>NW_006917092.1:5077074-5371309 GCF_000516985.1 Pestalotiopsis fici W106-1 | reverse complement strand
AAAACACACAGAAGCCCCATGGCGTGCTAACAGGGTACGCTTTCGCCAGTTTGGGGATTCTTTTTTTTTTTTCGGGGAGGGAGGGATCTCGCTTCAAAGTAAGCAACGACCAGAATAATGGGATTAGTATATGCATGATGCATTCCAGGAAGAATAAGCTATTAGGTAAGAGAAGGATCATGATCATTTTCCCCGAGCATGAATATGGAATAGGCTCAAAGTACAAGGCAGAAAAAATCACGTGTGATTTCCGGAATACGGTATTGGTTAAGGCTAAGGCATTTTGGTACCCAAAAAGCCCACTTTGTACTGGGTCACCGAAGAATACAAGAGTAATTTTTATACGAGCTCTGAAGCAATAGTCGGGTACGAAGATTTTGATGTCCTGCGCGAGAGCGGTCAGGGAGATTTTTGTATTTTATTTCGGTCGCCATTCATGGCCCCCAGAATTCCCTTTGATCCCTCTGCAGCGTCGATCTTGCCTATAGTCGGCCGTGACAGCGGGCTGACGTGAACAGCGCAGACATACTAGCATGAGCTTAGCTGACAGTCGTTGAAGAGCACGGCTCTTTTTGGAAGCGTGTCAATAATTAGATGGCCACTTGGAACTCATGAAAAAGAAAAGGTGCATTCCATAATCAGCCGCGGGCAGTACCTGCATGTTGCCTCCCCCTTCTCCTAGAAATAGACTTATAGAGACACATGAGGCAGATCGGCGATGACAGGCACGGAGAACGGCGATGCAAATGTTCTGGCCTCAGAAACAAAGAAGCGTATGTACAAAAGACAAGTCTATTGTGTTAAAAAAAAAAAAAAGCGGAAGACAAAGGCCCGATGCAAGGCACATGTTGCCGAGTATGATGTCAAGACAGCAACCTATTCGACGCCAATTCCTTGACTCGAGAAAGAACGGATGAAACCAATGGCAACATAATAGTCAGTTCTGGCTTCGTTCGGCACGACAGCCGAGGAACGTTGCAGGACATTAGTTGTGCTCTGTAGCCGATGCTGAATCGTGCGCTGGTCAGTAGATCAGATCAGATCACTTCACGACGGGAAGTTTTGGAACTAGAATATAGGCCCTGGATGTGGCTTGAGCACGGACGGAAGCATGATTGGCCTTTCGGATTTTCCTCCTCTTTGCTTCCGGACGCCCCCTTTCGCGCTTGGCGCAGGTGGCTTCGATGTTGGATTCGGAAGCTAGGACTCTAGTCGTGCGCCTCAACGGGTAACTAATGCACTAAGTGACGAGGACTTTTGCGTACGTCACTGTTTGAGATTCAGCCTCAGTGGTGGTATGGTATAGTTGGTATATTTAATTCCGCAGTGTGAATGTGCATGTTGTTTGATACTCTTTGTGCAATGATTAGGGCTTTGGTTATACTCAATATTCCACAAACTTCGATTCAACTGATTAATAGACAGAAATACGAGAGAATGTTCAAAAGGTTCGTATCATATAGGAAAGGTGGAATGGGGCCACTATTTTTCCGTAGCCTAGTGCAGTCGGATACGAAGGTGAAGACAAACGAGACGACAGGGGATCAACAAGGAAGTTGCAGTCGCACAGAAATCAAGAGTTGTAGGCAAGCAAAGAAGGCAGCAAAAACAAGGCAAGACAGCCAACATGGCATACTTGTGGTGGGTGTTGTGAACTATAGCGTCCAAACTTTGGCCGGTGCGGTGCGATGCGGTGCGGCGGTGCGATTGCGGTGCAAAGTGCAGTGCTGTGGTGGTGTGCTGTGCTGTGCTGTGCTGTGCTAACAAGAGATCCGGCGCCCAGTGAAATAATAATGGTTTGCGATTCCGCCTGTTCGGCAGTGGAGTTTATTGAGTGACGGTTGATCCAGAGCAAGGCGAGCGTGCATCTTGCCTCCTTCTAGTAATAATTTTCTGTTTAGTTTACAGTAGTGTAGGAACTCGGACGATTCCGAGTCACTAGAGGGAGCAAGTCAGGCAGGAATTTCTGCATCTCCGTTCTGATGTTGAAGGTGTGTGAATTGCGGCCTCCTGAGGACAATAGTCAGTGTAGTGTACACATCGCTTACACTTACAGAATAACACTTGGGATAAATTCTTGGTTTTTCTTCCCTCCTTGACCCCTCTAATTGTTCGGGGTTTTTCTGTACGCGGACTCCGATTGGAGGGAAACAAAATGCTTGCACGCGGTGCTAAGTATAGCTTGCATTGGTTTCACGAGTCAAGGGGCTAATTAGCGGAGGAGACGCGGGTGAATTCTCTTCAAGCGCATTCTCTTTTTTTGTGCCGTGAACTCCGTCTCAAGCTTCCATGTCGTCAATTCAGCAAGGAATTGAACAAGTGAGAATACGATGGAAAGAAATAGTCAATCCCGTCATGATCGCGTATACGACATTATTGCAAGTTTGAGTTGAACCGCAATGTCCGAAATGCCAAGACCAAAAATTACAATATTCCATGACAAGTGGGAATGAGAAAAAAGCAGAGACAAAGAAGAAAAGAAAGAAATGGATACCTCGATCTGCGCAAAAAGCTAATCTCCAATTGTCCAAGCTTGGGCTTTTTTTTTTTTTTCTTTTCGCTGGCTGCCCACGAGGGAGACATTCAGGCAGTAGTTGGTCGTTTGACTTGTTTTTTTAAGTTTTTCATCCCCCCCTTTCGTCTGAAGTCCTGAAATTCCTAGGTCGGTAACAGACATGAGATGACACAAGCCGGTCGGTCTTCTTTGGTAGTTCAGCAGCATTTACAGGCTAGAATTAGATCATGCAAAAATAAGCATTTGCCATGACATGGTGATGCATGTATTTGATTTGTGCTTTTGGATGCTGCTTCTAGCTTACTATGTTGCCCAGGATGGTTCCGGTGTAAGACTAAAAGAATCAAATGTGCATATTTCATCGTCGGCTAATTATACAAAGTACGTACATTGATGACAGATTCTGTATGCCAGGAACGAACAGCAAAAACTGTAGAAACAGAACTGACCGACAGCTAATATTATTCGGCCAAGCAACCAAAACAGCCACAGCCGCCTGCGCAACCGCTGCGGTCCGGATCTGCGGGTTCGTTCCAATGATCTCAGCAAGGGTCGACCTCGATCGATATGATTTGCTGCGGCTCCCCGCTCGCCTCAGGCACCACGAGTTCGCCATGCTGCGCCGCAGGCTGGACGGGCGTGACGGAAGGTGGGTGCATAATGGCCGAGAGGGCAGAAAAAACTGGGGGCCGCCCCAAGAAAGGTTTTTTCTTCTTTCCTTTTCCCCCCCTTCTCTTGACTCTCTCTCTCTGTGCTCGAGGTTCGTTCGCACTGGTGTGAAACCGGGTTTTCCTTACCAGCGATTCGCAACGCCGTCTCCCCATGATTGCGTTCCTGGGCCAAAATAACCCAGTCACGGACCCCATGCCGTAACCTGCGGCTCTAGTGTATTAGGGCAAATGTGGGACCATGTCACTTCTTCGATGGATTCTTCTGGGAAAGTCCTTTATACTGCTTACGGCCAAAGCCGCTCTGCCCGGGTGAGCGGGTACCTGTTTCGCTGGCGTAACGGGGTGGCTTACACAAGTACCGGTAGATGAAAGGGACGGACTCTCTTCTTAGTCTTGTACCAATCGACACCCCCTGTCCACCCTAGAAAAGAAGATGTGGGCTGTTGCTCACTGACCTGAGGCACAGGCACATTAATACAGTAGTACGATGTATGTACATGGGACGGAATTTCCATAGTAGTGGTACTGTGTGTAGGCAGTACCGCTTGCACCACTTACCATGTCACTCCAGTCACTCCAGATCCCAGGCCACTACCGCCGCTACAAGCCAACTATACGTAAGAATCTGCGTAAGAGTGGCTCTGGCCAGGTCCTGTCTGCTATGGTCATGAACGGCGCTGGCGCCTTTCGTCGTTTCCTTGACAAATGGCGTAAATCCGAGCTGTATAATCCTGCCCGATGCCATGGGGGCCTCAAGGCATCATGACGAGGGCCCAATGTTTCCATCTGGGCTCATTTGCTTCCTTCCTTGCAAGAAAAAAAAAAGCTTATTGCATCTCGCCCGGCTGGTCGGAGTCGGGAGTAGAGTCATGGAACTATACATGTAGCCGACCCGGTCTCTCCATCTGGTGACCTCGTGTCTCCTTCTTTCGATTCTTGCTCTTGTTACTCTTTGAGATCCTCCTTCCCCCAAGTGGTCATAGACCTACAGTCATTCGTTCAAAAAAAATCATCTCAAATGTCTATAATCTGCTAATTACCTCATAATAACCCCAAACCATTAAATTCCTTTTTGGAATATCTCGACTCTTGAGTCGATACATCACTCGCTTCGACTGAATATACAGTCACATCAACATTCGCTTATTAATATAAACAAGCCAAACAACATGGGGCTCCAAAGACAGGAGTCCGTCAAGGTGGCGAACGTCCTCGTTCCCCAACGCCTTTTGTCGACAAGAAATAAGAACAAGGAATGGAGGCCGCAGATTGTCCAGAACCAGGAAGATCAGGATATCGAGGCAGAATTGAGCAAGGCCAGGAATGTACGGGATCGTCCTCGACCGGCAAGTGCCACTTACAACTCATCTTCACATGAGCTCGCCGCTCCCAAGCCTGTACACTTTAGCCGGCCCAGGAAGTTTAGCGATCCCACCTCGGTCAGATCATCGGTCCTCACAGCTCAAGACAACCCCTTCCACGACGCGTCCAAACACAGATCGACAGGCTCGTCGTATCCCTCGTCTGTCCATGAGTCCTTTGCCAACTTTGACTGGGATGGCAAGAAGCAACACAACACTGCTAGCACCAGAACGAGTTCATACACGGACTACTCCGATGACCTAAAGCAGGAGCAACAACAGCAGCATCAACAGTCACAAATCCCTCAACGATCCAACACGGTAAAGACTATTGCAAAGGCAGTTCTTCCCGATGCCGTCATTGAGCGAGCTCGCAGCGTTGCGCACAGGGCGAGACGGGGTAGCATGGTCGAGGTGTATGAAAAGGCCAAGATCCGCGGTAAGCAGCTGGAGCGCAAGAAATGGGTGCAGGTGCTTTTCGAGTACACCATCTACCTCCTCCTGCTATGTTTCATCTACTTTGTTCTCGTCGGCATGCCCCTCTGGAAAGGTGCTGTCTACTGGCTGTACTGGGTCGTTTCCACCAAGTTTGTCATCACTGGTGGTTGGTCCATCACCATTGGTATCGCCCTCATGTAAGTCCTTGATATTCCCGCTCTCTGCATGGTTGTTTGTGCTGACCGTGACAAAAAAAGCTATGCATTTGCTCCGCTTCTCATTCTTTTCGAAAAGGAGCCGCCCATGGTGGAGAGGCCTGCTGATTTCGACCTCAAGACTCTCCCCGGAGTTCACAACACTGCTCTGCTCATCCCTTGCTACAAGTCAGAGAACATCATTGGACCGACCCTGGAGGCAGCAGTCAAGATCTTCCCGCGTTCACACATCTTTGTCATTGCTAATGGTAACTCGGAGACGCCGCTCGACAACACCGAGGAGGTCTGCCGCCGCTACGGCGTCAAGCACGTCTGGTCCAGCGTTGGCTCCAAGATTGTTGCCCAGTACGTGGGTTGCTACAAGGCCAAGCGCTTTCAGAATGTGCTCCTCATTGACGACGACTGCGCGCTGCCCCCCAACTTCCCCGTCGTGAGCGACAGGCTCGTCGGCAAGATCAAGAGCGTTGGCTACACGATCAAGAGTGTTGGTCCCGAGTCCTCAAAGGGTACCTGGTGCCAGCAGGCCCAGGATCTCGAGTACAAGCTGTCTGGTCTCCAACGTGCCTTTGCCGGCAAGGTCGGTAGTGCAACTTTCCCCCACGGCGCCATTTCTCTCTGGGACCGCAAGTTCCTCGTCAAGACCTTCAACGACCACCCCGGCTACTCCGTGTCCGAGGATTGGTTCTTTGGCGACAGTTGCCGTCGCCTCGGTGGTCGCATCGTCATGTGCTCGTCCGTCTTTGTCGAGACCGAGACCCCCAGCTCCGTCTTCTTTAGCAGCGGTGGCAGCCGTGGTGGCTTTGGTGAAATGACCATCTTCAGCCAGCGCTTCATGCGCTGGAACTTCTTCTTCGTCAACGGCATGTACTACAACATGAAGTACATTATCAAGAGCTGGAACCTGGGCTGGTGGGAGATTGGCGCCAAGATCTTTGTCTTCCAAGAGGTCTACGAGACCCTGCTCTACCTGTTCACGCCCTTTATCCTGCCCATTTCGTTTATTGTGCGCGCCGACTTTTGCGGCTACCTGCTGGCTGGCACCTGCGTCATGTACTTTATCAACGTGCTCATCTTCAACGAAGTCCACCTGCGCCTACGCAACGAGCGCATCAGCTGGACCGTCCTGATCCTCTACTACATGCCCTACAAGCTGATCCTGACCCTGGTCAACGTCGCCTCGTGCTACTGGTCCCTCTACAAGTACGCCGCCTACTTTGCCAAGCGCCACCCCAAGATCATTGAGGACGAAAAGGCCGTCGAGGTCGCCATGCGCGCCGACGCCGAAGAGGATGTGTACGAGGAGAAGAAGGTCGTGTCCTACAGCAGCAGCACCGTGTCGTCGTCTTCCAGCTCGAACCGCAGCAGCGACTACAGCCGGTACAGCGAGCACGGCCTCCCGCACATGACCGAGACCACCCAGCACCAGACGACGTACAGCAGCGTGGTCAAGAAGAGCAACCACCGACTCAGCTTTGTGCCCGGCGAGTCCGACTACATCCCGCCGTCGCCGCAGCCGGGCATCGAGGCCCGCGACTTTGGCGCTAGACACGAAGATCCCCCAGTCAATCCCTTTTTCCACCCGGACGATGAGTCGTCGAGACGGGCCAAGGACCCCTCGGCTCAGAGCTGGGTATAACACACCCACATTCTTTCCTTCTTCTTATTTTCCAATTTCTTATTTTTACTCATGCATTTTTCTGGCGCATTGGAGGAGCATAAAAAAATGTTCAAAATAAAAGGGGCACGGATATCATACATGGTTAGACATGGCGGTTACCCGGAAAAAGAAAGACGTATAATGTCTATAGAAACCTCATTTTGCCTATTTTAGCGATTGTCTTGCATATACTCAAGTTGGGATATACCTGATGTGGTTTTTTTTTTTTTTTTTCTACTGTACATAGTAAGGAGAGGTGTAAAAAGTTGACACAAAAGTATGCAAGTTAATGCAAAGCAATGATCTAACTTTTACTCCTTTTTTTTTCTACTCCATTATAGTGAATGACATTGATGCGTGTAAGTTTCAGCTGACTTTGCTGCGGCCGAGTATGGATTGATCGACTCCGGGGTAAAGGTTTCAAGAATAGTAGTCTTGTTGCCCCCCTGGCCTGCCGCGCGTCGACTTGGCGGAAAAGTCGTCATCTAGGAAGAGGCTTTTTTTACTCGGAACTACGAGCTGCGGGTCTTTTTTTCATTCTTCTAAAAAGAACACTACCGGTACTTGAAAGGTCTAGGCCGTGTAGTGTATAATGGTGATCCGCAGTCAGAGTACGTGTTGTTGTTTTTGCCCGCGATGATTACATGGTAGTAGCAGCAAGTCATACCTCTAAGAATGTAATAGTATAATGGATCTAATCTAATCTGCTTCTCACGGCCCGCTCCTCTCGGTCATGGCCGCAGAGCCTCTCTCAGTTTGTGTTGTAAAGCACCAGGAAATGAGGCAAGGCAAAGAATCAGGCTGACGAGCATTGTACGCACTTTTAATTTTGACCATGTATTAGCTTTTCAAGACACAGCCTTGCCAGCAAGACAGGGGGGAATGGAAGAAGAAGGGAAAAAAGTGAAAGGGAGTACAAGATCACTAATGGGCCCCCCATTCTCCAAGCCTCTTAGTACACGGATCCGCCCGAGACCTGCGCTAACAAGCCTCGCTACTACGACGCCAGAAGATCGCCAGCACAGTTGTCCAGAAGCAGTAACTAGGTTAGGTAACTAAAGAAAAGGACCCCCCATAGGTCCAGACTTTCGGGATGTGGACGGGAGTCCCTTGTTCATTCCCAACAGAGCTCATTGCAACCCTCTTCAAGCTGAAATTTCTCCATCATGAGAGTTTACGCGGATCTCATTAAAATGTCTGGAACGGAACAAAGGATGGAGACTCGATTCACAGACGATCAGGGTCGTGGCTGAACCATGACGAATACTTTTCCCAGTAAGCGGCGCTCATTGTCTAGCATGTCCATGTGCATCTTGGGTTCTTAGGTATAGAGGCACGAGGGAAATCAACCTAGAGGGTCATTCGATAACGAATTACATAATTAGGCCACTTAGGCTACGACAGCTTCAGCTGCCATGGCAGCACCAAAGTACGAACGAGCTACGTTGCATGTCACGACCTGTCAAGTCCTTGCTCAGCCGAGGGCCATGCTCCGATTTCCGAGAAGTAATATGTTATATATCCGAGAGACGTACCAATTCTACGTGTTGAATAATCAGTTGCAATATGGTTGAAATATTGCAACATGTTCAGCATAAAGTCATGATGCCTCTCTCCCCGCCTCTTTTCGATACAACAACTATTGAAATCTTGGCTCATCAGCCAGTTCAGCTCTAGAGTCATCAAGTATGCGGTCTTGAACGCTTTCATCTGCTGCTTGACAGTCGACAGACTACCCATCTATAATAACAAGAAATATGCAACGCACCGGATGGCTTGGGGCAGTCGACTTTGGTAGTCTTGTGTCACCTCATCTTGAATTCATAAAAGGACGAAAGTTCCTTCAGCTATTGCCTTTTTTTACCTATTTCTCATGCAAATGCTTGCTGCTGCTGTTATTACCAGCCAGGACTTTGGTGCGGCTGAACCTGACTTGCATCTCGGCCCGCAGCAACCTATTGGATCCTACATGCATTCATATTGCTTCGTGCATCTGTCATCTCGTATTTCGGTTCTCGGCCACATTGATATGGCAGGGACTGTCATTCTTTCCCAATTCCTATGCAAAGAAAAAATGAGTCGTGTAGATCTATATATCATATTGTAGGCCATGATTTTGTAAAAACTCCCAAGTCGAGAGTCCGTCATGAATACTGTTTCTTTTCATTTTCCCATTTCCTTTTTGATGTGTCTTGGCCCCAAGTCCCAATTTGGGGTTTTTAATCTGCCCAAACAAGCCAGTCAACATTCCTGCCTGCAGCTCATATGCAGGAACATGGTCAGTCCGACAGGGGGCCTCCTCCAAATAGGGAAAACCATAACCTTAAATGAGATGCCATACAAGACAAGACCGCTTTGGGACGATTCGGGGCAAGTGAACTATTGCCCTGCTGCATCAACACAGTAGGACTCCCTCGCTGTCGCTCATACCCCGGAAAGGCAGCAAGCATCTTTGGGCGTTGCGGCGTCTGGGGCTCGGTGCAAACTTTTCTCATCAACACTACAGTGTGGTAGTGCAAAGCGCAAGGCCTCTGGCAATATAGGAAAGCTGGTTCACTGTCCTTGGAGCATTCCAAGTACGTTTGGGCCTTCTCTAACATCAAGGATGCTTGATGACCACTTGCGCATCATACTCAGTGACAGGAGACGATAGTCAGGAGATGGTAATGATGTTATCAGGCAGGGGACTGGCTGAGCAGGCACATTCCTACTTGGGATTGTTTCTGCATCTATTGAGAAGCCCATAATACTACCAAGAGGTCAATATTGCTCGCTCAAAGGAAAAAGACCCCTTGAACGCCACACTGCAAAAGAAAACAACAGCCCACCGTTGCGCTTCTTGGCATATGCATGGAATATTGCTTGTTGTTCTCAGCTATTGCCCAGCGACATGGACTGAGCAGTGTTCAATTCAACTTCATAGCCAGTTGATGCCTATATATAATGGTATCGTGCCAGCAGTTTTTGTTTCGGTCAAATCTGTAGAGTCAGATCTCAAGAATCCAGGTTCTCTTTGCACCTACAGAGTGTCCTTTTAAATATCTTCTATCCGTGATTGCACCAAGACATCTCCCCAGTCACAATGGCAACAGGCTTCCGGTCCTTTGCCGTCATCTTGACCGCGCTCAGTTGCCTGCCCCGAGGCCTGGCGTGGTATAGGGAATTGCCCACCTGTCTCGACGAGTTTCAGCCGTTTGTCCCCGTCGGGTGCTTTGACAATGGCGAGCCCGGCGGCCAGGAGGCCTTGTCTATGAAGACTGAGATTTCCGTCACCGGCATGACGACGGAAATTTGCGTTGCCGAGTGTAAAGGTTCGTATTTACTACTGATGGGTTATTTGTCTTGACAAATAACCTACTGCAGATCTCTGCGGTTCCCATTCTTGGTCATTCTCCGCTAACAAACTTGTAGGCAATGGGTTTAGATATGCCGGCCTCGCTTGGTACGGAAACTGCTATTGCGGACAGACGGTCGACACGGCCATGGTAGACAGCAGCCAGTGCTCGCTGCCCTGCGACGGCAACAAGACGCAAGCCTGCGGTGGTGATACCCAGGTCAACATTTACCAAGACCCGACTTTCCTCCCCGTCAACGAGACCACCGTCGACGAGTACGTCGCCCTCGGCTGCTATACGGACGGCTCCAGCTTGGGCAAGGCCCTCTTTTACCAGCAAAAGATGGCCGACACGGCAGATGTCACCACCGAAGCCTGTCTTGGTGCCTGTCTAAAGGGCGGCTTCCCCTTTGCTGGTACCGAATACGCCCAAGAGTGCTATTGTGGAGTCGTCCTTGGCAACGATACTGCTCAGGTGGATGTTGCCGAGTGTGCCATGCCCTGCACCGGTAACTCGAGCCAGATCTGTGGAGGACCAGATCGCCTGAGCCTTTATGTTGCCAAGGATCTCCAGTCGCTAGAGCCCTGTGGCTATGAACCGCCAGCCAATTCCTCCTCCACGACGACCATCATCTCTAGCACCACTTCTAGCTCTTTGGTTTCATCCTCGACTTCTACACCTGCATCTGCGAATGCCACGTATTCATACAGCCATGTCCCTAGCTCATCATTGAGTGTCCCAACTTCATTGTTTCCCACACGTAGTGCTACTCTCACCACGAGCGTGTCGAGCGGTGTACCAAGTAGTGCGCCGAGCAGTGCGCCGAGCAGTGTACCGAGCAGTAAACCTAGCACTACTACCACCAGCACAACATCGTCCGCTGCTATATGCACAGCCACCACCATCACTCCGCCGACCTGTGAGTACAGCTGCGGCAAGTGGTGCTCCTCGCCGCTTCCCGACTGGAGCGATGGCACCGGATGTCTGACGGCCTGGTCGTCGTGCTCCCTCCAAGTAGCCGCGTGCTTCGCAAAGGCTGGATGGCCCGACGCCATGGACTGCTTCAGCTTCTTGGAGTGGTGTGCCGACATTAGTACATACTGTGCTAGCAAAGGCGGCAGCAAGTCGGACTGTTTTGCCAAGAATCCGCCCAAGGGCGGCAAGCCATCTACCACGTCGACTTCCGTCTATCCGTGTCCCACCACCACGACGTCTTCAGTGCGCAGCAGCTCGAGCACGACAACCACTACCTCGAGCTACCCCGTCCCCACGCCCACGGGCGGCTGCAAGCAGCCCACCAACAGCAAGTACAGCTACGGCGACGGCGCGCCCGTGGGCGGCATCGCGCTGCCCGTCATGACGTGCAACAACCTGCAGTCCGACTACCAGAGCGGCAACGTCTTCAAGCTCTACACGGACTCGGACAGCCGCAAGTGCGCCTCGTACCCGCGGTCCCGGTGCGAGGCGGCCTGCTCCGACGCCTGCCGGGCCCAGTATGACGACTGCCAGTACACGTACGCCGAGGGCTGTCGCGTCAACGGCTCGGCGGGCGGCAAGAGTTATGGCGGGTCGGTGGATCGGTTCACCGAGACTTATGAGAGTGCCTCGACCCGGTGTACCTATCAGTACCTGGATTGCTTGGATGTGAACCACGGAATTACTGGAGATGGCAAGTGTACCAAATATGGTGGAGGATGGTAATTGTGCTGCCGTGCCTGTAATCACCTCGCCAAACGTGGCAAGAAAGACATGGAGTGGGATTCATCCGTGGTGTATATTATAACATTATTCATCAAACCGTAACTCGCTGACTGAACGCTTTTGTGTACCGAAACGCTGCCACCATATGAACTCCACAATCATGTACTCGCTGAACCGAAGCACTTTCAAAACTAGCTCGAAGATGTACTTTCCACAAGACATCCGAAAAGACGATGCCTAGTCGCTGTCCAAAGTCAGGTCGACGAACTCGGCCTTGCGCTTGACACCAGCCGTGGAACCCACCGTAGACGGCGTCTTCTGAGATGACCAAGAGGGCTGGGATGCCGATGGGCGCTGAGGCGTATTATATCTAGAATTGGCCTTGGCAGCAGAGGCTCTCTTCTCCGACGGGGTCGGGATGCACCCAGCTCGGGCAATCTCGTCCTGCAGCCGCGCCAGTTTTTGCTGGTCGCTTTCGTTGCCCGACCTTGGTGCCAGCGCTTCTCGGCGCTGAGGCGCCGACTTGAACGCGAAGACGGGGTATACTGTTGGCTTCGGGGCCGTTGGGGTCATTGGGGCCCCTGGGGTCGTTGGAACCAGATAGTCCTTGATCTGACCATGACGTGTTACGCCCCTTGGACGCCACTCATAGAGAGACGGGGAGGTGGCATGAGGGCTGCCATTACCCTGAGCATGAGTCTGCAAGCCGGCAGAGGGGCTGGATAGGTGAGAAAGAGATTGAGAATATGTACTGGTATAGGCCGCAGGAGTCTGAGATTGGATTGGTGTCAGCTTCCTCATGGTGGTAATCTCATCGTACTGATCCTCGAGGAGAAGCTTGAGTATCTCTTGATCAAAAGTCGAGATTTTATCCTCGGCCCTCAGCCGTAATTTGATCCAGTAATCTGTAGACTCTCTTTTATGCTTGACCTTCTTCGTCACAATCAAGGTATGCGGTGAGCCCGAGCGGCTTACTTCGAGGTCGCAGTTGATTTTACTACTACGTAGCATGTCGGTGAGGTGATCCCGGCGATTTTGGGCGAGCGGGAAATAGCCGCGCTCTCTGCTTGGATTGCCCAAAAATGCATTCAAGCTCCTGCAATCGTAACAAGTGCACTTTGTCAAGTCACGCGTCCAGTTGATTATGCGTGGCTCCTGGCCAACATATTTCAAAATGTAGCCCCCCAGGATAGACTTGAATGCTGCTTGTACAGCGGGTTGCGCCAAGGGGACTTTGTGCTTTTCGAATGAACTGATCAGGCCGTGTAGTACAGGAATGTACAGTTGATCGTACTCCTGGGACGGGATGGCAGCTGTGTCCCTGACAAACAAGGCCAACAAGTTGCTCAATAGTCCCCCAAATTTGTACTCGTTCAAGCTGTCAATAAAAGCACTGAGCATTCCTGGATCCACGTATTCATTGGTTTCGGAGAATTCTGAAGCGTTTCCTCCCTGAGTACTCTTCTTGGATTTCGTCGGACCAGCGCTCATGGTCGACAGATTCATTGATAGGATAGTCCTATCGGCCAGAGCCTGATAGATGTCCAAGGCCTCGGCTCGCGGAACTTCTGTGCGCTTGATACCCCGGCGGAGTGATCTAAGGAATTCCAACATAAAGGCTGTGCTGTATGCGTATTTCTCTGGATTTGTCACAAGCCTGCATATGGTCAGCGAAGGTCCTAATATACGCAACTCTCACTGACGTACTTGTTCTTAATGAAGCCCAAGTCTTTATAAAACAATGCCATTTCGTAATACGTCTTCCCCTCTTCTTTACCTCCTCTGGTCTCGGCTTCAAGATGATGGAAAATCTCATAAACTGAAGAGGTAATGATAGACTCTAATTCTTCATTTATATGACTTGCTGTGCTCAGTTCTGTCAAGATCTCGTATTGTCTATAAATGCTTGTATTGTAGATCAGGGACAAGAAAAACCTAATGTGGTCAGCGACTTTCTGTTCTTGCAGCGTCAATTTCCTCCGAGGGGTACTTACTGGCCGTGAAATCTAGACCATTGCATTTGCTCTTGGTCGATATTGTTCGCAGCCCATATGAAGAATGAGGCAGGTTTTCGCACTGAGCTGTTTGTGATGACACGATGGCGTAAATCCTCAAGGCGGTGAATCATAATAACTTGGAACACTTGCATGGCAAGATCATCACACACCCTTTCCGTCCATCTGCACAAAGCCTCATGAAGGGCCCTCTTGAACGCCGCAAGGTGCCATGGTTTTGCCGAAGGTGAAAGACAATTCATTGTGTACCACTCCAGAAGTTTAGTAGACTTGTCCACCCGGTTGGCGCCATGACCGCCACCGGTAGATGACCACAGGTAATCAAACGTTGTTTTGGCAGGGACTATGACCAAAACCTGAGCACATGGTGGCGTTAGCATGACTGGTATTAATTGCTTTAAGCTCCCGAGGAAAGGAACTCTCACGTTTCAGTAATTTTTCCAGTAAAGAAGGCACGCAACCATGCTTGCTGGAGTTGGAGGAAAATCAAGCATTACGGTGCGGTATGGGCAAGAAAGGAAAGCGATAGTATACTTACAGGACGTCGGTGATAACTCGTAACGGTTGACTCACCCATGTAAACATACTCGTCTTCTAGGACTTCATCAGGCTCGCCTTCAAAACAAGTATCAACATTCTGCAGAATCTCTCCTTCAGAAGTCTTTGTGTCTGTTACAAGATGGTTGCCAGAGACGATGTCGAAGACCCGCTCCAGATCATAGTCAGCATCTTCTGCTTCATCCTTGTCAGGGCTCCCGAGCTTCGGATGCGGCTCTTCCTCCGATTGCTCCTCGTCATTGTCTTCATCTTCATCTTCATCTTCATCATAGTAGCCGCGGCCATAACTGCCGTAGGGATCGTTTGGGTCGTCCTCGGAATCACGCCTGGTTTCTTTTACCAGAGTCGCGAGAAAGAGATCCACCTCAAGGTCCTCGCAGATGCTCATCATTCTCCTGGTAATTGTTTGTGCTCGTCCTTGAAGTAAACTCAGAGACAGGGGGCCATCCAAGGGCTCATCCGCCAGCACATAGTGAAAAGCCCGTGATTGCAAAGAGGGAGCCTCCGCCACCGAAAGCCAAGCCTTCAGGAGGTTGACGATGGCAGCATTCTGGTCTTCCTCCGAGGGAGGGCCCGTGCCAGATTGATCGGTAGCGTTTTGGGGCTCTATGTTATCGAGAGCCTCGAGCAATAGCGGCTTTATTGACTCGTGTGATACGACGCCTGGAGGGGCAGCCATGCTCGTTGCAGACAGACACAAGCCAAGGCTCGCACTTTTTCCGATACGGATCCGCAATCACCGCCCAAACAACATACAAATGTCCCGTGAAAGTAGTATCAAAATTGATGATTGAATATTCACACAATCCAGTCAGGCGTCAGAACGACCCAAGTCAGTGGCCACGGCCAAAATTGGTCAAGGACGTATAGTTGAAATAGTGCCAAAGCCGGGACGCGAGGCGGGCCGCACGCGACTAATAGCGAAAACGCGTCGAAACTACAAAAGGGCGAGTGGGTCCACAAACTTAATATAATTGCTTTTGCTGATCGGCTACCAGATATTAGACCAGACTGGACAAAAGAAAATACGAATTTCATTGTCAATCTACAGGCGCAAAACACATCAATCAAGGTTTTGCATTGATTTGCCAACGAATTATCCGCAATGAATATGCTCAAATACCGTTGGCTCCAGGCTTGAGCAGCAGGGATAGTTGGCATACGTTCTACATGAATGGTCAGAAAAAGCATTAGTCGATATTGACTTCATTGCACGTCTATCGATGTCGGGACTCAGATTATGCTATGCGACGTCTCGTTGCTTCGTAGTAGCTGAAACTATGCTACTTGCTACAATGGACTTTTATGAATACAAAACCAAAATGAATGCAGGCACCCCAACTCCGATGGACTCATTGTCGTTGCGAATCTCTACTGCTTGTCACGCAGGTGACGAGGCACCCACTTGCCAGGAGCACCGGATGCCTTCAAGGTCTCGGCGGGAGGAGCGTCACCACGCTCAGCACCACGTTCAGCACCGCGATCGGCACCGCGCTCTGGCGGTCCACGACCAGAGGCACTGCGGACCGGCGGTGCTGCACCACCACCAGCGGTGCCCTTTGCAGCTTCGCGGTCTCTCCAAGAGGAGCCACCGCTCTTACCGACAAGGTTGAGGCGTGGCGGGCCACCGGCAGAGCGCTCGTTCGAGTCCGTGCGCTCGGCGGGTGGTGCTGGGCGCGGGGCACTGGCCGCAGCGGGCTCGTCACCACCAGCGCCACGAACAGCCTCACGCTCTCTCCACTTGCCAGCACCAGGCAGGTTGAGGCGGGGGCGACCCTCGCTGGAGTCTGTCTGGGGCGGGGGAGCCTCCCGGCGGGGACCAGAGACGGCAGCAGCCTTCTCTGCAGCTCTCCTTGCCATGGCCTCCTCTTCTCTGCGGGCCTGCATGGCGGCCTTCTCCAGACCTTCTTGTCTCTCCTTCTCGCGCTGCTCCTTGATCTTGGCGAGCTCAGCACGCTTGAGTTCTGCCAATCTCTCCCTCTCGGCCTTCTCTCTCTCTGCACGCTCTTCAGCCTCGCGAAGGGCGCGCTCTTGCTCCTCACGCTCGCGCTTCTCACGCAGCTTGCGCTCACGGTATTCCTTCTTGCGAGCAGCAACCTGGCGCTCGAACTCCTTCTGTGCATCACGCTGGCGAGCTTCAAACTCATCACGACGGCGCTCCTTGAGAGACTTGGTGAAAGTCTCATAGTGCGGCACAAGGCGCTCAAGTCTGTGCTTGAGCTCAACGTTAGCCTTGTGCTGGGCCTTGGACTCGGCAAGAGTCTCGGCCTTGCTCTTCTCGTAAGCAGCGAGATCGTGTTCGCGCTGCTTCTCGTAGTCTTGAGGGAGCTTCTTAGCCTCCTCCTTACGGAAGGCTCGTTCAAGATGGTCAATACGCTTGCCAGTGATGCGGAGCTTCTCGTTGACATCGTTCTTCTCACGTTCAAGCTGTTGCAGCTTGAGGGCACGCAGACGGTTCGAGTCGAAGTCATCGAGGTTCTCAACATCAATGTCGATGGCGTTGGGACCAATCTTCAGATCTGCGATCTGCTTCTTGAGCTCCTCCTTGCGGACACGATCTCTCTCGTCCTTGAGACGCTTCTCCTCACGTTCCTTCTGCTCCTGCGCCAATCTCTTCTCTTCGGCTTCAGCCAAAAGCTGCTCCTGGCGGCGCTTCTGCAGAGCTCTCTCCTTCTCTCTCTTGGCGTGGAGTTCCGAGGCTTCCTCCTTGCGCTTCTGGATAATCTCCTTGCGAGCCATGATGGCACGGTTCTCCTCCTCGGCACCAGCCTTGGCCCTTGCAAGGGCTGCCTGGTGTGCCTTGATACGAGCCTCATTGTAGGTGGGGTCAATGAAGAAGCATGTCGTGTGCAGAGTCTTGGCCAGACGCGTCAGCTGGCTTCGGACAATCTCCGAGGGAGTGCTCTGAAGACGCTGAACGGCACCAGTCTCGCTTTCGGCAGAGCCAGCAGCAGAGCCAGCGTGAACAGCCTTGGAGGAGGCAAAGACATCCGAATCGAAGCTGAGCACACCGGTAGCGTGATCCATGCGGATTGACAGGTCACCCTTCTTGTTTCCGTTCATGATGAACTTCTCGATGGTACCACGGCTGATCTGGTAGGGCTCAGGGAACTGTGCTAGGCCCTCGACAAACTTGAGGTCGACAGTCTCGTACACCTGGGACAGCTGCTGGAACAGTCGGGTGAGGATGACTTGCTGCAAAGGCAGAATGTACTTCTCCATCTCGGGATCGGCACCAATCTTGGTCAGAATAGGCGAAATCTTCTGGCAGATGGAGAGAGGGTGGAAGTCAACCTCGAGAATGTTGTAGAGATCCCGAATCTCAGGACGAGCACGCTGGAGAAGAGACTTGGACAGCGCGTCCTTGAATAGAACAGCTCGGGTTGGGGCAGTGTTCATGCCAAGCAGGTGAGTCAGGCGAGAGTTCTTATTCTTCTTGGCCTCGTCAAAGTCTACCATGGCGCCGCGAGAACGCGAGGTGCTAATGACGGGAATTGCCAAGGCAGAGAGCAGCACGAAGGAAGCGGCCTTTTGAAGGTCTGCATCACTAGCAGCGGGGTTGTCGGACTTCTTGCCCTGGCCGGCGGCCACGATGGCAGTGGATTGGCGGAGCAGGTTGTAGTATCTGGACCAGGCGGCAGCGTGGAAAAGGTAGTTCTCGCCAACGAGGAAGATACGGGTGAGCTTCTCGTAGTAGTTGGCCATCATGACGTTCTTGGGAGGGCGCTTGCTGAGGTTCAGCAGAGTGTGAATATCCTCGACACTGCGGAAAGCCTCCTGCCAAAGCTCGAGCTCGACGGCGACATTGAGTTGCTGGAAGCGAGTCTCCAAGTGACGCTGCAGGGTGTCGGGGTCGTTCAGGTTGATAGCGTGCACTTGCGACGAATACTTGGCGGCAGTCTGGACGTGGTTGCGGAGAAGCTCGCAGAGTCTTCGGAACTCGGTCTTGCGGGCATGCTTCAGACAAAAGTCGAAGGCCTGGGTGGCAGTGCTCTGGTAGAGAATCTCGAGACGTGCATTGTTGCGAAGAATGTCGAGAACAGTACGGTAAGCCTCCCACAGGAACTTGAGCCAAGGCGTAATGACGGCGCGGTCAGTGCGGTCCTTGGACTGCTCGCTCGAAACGGTTGCCAACAGGATAGACTCGGGGGTCTCACTGGCCTCGAGATCCTCGACACTGGTGGTGGTGGTTGCCTCCAGGGAAGACTGGATCTCATCGGCCTTGGTCTGGGCGACAGCAACCTTCTCGGCGGCCAGCTCGATGAACTTCTTCAACACAAGCTCGATGGTGCCGACGTTGGTGTTCTGGGCGATGTTCTTGTACGAGTAGAGAGCATCCTTGGCGAGCTTTCCCTTCTTGTGCTCAACGGAGAGCTCAACCAACAGGAGCACGACGGGCTCGAGGGAAGCAATCGGGACATTGCGAGAGCGCTTGGATGTGACGTGTTCATGGAGCAGGTTCAGGGCAGTAGGCGCCTGACCGACGCCGATGAGCTCCTGAGCGCGCTTCAGGACATTTTCGGGCTTTTGATGAGGAGGCGGCGGCTAAGTGACAGTGTTAGTAGAGCAACTTGTTGTCTGAGGTTGGGTTCAAGGCGCGACGAGAACGCGTGGTAAAGGTCGTATGGTGGTGCATGTATTATGTGAGGGGTATGGTAAATGCCCCCCAAGGAAAGTTCGGAGAGATTATCTATTCTAGGCAGTGACGTACCATGATGGGCGACTCCTACTGCTCAAGAGCAGATTTGGGTGCGATACGGAAAAAAAGAGGTTGATGGGCAGTCCGTCGCGATAAAATGCCTGTGGCTGATGGACGTGACTTTGGCCCCGCGGGTGATGTAAATTTCGTTGTTGCCAACAACGGACCCGGGCAATGAGGATAAGGGCAAGGCTCTGCTGGGAAAGAGATTTTGCGATGGATTTCCAGAACGTGTGGGTTGGACTTGGCTGGTTGGACACCAAGCTGCGAGGGGCTAACCCGAGCTTATTCCGATCAGGTGACCACACTTTTGGCGACAGCTGCGGCAGTGGGCTATTATGGAACTAATAAAGGCAGCACTGAATGGTGCTCTGACTTTCAAATGCAGGCAGTAATTATTGAATTATCTTCATATTGGTTGACATTTGCTGCAATGAATTGCTACTCAAGAAGTTCTTATACGTTACAATACCATCATATACTTTTACTCCCTCGGTCCTGCTTGATTTGAGTTTCCTTCCATAATAATGTGCTGCGAATTAACGTGTGCAAAGTACAAGCCAGCTATTAAACGAGGGGTTCATTGAAGCAGAGTCATATCGATATCTGCAAGCCTGAATAAAATAGCTTCCTTCTGTCCATCGAGCCTGGCTCGTATCACATCTCACAGTGGTCGACACCCGTCATTCAAATCATGGTCATACACTACCAGCCAGTGCAATCATGGTTATGATGGTGCTGTGCAGTGGAGGTCTGAGATTTTGCTGCCACATACTGTGCAAGTTCCAAGCAAAAGGTCGTTCATCGGTCACTATTGGTAGACGATAACTAGAACTGCACAATCACTACAAGTGCTTCGTATAAGAGCTTTTCTGAACGAGTCACCGCCGCAGTTTTATAGTCGGTGAGGTGCGTAGTTCAGTAACGTGCATTAGATCCAACGACATCACCAGTCCAACCTTGGAGCTCTCATCCTCATAGGTCAGATACCACTGAATATGGAAAGTCATATGCAGTAGTGGTTGTGTGGTCCCAAAAGATTCGGCGGAGGCGCATCAATTGGCGTTTTGTCATGATTACGGCGTTGCAACGTTCTACTGTGTATGCAGGAGCGCTCATCACGATGACAATTGATCTCAAGTGTTGCAAATAGCAGCCCCTCGGAGCCGCTTCCGCATCACCCGAGAAACCAGGTTAGCGGAGCCGGCCAAAGAAAAAAAAAAGTAATCTCACTACCAAGATACCCGACTCTTTAGACTCTTTAGAATCTCGGCGGGCATCATGCTCATGACCATTGTCTAGTAAGAAAAATCGAGACATCAACCCAATGCTTTCTTTTTCTTCCCAAAGAAAGACACTGTAGGGATCAGTCAGCCCGAGCCTCTGGTGCTACGTACGACACACAACGGGATGTGCGACATTGGCGCAAGAGATTGGTTGATTTGTCCTACTGAGGGTGTCGCGAGGATGAGGGATACTTATATGAGCTATATTTGCCCCGCTATGATTGGCAACATTCAACCCCGGTCCGTGCTTCAGGTTGTTCCCCCCTACCCACATACCAAGGAGGGAGGGCGGTTTGACAGGGAGTCTGGACCTTTGACTGGACGTTTCGCTGGGTCCTATGTATGTATCTCCAATGCTGCGCTGCTTTTTTTGGTCAACGGTTGACGAACTTGTTTCTCATTTCGCAATTGCATTCAATGCCTGCGGGGGGAGCAGTGGCAGTGGGGCCGAGACGGACGAGCGCCGCTGATACAAAGCAACGTATGTAGGATACAGTACGTACGTCCAGTATGTCGTATGGCTTGATGATGACGCGGGATACTGAGAAACGGTTGCAGAAGTCATCAGATGATTTGGCAGGTGTTTTTATTCGTTCGTGTTCCCGCGCAAACATTTTCGAAGAAAGAAGCCGCGGATATTTGATATTTGGTATTTGGCCGTCTCCTGACTGGCTTGATTATTAGTATTATTATTATTATTAGTGACTGGCCGGAACCAGCACTTTTCTTACCCAGTCCAACTCGAGATGCTGGGTCCACTACGTACTGTGTTTGCAAAAACTAGAGCAAAGCTATTGCGCAATACAATAAATTAGACAGTCGAAGACAGTGCGGACGGGGCTTGACGGGTAATGAAAGAAGCAATTAGCGACAGCTTCGTGATCCCCGCCGTCCCCAGCGCTGGCAGGGAGCTAGGCAGCTGCTAGGCTCTTGGTAGCTAGCAGCCAGTTGCAAAGGCTTTCCCAGATCATCTGCGCCGGGCAAAACCAAGAGGGTCCCTCAAAAAGCTAATTTCCCGTCTCCCACCTTGGACAGCCCGCACTGGGCACTCGCTGCCCATTTTTTTGCCCTCTCGAGGCTCTCCGTCCTCTGCTCTCCGTTGCCCCCCCAGTCAAGCGGCTTGCCGGGGGGGGCCACCAAGTACCTAATCCACTGGGGAGCAATGTAGGCTAGAGCCTGTTCAAGCAAAAAAGAGAGTGAAAGTGACACTGGTGATCGAGACGGGAGTGAGTGAATGGCAGGGCCCGAGATTTCGCTCTCCCTCTGCCTCCTCCTTCTCCCCCCCAAACTCATGCTTGCTTGGCCTTTTTACCCACCCCCTGACCCTTACCCGGCCGGCCACTTAGATTTGATCGACTCTTTCCAACCTGTGCTACTAAACCATCAGTCTCTCTTTCAACCTTTCCCCCCGTCACTCCTCTCTGGCGATTTTCAATTGATGCTGTTTTCTTGATATCGACCGCCGCTCCCTTGCGATACACGAACCAACCCGCATCATCGCCCAACCATCATCGCAGTCGTCCTCGTCGCCTGCAATCCATAATTTGACAGGACCTTTTTTGTCGCGTTTGGTGAGTAGTTCTCCTGTGCATCCGCCAGCGATCACCTTCTCCCGCTGCCATCTACGATTGCAACGACACGCCTCCCCCAAACCAAAAAAAAAAATAAAAAGCCAGCCAACCGCCTTCAACCCCCTTCCCTGTCCAACATTAAAAAAAAAAAAAAAAGGACGGGCCGCCCAGCGAACGAATTGATTTGGTTCAACCGCAAATTGTGCTTCCAGGCACGAACGACGCTTGATTTGCTTCGCTCGGTATGGTGGTTTTCTGGTCCGAGGGGAGCCTGTCGCACATGCGGGACCGAAAGGGGGAGGGAGGGATGTGATTAGCAACACTTCCAGCACTCTGGCCCTGGTCGGACATGGCATCCTCATGCACAACTACTACACCATATTTTGCTGCTGTGTTCATGATATACTGACCAGAGAATGTCTTCAGTCCAGGAACAGACTGCAAGGAGTAGCCTGCCGTCAGTCGTGCTAGCTGGTCCGAGCTCTCCGATCGCGTCTTCGGCACCTCATTCATCCTCCCACGATACCCCTTTAGCAGACAAGAGCCGTCCGGCCTCTTCCACCAGCTCCGTCAAGATGCCTCAGTACACTTCGCGCGATGTCGGCGACCCGTCGCAGATCAAGAAGAACAAGCAGTCCATGGCTGATCTCAAGCTCCGCCGTCTGACGGAGTTGAACAACCGCCTGCGCGAGGATCTGGAGAGAGAGAGAATTCCCGTCTCTCAAGCTTCCAAGAGGTGAGACTTGATTTGCGGCAACGACAGGCAGCTCTTGCTTTCAAGAACCGAACTCACTGACATTTCATTTATAGCATCATCGCATACTGCAACAGCACAAGGGACTACATGGTGCCGTCGGTATGGGGCGCTGTGCCAAGGGGAGAGGACCCCTATGCGCCTCAGCAGAGCGGTGGCTGCTGTCTGGTCATGTAGTAGCATGCCTTTCGCGCAGCAACTCGCATAAACGGAGTAGGATGAAAAAGAGTACAGACATGTTAATAATTGGATTCGCGTCGCCTGGAGGGCAGGCATGCCATCTACCTGGTTTTTGATGGCGGGCTTGGTCGGCCCATTATCTCCCTCCCTATATCGAACGAACACCCCGTTCAGGGCGCAACAAAAAGGACTACGGACTGTTTAAAATCTTTTGAGAGGAACAGCAAGGAATACCCCCCAAACGTGAGAAGAAGGAATGGTGCACGAGGAGTTGGCACATTTTTACGATAATCGACGGTTGCATCTCACCAGATATCTCTCTTTTTTGCTACGACAAGGGAATCTGGGCAAGGCTGGCGAGCAAACCAGCAAATCACCGCTGCCACGCTACATACACAACAACAGGCAGGACAGTGTGAGGGTGGTTGGAGATGTGGGCTTGTCGGCATGTAATAATTCTTTACGAATGTATTTTCTCTTTGTTTTCGTGTTTTATTTTTCGTTTTTCCTATAGCATTACATGATGACATTGCGACCATGGAACAGAGTTTATGTCCTTTGCATTCATCTCATAAATATTTTCAGCACTGATACCAGTTCCATGGAATACTTGAACACGATAGTAACAAAAATTAGTGGTGATATATCGTGCAGCGGTAGTAGCATTTTCCACCAATGCAACCAAGTGAATCGCATTCAGGGCTGATAGGAGATTCTCGTCCCCGCTCTGACATGCATTCAAGCTCAGGATTGACTCGATGCAAAGTTGTTCTTACTGACTAGGTGGGTAGGTAAAAGATAGATAAGAGACACGTACCGGCACCCGGCTCTCGTCTGTTGTAGTAGTGCTCTTGACATGGCAACCCACCGCACATTTTATATGCATCAACCCTTGCGCAGATCTACATTCTCCATCCGTGCGAGGATGCGGTGAAAAAAAGGTGCACATCTCCCGCGCGACCGTTTGACTTTCCATCACATACAAGAGTCTGCACAGCCGATGGATTATACTAGCAAGGAGATCAAGCTGCTTCATCACCTCACGTTATCAAAAAAGATGCCCGAGGTCAAGGAGAGTTTACATTTGTCTAAACACCCCCCAAGATCCGAGTCAGTCTTTTGCGCCCTGTCCTAAAAAGGAGAGAAACTATGTTGCCCGTCAAAGTCAAGTAAGCATTCTTGTTTGGGTCGAAGGCACCAAGGTTCAGCCCCCTTTTTTTTGGTCTGACTAGCTGGGGAGAAAGGCCAAAAAGGACTGGATGGAAAGGATTCCGAATCAGATGCGACATGTCAAATGGGGTGGAGGAGGCGAATAATCATGAAAATTGACATGATGGGATAGGACACATTTTGTCCTTTTGTCGCCAGTAAGATAGTAAGCCCAACGCGCAGGAGAAAGAAAGAGGAAGAGGGAATCTTGGCGGGGGCAGGCGAGCTCGGCAGCCGATCTTGGCGTTTCTTCTGTCTGTCTGTAATGTATTCTTTGTATGGGATGATGGGGGGATGAGGAGCAGACACAGCAAAGAAAAAAAAGAGAGCAACAGTGTTCCCCCCCCTCCCTTCCCCTCCATGTACCTTGCCTTAGTTTACATGACATCTACTAACCATTCCTAATCACCCAGTTGGTGAACCATCTCGAACGGGGTTGGTACGATACATTAATGGAAGCCCGGATGACCTATTCGAGTGAAAGTACGAGTCGCGTTGCTTGGCCCCTCGAACCCGAATGGACGCGTGTAAAAAAAAAAAAAAAAAAAAAAGTCTGGGTTTTGATTTTGGGATCCATTTACTTCAGAACGACCTGAAATTAGAATTTCTGGGCACAGACAGAGTCTTGACAGGCTGACTATCGTGACCAAGGTCCATAGGGCGAGAGCGGGACGCCAGTCAAAGGCATTGCTGGTAAGCAACACTTGGGGATCGTCCTTCTTTCTAATGAAAACCCGAACCATGGGCTGTGGGAATGCATGACATGTTGATAGATGTAGTACAATTCACATGCTCAACAACAACTCGCACCAGGTAATGCTCATTTTTATACTCTATTCGGTAAATGGCACCAGACCCTTCGATTAGATACCTAGGTATCTCAACTCTTTCCGCCAAACAGTTACAAGTGTAGCACTGGTAAAAGAGCATGCAGCTTCATAGCCCCGGGAGCTCGGAAGCTGTCAGAAATCCATCTCTGCCTGGGCAGGGCAAAGTAGATAGTGAGAGCTCTCAAGTAGCGATGGGCGTAGGATTGGTGGCTTTCAGAGGCCGAATTCGTAACGGTACCCAAGGTAATGTAAGGTAAGGTAAGCAGGAAATAGACGTCAGCGGGGCAAAATGCTGTCACTCCCCCCCGGTCTCACTCACACTCCACTAAACCTCCGGCCGATTGATTACACACAGCCCAGCCTACCAGCCTTGCGTGTCCAGCATCTCCATCTAGCGCCCGAGGCGAAGCTTTTTCCCCTTGTCCTTCCGAGACATTTACATGTTGATATTGAAAAAAAGAATACCCCGGGGATAAGGGCCAAATAAGGAAATATCAAAGAGTATTCCAACTACCAGAGAAATATCAAAATCAGTCGCGATTCCCTCCCTCCAATCCAATGGCTGAAGCTGTGCCTTTGCATCAACCGCAAGAGGTTGCCTCCTCCATCGTGGCGACCGGCACCGAAGACCCCGCGTTTCCCTTTCCGCTGCCGCGCGTGACTATACGCTTCTGTACGCAGTGTAAGTGGATGTTGAGAGCTGCATATGTAAGTTGGCCATGTTTTCAATTTCTCGACATTGTCATTTCTTTTATTTCCATCTTCAAACATTGGATATGCAAATTCAGACCATTTGTTTATTTTCCTGATCCTTTTGACTGATTTTCACATCCTGTACCTCTCCTCCCCCCCTGCCACGATCCTAGTATAGAATCATCCCCAAAGTACTTTAGGCATAAGCCAGACTGACATCATACCCTTTTTCTTTTCCCCCCAAGAACAGTTTGCTCAAGAACTCCTTTCGACCTTTTCAACTTCGCTAGGAGAGGTGGCACTACAACCATCAACGGGCGGGACGTTTGTAGTGACGATTCAACACAACTCGCCGCCTTCTTCCCCGTCGGAAGCTTCCACGCTACAGACGCACGTGCTCTGGGATCGCAAGACGGACGGCGGCTTCCCCGAGACCAAGGAGCTCAAGCGCCGCGTCCGCGACGTGATTGAACCGGGCCGGAACCTAGGACACGTGGATCGGGATCATCAGCGTCCTATACCTGCTGCTGCTGCTGCTGCTGCTACTGGCACTGCCGTTGATACCACAATCATGACGGATCAACAGCAGGGAAGTGATACAACGGGGGCGCCACCACCACCGCCGGGTCCTCGCTGGCCGACTTCGGATTCCGCACAGCAGCCGCAAAGTGGCGCGCATAATCCGGATCCCATCCGCAGAGGTCACTCACGGCCCATGATCCCGGCAGATGAGCCGGCAACAGGGACGGCGCAGGCCGGAGCTGGTGGCGGTGGTGGCGGTGGTGACAGCGACGAGTATCAGCCCAAGATGCCGCGCGGCGGCGTCAAGCCAGTCGTCAAGCCTCCGGGCGAGGCAAGGAACGCCGAGGTTCGCGCCAAGCTGGAGAAGACGCCCCAAGAGGACGAGGGTAGTGGCCAGGCGCAATGTGAGGACTGCCAGTAGTTGGTTTGGACGAACAGTATGGAAACTTTTTCTCAATTGTCTTTGAATGCTGTTTCATGAGCAAGCCTCTGCCGCTATATGGTCCTACTTGTTTCGTTATTTTTCATGGCTCGGGGCGTCGAGGTCAAGGTGATGAGGCCGTCGAGGACAATATTGGCGACATGGTAGTTGTATGCCGACCATATGTGATATAATATATCTAAGCATTACGTAAAAATACATATCCCCTACACAATCAATCGACACATTGCCATCATCCATAACAACAAATTCATACACTTCTCTGATATGATGCTGCTGCCGTCTCATTGCAGACGTTTCAGCTAGTGTTACAAGAAAAGATTCTCAGTGTCTGGACGAAGGCATTGGTGTAGGGTATGATGAATGTGGCATAGCCTGCTGCAATTCATTACAAACAGAGAGTCCATCTTCCATGGCGCAGTGAAGTTTGTTCCAGTAAGTGTAGAGACGGAAATATATGTACATGGATTAGTCAGTGCACTTACAGTACCGCCAAGCGATTCGAACTCTAGCAGTTTGTTTACCAGGGTATCGTGGCTCCAGCCAGAGTCAGGTCAAAACATCAATCCGGTGTCTAGTGTACCATGTCGAAAAGAAGTCCTGCTATACTGGCGCCAGGTATAAATGACAGCAATATTCTTGCAAACGATACTGCAAGTCAATATCGTCATCCACTCATCGAAACGGAACAAACATGGACACGGCAATGACTAGCCATAACCACAGAGTCGCAGCAAATAGCAGCTTCGGGGTCTCAGAGAAGATTGTCCGCTGTGTGAGCCCAGAGTGGGCAAATCAAAATTAACTGTCTACGCCTCCCCTATTGGTCCCTACTCATGCATGCAAAGCCACATGAGCTCAGAGGCACATCGTCATGAACCATTCCAAATATGAAAAAACTGATTTTATTTCTTTCCGCATAAGAACAACATTTCCATCGTCAGTCGACCGTAAAACTTCGTTCATGAGGGCGTTGTTCGGTGGAGTGGGAGGCGAGAGAAAGGCTGTCGTCGGATATTGACTCGTTCTCGAAATCGTTCGGGAGGACGGAGCAAGCTTCCAATAGTTCGAGAACTACAAGGCCGCCAATGCTGGGTGGGGGATCCCAAGTCGAGTGTTGCTTATCGACGACCGAACCTAAATTAGACGCAGGAAGCTCGTACATAATTCTTTCACTTTCAAGGTTTGGATTGCTTTCTGGGGGTTGCGGAGCCGTTGGCTGCAAGGCCGCGACGAACGTACTTTTGCTTCTTCTCAGCTGGTTTGAGGATCTAAACAGAGGACAAGAGTCAGCACCAAGTTGCTAATTGCGCAACAGGTATTGCAAATGGCACGGGAATGACAAACCTGGAAGGAACAGAGTAAGCTCTCGTCGACACTCATCATGGCGCCGGCATTGTCGAATTCGCCGCAGTAGTTGGGAGCGCTGAAGAGGGTAACCAGCTGTCGCTTGGAGAAGAACTCGTATCCATCCTCGACTACCTGGTGAGCACGGCAGATCAGGTCCATGTCGTGCTTCTGCAGGAACCGTGAGACGACATCGGGTCCAAAGGTGAATGATACACCACGGTCGTTCTCAGACCAGCCAGTAATGTCCTTGTCAGGATCGGACCACAGGAGATCACAGAGCAATCCGCAATCCGGGATCTAAACGAGTCATGTCAGTGCCTTGTCGCACCCCACAGCCGTTGCCAGCAAACTGGTAACATCCGAAAACCAGGCAGGAAAACAGAAACGAACATGGAAATTACTTACATCGGTAGGACGCATGACGCGGCGAATCTGCTCCATAGAGTTCAGATCCGGACTCAGACCACCGTGCATGGTGAAGATCTTCTCGTCAATAATGGCGGCAATGGGCAGGCAGTTGAAGCAGTCGGTGAAAGTCTTCCACAGCTTAATGTTGTAACGACGCTTGCACTCATCGTAGAAGCCGTAGATACGGTTGATAGAAGCACACTCGTGGTTTCCACGCAGAACGAAAAAGTTCTCGGGGTACTTGATCTTGTAGGCTAATAGCAGGCAGATTGTCTCGAGAGATTGCTTGCCACGGTCGACGTAGTCACCAAGGAAGAGGTAGTTGGCCTCAGGAGGGAAGCCTCCATACTCGAATAGTCGCAAAAGATCGTAGTACTGGCCGTGGATATCACCACAGATCTAGGCAGGAAATTAGCGTCAATTTCATGAAACATTTACCCGTTTCCAACACTTCAGCTCCGGGGTTTCTCAACATACCTTGATGGGAGCCTCCAGCTCAAGCAGAATAGGCTGGCTAATGAAGATCTCTCTGGCCTTTGTGCACAAGTACCTGATTTCCGTCTCTAGCAGCTGGACCTGCTTACCCGGGCGGCTGCCACGGACCTCCAGGAGACGATCGATGATGGAGTCCAGATCAACATCGTGTTGGTCTGCCATCTTTTATTCCGCACCTGCCTGTGAAACGGCCTTCGAAATTCTGTGTTGGGAGAGACCGAGCAGGAGGAGGGGGGGTGGGGGGTAGGTCGCCGCGTGGAATCTGCGAAGGAGCCCAATCAAGGATATGATACACCTCGAAAGACTATTGAAGAGAAAAAAAAGTCAGTACTTTGGGGGTTTAAAATCTTTGTGTTGTTTGGACTTCTCAGGCAGCCAAAAAACCAAAAGTGTAGACAAGGCCATTCTTGTTGCTTCTCGAGGACATGAACGACCATGGTCGTCAATGTCAAGCTGATTATGCAGGAGAAGCCAACACGAATGGGGAATGTGAGCAGTGGAGGCGTCCGAGGCACCTTTTCACACCAGCAAAAGAAGAATGCGGCGACAAAAACATTTAATGTGCGGGATGAAAGAAGTGTAGACTCACATTGAAGTGATCTCAGCAGTGGTGAAGCTTCGGCGAGAAGCGTACGCGTGACTCTGTGGCCTTGCGCAGTATCGGGTGGTGACTTAGCAAGTCGAGAAATGAATGTAATCACGTCTGGACGATACCGGATGAAAATTTCGTCTCCGCAGATTCTTGGACGACGGACGAAGGTCGAACCAAAATGGGTCGATGACTGACGCCGGGGTGAGAAAGAGTAGAAATCTCGAGTTGGTCGAGTAAACACCAAGGCCGGTCGGGAGACGCGGGGGGGCAGGATGGAGTGTTGATGATTTTTTCTGCAGCGACAGTCGTGACCAGTCGCGCTCGTCGAAGAATGACAAAAAAAGGTACCGTCAAAAAGAATCGAGTTCTTGGACTCGATGATTCGCCTAAAAAGTAGCAAAAAGCTGTTTTCGCGTGGTGGTTACAGTCGATATGAATGTAGCAAGGCAAATTGATTGCTGAGGCGACGATGGTCTTTTTTCGGGGCAGGAAAATTCCAGAGAAAGATTCCCGGGTCGTCTGGGTTGGAGTCTGGTCTCTGTGTCTGCTCTGGTCTCTTCGGGGGTGGGTGTGGTGCAAAAGCTGCACTGCGCACCAGCCAAGGGGGGGGTGTAGAGGTAGTACTATGTAGAGGTCAGGTCAAGTAGTACCTTGAAAAATTAGAGGCAGTTTGGCAGTGCGGATGGGTGGTGCTTGGCTCTGTCTCTCCGCTGCTGTTTTGCAGTGCACTGAATGAAGGCACCGAGCCAGCAGCACGGTGGGCAGCGAGCGACAAAGAGTGGGCAACCTTGAACGGGGCGGCGGCGGCGGCGCTGTTGTTGTGGTAGAAACGCGCACTATCTTTTGCCTTCTAGTTTACTAGCTCCCGGGGCAGGTCAGAAGTGGACCTCCTTTTTTTTTTCTCCCTCTCTTTGGGCTTTGGGCTTGTCCCAGGTTTCAAAGGCAGGGGGGAAAGCCAGGCAGTCTCTCAGGTCACAGGAACACATACACACACAATGAGGAATGGGTTTTGGGGGGCACAGTCTTGTTGGTCGTTGATCTGAAGTCAAATTTCACTGTTCGGGTATGGGAAATCCGTCTTCTGCACAGCTGGGTAATGGACAAGTAAAAATAATTATGGGGGTCTCGTCATGTCGGCCTTTGATCGTCGTCGATGGGAGAGAGGGAGAAAAAAAATAATACTCACTGGCTTGCAGGCAGAATGGGGTTCGCGGGGTTCTTTTTCGGATTGGACGTGTTTTGGGGGTGGGAGACAGAAAAAGGGTCAAGGGTGGGTGGTTACCCGTGTCGAGACGTCAGAAAATTGTCGGGTCTCACTCTGCACTCAGCTCAATGTGTCCAAGGTCCAGGCACAAGTCGATAGACAGAGGAACAATCCACCTCTTTGTTTGTTGCTCCACGCATTGCTATTTTTCCTTTTGCACCTACTTTTACCGTTTGCTTTTCTTCTTTCTCTGGGACGTCTGTTACAACAGCTTGTCGAATCCTTCCTGTGCTATTCCGTAATCTTGCCGGTGATCTACAGTACCTACCTACCTGCTTGCCTCCCTGGTCCCATCCTCATGCCGCCACGGTACTGACTGGACGATACTCTACATTTAGATACTACAGTGTACTGTGCCTTGTGTGTATCCGTCCCACTGTTTGGGCTGTTGGGTTTCTGGTAGACAAGGGCAGTGAAATATGGTGGGTTTCAAGATTCCGATTGGCGCTCTGAGGCAGTGCAAGCAAGAAAAGCTGAAGCCAGCTCAATGCTAATTATGTAGGTTACATGGGTAAATTACCATAGCTTCTGGCAGTCAGTAGCTGGTCGAGTGTCCTTACTCATGAATGATATTTGAATATCTCTACAGTTCAGCTTATTACTCAGAATCAAATGCCGCCTCATTTAACCCCGGATTCAACAGTGCCGTATACGTGCAGCAATGATGATGATGCCTTGTGATATGGATATGCTGCCTATTCATAGACACATCGCAGCCTGTGGTCAGCCAGCCAAAGTACTTGGAATAAGCGGGCACATTGGTGCGTGGAGGTGTATTCACAGGAACTTCCACAGAATGACCGCTCCTTGCATGCAGACCGCCCGTAAAATAACTGTCACAACTACTCGGTTGGCTTGGATTCGCCTCTAGTCTCGGTGCTATCGCAGTCTTCTGCCCTTTGTACAAAGCAGTAGAAGCTTCATGTTGCATCTTGCCTCCTGCAGGTCGTCTTGCACACGCGCCCGGGTACGCACCGAGGTCAAGCTTCTGTCCATTCATATTTCTGACAAGGGGACAAGGACATGTAATCATGGTTGGCCGACAGCCTTGATACGCCCAAGGTGAGGGCGGGTGATGAGTTGAGCGTGTGCCTATCAGGGCTTGCTCCTCATCCCGCTTTCTTTCAATGCAATTCAACAGAGCGGGCAGAATGCCATGATACAGGACACCAACATCGGACAGACTGACTTGGTTTCAAGTGCTGCCAGGGTCCAGATATCCTTGGGCGCTTGCTTGCAGGCCCTTTTTACTGTACGTAATCCTAGAACCAGAACCATAATGTAGCTACAGGGAGCAACTGTTGTGTATAATAAATAAGGTAGCCGCCTTGATATTACAAGACCATTACTTGACCTGACCGAGAATAGATCCTTGCTCTGATTACTACTACTACTTCTACTTCGGGTCTTGTCCCAGCCCAATCCAGTCCAAGCTTCTTTTCGATTTGGCTGTCTGTAATCTCGAGATCAATTAGCAACTCTGCTTTGGTTTTATTTCCTTCCCAGAGCTCAGAGCAGCGATATCTCTTTTCACATGGCGCCGCATCCCCCCCTTCTTTGGGAACAAGAGGAGGAGGAGGAGCGATCTTCAGACTTCCGCAATCTCCTGAAGCTAATTGAGCCGGCACACAGATCCCCAAGCCAACTCTCGCATCCTGCTAATGTACGCAAGTCCACTTGGCGTCGTGGTTCAGGTCCCTTGATTTGCCCGACGTCTGTTTTCCCTCTCGCACCGTCTAGCCAGAACTACAGACTGCAAACTGCAAATGCACTGATGCCAATGAGCAAAAAAAGAGCCGGCCTAAACTTTAGTGGGAGACACCAAAGCAAGCCCGTTTCTTTGCATTGGCCACTCACCTGGTTTCGCGTCTCCACACATGACAACATCGCCTAGGCGGGGTGATCGTTTTTTGTTGCATTTGTTGGATTTGAACGGACGACCAACCGACCGACTGACCGACCGCTGACCTAGAGTCCGACAGATGTGCTAGCTGGCAAAGTGCTGGCAGTGCTGGCAGTGGTGGACGGTCTGGCCTCTTTACAGATCCCCCAAATTGCCCCGCATCCCCTTCTTTTCCCTCTCTTTTCATACGTGGATCGGAGTCAAGTCGTCAGGGTTTTGAAGTGAAGATCAATTGATATAGCTACTGTATGGGGCCATGTAGTTCTCAAGCAAGCGATGTACGTATCTGACCAAACTCGTGTAGTCAGTAAAACCTACCTGGGTAGGTCCGTACAGGTAGTCGTAGTAGTATAGGCAGGTATTCCCCTCATTATGCGAACAACACGTCAAATTTTGGTGGAATACACACAGCCTCAGTCATAATCATCCGACTCTGTCTGTATTCGTACTGGTCATGCGTAACCCCCCAAAAGACGTAGCTCGTCCCCCCAACAGTTTCCATTCCGGACCCCTAACCCGCTCGATCGATGTCACCCAGGGATGGTAGCCGCATCCATCCCGTTGTCCACCCCGCGCAATACAACTAACCTGCACGCAGTCTACTATATCACCTGCTTATCAAACCCTCCCTAACCGAGCTCATCTACACGCTAGATGATATGCCTCTACGATGATCATCACGACACCTCGTTTATGTGCAGCAGTAGACTCTGTCGATCTCAACTCGCGCCATCATCCGAAATCAAGCTCTTGTCGTTTGTGCTGCCTAACAGCATTCACTACGTTCAAGTAGAGGAAAAAGCTGTTATTCACTATCAATGCTACAGCATTTCAAATTGCGTATATATAGAGAGAGAGAAAAGCAGACTTTCCTAGAGTCTCATACTTTATACATGTCACAATCTGATCGCCCAGCTGCTAAATAGTTCAATCGTCACCAAATACATAACAGTAAATTGCCCTGGTTTCTTTACCACTCCACCACCACCAAGAGTTGACAGCACATTTCTCTGCCCTTATTCGCCAGCGTATCATTCAAAGTACAAGGTCTTTTCCCATGCCCAGACAAGGGCTTCGGGCGGCGTCAATCATCCCCCGACCGCCAACGCCTCCGTGTCAACGGTCACCGGCTCCGGGACTTGTCGCTCTTGGCATATTTCTGAGCAGCCATTACCGCCCATTTTTCACTTTGTTTACAATATTCGCAGCGCAAAGATAAAACATGTTCATGTTGTTAATAAAATGATTCATACCTCTTATGAAGCCGGCAGCCATTGTTCAGTCTCTGCAAATTGAACAGAATCAAGCTTAGTCACCAAAGATGATGCCGCTCACGCTGAGAAGATTCTTATATGCGCATGCCCCCCTCTCTATCTTTCCCCCAGAGCCTTATATATATATATAACTCTTACCGTGGAAATTGGACTGTTGACGCAATGTGCATTTCTAATCATGTAAAACACTCATCTCCGAAATCCAGTATCGTAGCACACACACACATCACGTGGACGTATCTTCATGCAAAGGCCGCAGCACACATTTCGTAACCACCCACAGGATAGGGCGAAAACAAGAACCCTTTTTTTTGCCAACTCACACAATACACCACCCCTCCTTCCAAGTTTTGGTGCCAAAATTGATTAGGGTGTGTCTTTCCTTTGGGGGAGGGCAATTGGAGAAGAGGGATATCGTACAAGAAAGAATGCTGAGCCCGAAGCTTGCAGGTAGGGTTCTTCTTATTGGTTTGTGCTTCCCCCCTCCTTTTACATCAGACAAAACTCATTGGGCAGGTCTGGATTCTTGGGACAACTGCAAACATCCAGGAAGCTGAGATGTTGTTGTCAGCTTTGGGGAACCGGTGAGACTACAAGAGAGACTAGGCAGTTTCCATGGCAGCTTCTATCTCGGTCAGCATGTAAACTCTGGATGTCATCCCCTTGGGTAGTGAGCCATACCGCAAGGTGACGAGAATATCGGCCTCATCCCCTTTTCAGAGAGTTTCAACATGCATAGATCCACTGTTAATGCCATATCTCTCATGCTTCGTCTTTGCTTTCGCCTAGCGTGCATACTTCCCCTTTTAATGGTCTACTGCTTTTCATTTATTCACTCCTACAAGCTGGGCACTTATTGTAGACTTGGATGATTGTTGTCGTATTATAAGTATCAAGAAAACGCACGTTTTGAACCCGCAGCAAATAGGTCCCGTCTCAACAGGCCATTGGTTCCCCTTAAAACGCCAGCCTGAGGGGGTATGCAGGCAAAAATGTCAAAAAAGCCATTGTTTGTGTGCGCAAAACCCCTTCTGAACTCCATACTGCCTCTGAGGAAACCACGTTCTATGGCCCAGTACACGCTTGTAGGCTTCCCACTGGATAAAAATAAATCAAGACAAAAAAAGAAAGAAAGAAGAAAATCGGCTTGCAAAGATATTTATACAGACATCTCATCTCCGCCCTCGGTAAGTTGTCGGCTTCCTCTTTTTAGACTTGGCCGATTTCTTTGCGGACCCAAAGGCCGCTTGCTCGACATTCGAGGTACTAATCGGCGACACGGCCATGCTCGAAGTGCTGTGAAAGTCGACTCCGAGTCCCTTGAGTTCGTCCTCATCCATCTCTGTAAGCGCCTCGCTATGACTGCGCAGCAGCTCTTCGCCTGTATTGGGTTCGGCCACTGCAGAAGTGCCTATGGGATCGAACTCCTTCAGGTACCAAGGAACACCGCCATCTGTAAGAATATTGACTTGTTCCTGAGATAAGCTTCCGTTAGACTGCGGAGGAGTAGGCGGTCCTGGCAATGACGATGGCGCTGCAGCCACGTAGCCGTTTGTGGCGGGCGGCGTGTCAGGCGCATTGCCACTTGTCACGCCTTCTGACATGGCCTCGTCCTTCTCAATACCAACTCCCACTGAAGGCTGTGGAGCGGATTCCGTGACAGGGGCGGGCTCTCCCTTTTCCAAAGTGCTGACCTCAATGCTGCGCTCTTCTTCTTGGCTCTCATCGAGATCCTCCTGATTTTCTTCAAGTGGTTCTGTCATGACCACATCGACTTGCTCGTCGATTTCGTGTTCTGCATCCTCTTCTTCGTCATGAGGAGCAACAGTGATCTCCGCGGCATCGACCATGATAACGTCTTTGCCTTGCTGCGATTCTTCGGCGGCATTTGGGAGTGGTTGCACTCCAAAGCTAGCCTCGATGAGGTCGCCAAGCTCTTGCCTCAGGTCCTCAAAAGTCTTGTTCGTAATACGAGACTCGCTTTGAAGAGCTGATTCTAGTAAAGGCTGGACGCCTTTCAAGATCCTCTTGCCCAACTTCTTACGTTCTCGAATGTCAGAGTAATCCACCTTGGTAAGTGGAGCAACGACGCTTTCGAGTTTCGGCTGGACCTCGGGCTCAGATTCCCATTCCTGGTTGATACCGTCATGGACCACTTGACAAAGGTCTTGAGCAAATGCAATTGTAGTGGTGTAGAATCTTTCGTCAACCTTGTCCTGGATCTTCAGGAGTCCTGCCTTGAATACATTCTTGCCATCATCAAATCTAGCGAATCGGTTAGCACGATCAATGACGACAGGTAGAAAAAAGGAATACTGACTTGAACACTTTGACCATGACTTCAGGAAAGGTCTTGTGTATCGGGAAATAGCATGTATCCACAAAAGTTTGCATCAACAGAGCATCCTCAAGCTTCACCTCTTCGCGCCTGACAACTTCTTCAGACATGGCTTGCAGCTGCTCCAAGTCTTTGATGAGGGTCTCGGCGAACTCAATGCGCCGGGATAGGCGAGTTTTGCCCGAGGGTCCCATGGCTGCAAAGTTGCGACGAGTGAGTTCCATAGAGGAGAACGTCTCCATCTGGAGTTGCAGGCGCTTGAGCAGGGCGGCACCACGCCGCATCTCGCGCTTGAGAGTCCAATAGCGGGAAGCATCGCTAACAAATTCTCTCCTCTTAAGGATTGAGAATTTGGCCAAGGAGGCATCGACAATGTCGAACACAGCCTGCGGGATGATTGGGGCACCCGACGGTAGTTTCCAGACTGACTTGCCCGGTTGGTTCTTCTTTACATCGCCCAGGACAGCCGAAACCTTTGCCCCAGTAATCTGCGATTCATCGGCGGGATGTTCCATCAGGGCATTGCGATGTGTTGCGGCCAGGGACAATGCAGCTGCCTGAGTATTGGCCCAGATGCGATCCCGCATGGTTTTCTTGTAAAACCTCTTTGCTCGCCTTGTCGCCCTGGACACGCCATTCTCCTTGGCATACTCAGAGGGACAGTGCTTGTCGCATAAAGCTTTGAGATTTGTGCTGCCATCGAGCACGTCGAGAGCACCGGAGCTGTTCTTCATGCGCAAGAAGAGCTTGGCACGGCGTGCACAAGTGACATGAAACGCCTGGTAGCATGACTTATTGCCACATTGAATACAGGCTCCCATCTGCTGTTGGCAGATATAACATGTCAATTTCCATCGACTCTTTGGCACCTTTTCCACGTCCATGACTGGCTCCATGAAAGTATGGTTGCCAAGGCTGACCTCAGGGATCCACATTGCACAGAGCAAATGGGCCCATTTTGACGAGTTTGTCTGCTTGAAAGCACCATCCGAGTTGGGACAGAAAATGCAGGTCTAAAAAAAAGTTAGCGATCGTCTATAGAGCAAGGAATTGCAGAGTATCTTACCGGAATGCCACGTCCAATAAGCTGGCATTTCCGACAAAGCCATTGTCCCTCGGGAATGAAGGGCACGCCGTAACACTCTTGGTGGACTGCTAAATCACAGCCATCACAAAACACGATTGCGTTCGTGTTTTCACAATCTCCGTCGTCGCAAATTGCACATTTGCTGTCTTGTTCTTCGCCTGCCTGCGGCTCACCATTAACGGCTGCAGCAGAGCTGGACCGTGGGCGATGTGTTTGCGGTGGCTTTGGGTTCGGCTTTGGTATTCTCTTCTCCAGTGCGTGCCATTCCTTTTCAATCTTGGTCATTGTGATTTCAAAGTGTTCGCGGGTTACAGCGCTCCATCCTTGGGATTTGCGCTGCTCGTTGTAGGCTTCTAACCACATGTCGTCTTGTTCGTCCATGTCATACTCGACGCGGCCCAAGGCGTGGCTGTGCGATGGAGGCTCGGTGTCCGTCTTTGTCGCAGGACTGTCTGCTTCGTCCTCAATATTGGCGTCGGAGGCCTTGATGAGCTTTTGATCGTCGCGAATGAAGTTGTCGCTTTCCTGGTATCCAACATTCATCATTGCCTTGTCAACATATTTGGCCTGTCCAAACTTTTTACTTTCAAACAGCAAAATCCTGTCCGTCTTTCGATATTGTGGTTGCCTCAAATCCAACCGCTCTTTCGGTGTCTGATTGTAAATGGGCAATACTTTGGGCGTCTTTGGAGTTGTTCCCATCTCTTGGCGGAATGGGAAATACGAGTCTCTGGGACGGTTGGAGCGCCGTCTTGTCGGAGTTCCTGGCAAGGCGTCTGCGATGGATGTCAATGCACCGTTGGCCTGAGATGAAGATGCGTCCGCACCATTACCAGAGGCCACATTTGCATCCTTGATCGGGCTTCCGCGCTTGTTGTCGGCGTTTGCTGAAAACGTCAGAGGGGTTCCTGGGAGAGACTTGGCAGTCCCGTCCACATCATCTGCTTGAAAGACTACAAAGGATGTGTCAATCTCGAGATTTGGGTGGAACTCTTCCCAACCCCGCTCTTCTCTAGGCTTGTATCCCTCGCTCTGCACCACGGCAGCGGCGACAGCGGCGGCCGAGCTTATCTGCATCTCATCATCGGGTGCCATTCTCGTAGTAGCGGTTCGAATACGTGTGCTTCGTTCTCTTCGGGGGTAAACGGGCGTAGCGCTCACGGCGGAGGAGTTCCGGCGCACTCGGGGTCGGGGGTTGGTAGAAGGGCCAGTGCTCGGCCGGCGTCCAGAATTATCGCTGCCATCTTTTTCAGTCCAGCGACCACCACCACCAGGTCCTCCAGGAACATACCGTCGTCGTTTTGGGGGAGGTTCTGTCGCAGCTCCAGCCGTGACATCGCGTTCGCGCAAGCGAGACTGGGGAGGTAGGAGAGCGGCCTTTTGGCGGCTGGGACGACTGCTAGTCGCCGCCGAACGCGGCGTCCTGGGGCTTGGCACCATGGTGAAAGCCAGATGAATGCGATCTCTTGCGGTTGATGAGGACGGTTAGATCCCTAATCAGCGCGTCGCATCAAGGCGGCGAAGTTGCTCCAGGTGCGGCTTGTGCGACTGAACAGGCATCGGAGAGGCGTCTTCGGGGGTCTTTTCGCAAATGTGAACAGACCACCGAACTCGTCAATGCGTTTTGAGCACTCGCAAGATGGCAAAAGGCGCAATGATTCAATGAGGGGAGGTTGAGAGGTTGAGGGCGAAAAGCAGCCAGAACGCGTGAAGTCGAAACGAGTGGAGCTGCGACTGAACTAGGCCGATTTGGGGAGCCGCCCCTGGCTCCCAAACAGGTTTAGCGCTCTGCTTAATCAGCTCGGACGTCGCAGCTGGGGCCACGCCGAGATCTTAGCCCGCAACCCCGGATTTTCGCTTCTTTCTCGCATCTCACGGGGCCCAGATCCATCCCACCCAGATCAGATCGGTGCTGCCCTTTGCACGCCAGGCACAAAGAGAGTTGATTGAACCCTGTTTGCATCAAATGCGGTCAGGGTGATCCTGGGGAATTGAGCAATTGGAGAGGGCTCCTTGGCCATGGCGCATCCTATCAAATGCAACTACAGAGTACTCTCTTTCAAATACCAAACATCTGTTTACAAAGATGCTCATCTTTTTTGGTCATCTCTATCCATGCCGGGCCCATCAGCTCCTCCAGCAACCTTTTGGCGCATTCCCGCTCGGCATTTGCGTCGCAATACAGTTACTATCTATAGCATACCCGACTAACCTAAGCCGTCTCGCGCAGAGTTCAACTACCCGACGTCAAGCTGCTGGCCGTAGAATATTCCAAGCTAGAGAGTATTCAGCTGTAGGTAGTAGTCCATAGTCTAAATGTCTGCTACTAATTGGCAAGTGATGGCTCGAGCTAGAAACGTCATTGGCAATGTCGACAGGATTATCCTGGCCAATATTCTCTCAGCTCCAGTCTCTTCAATTCCTCCGCCAGCTGATCATATCATGAATGCAACCTCCTTTGTAGCTTGAGGATCAGCATAACGCATCGTGACCGAACATGAAAACCTGCGCCTTTTGTTGTCATGTCCCCGGTCGCAAGCAACTTTGCCCTGTAGAGCGCATAACACTCACTGCCCATCATGTATGGATCTCTCAATTGAATAGACCTAGTGTTGGCCCCCCTCCAGCATTGTATCTTTCAATGGCGCTAATTTCCACCCTCACCTTTGACATGCTTCGTCTTCAGCAACGCCAAACTCGGCCTTGACTACAGACTGCTCCCACACTGCAGGAATATAGTATCGCGGTGTTATCTTTACGAGTGGAAAGAGGCTTATCTAGGCGATCATTGTGAAGCCAGGTGCACACTACACAAAAAAACAGCGTCTACTTCTTGGCCCATTGTTGCGGGTCATTGCTCCAACTTGGCCACTCCATATTGCAATTGCGCAATGCAACGATACGGCACTTGGCCTCTGCCGTAGTCGGTGTTTTGACGGGACCGAGTATCATAGTCTCTGACCTGTTATGAACGCCCTAAATATCGCGCCACACAGCCGTACAATGTCTTCCATCGTTTTAGTTTTTCCCGTACATGGCCTCTTTTTCATGAACTTGACTGCCAAGGACGCAATTCAATTGAGCTATTTAGGGAAAACTAGTTCAACCACCTCGTCACAGTTTGCAAAAGACATCAAAGACCACTAATCATGCATAGTAATAGCAAAACGGCCCGTCCACCAGACTAACCAGTTCGCGAATCTTGTACACCTTGGAGTTCACCGCGTACAGATTAATATTGTCGTCCAGGCTCTGCGCCTTGCCGGTGCCCATCATGGAGGATCCTCCCTAATTCAACAAGCGCCAAGGTTAGAAAACCAGCAAAAGAAAACGGAACAATCAAGGCTGGGGACAGACGAGAAAAGCTTGACTTACCGCAATGACTTGTTGTCGATTGGCAAAGTCCTGGAGCTGCCAGATGGCCCAGGTCCGGTCAATCATGGCGTGGTGGAGCCCTAGAGGCACACGACGCGATTAGATGCAATGTTGCGCAAACCAAAGAAGGTGCATTTTTTTTTCTGCTTACAAAAAGCCGGGTCACCTGGTGAAATGTAAAAGTCGCCGCCAGGATCGCCGTTGATGGTAAAGTGGCCAGCCACGTGGACATTGATGGGCGCCGTGCTCTGCATGGTGTTTTGAAACGTCCCGATGGCCGAGTTGCCGGTGATGAGCTTGACAATGTCCTCGGTGCGCGAGTACTGCGACGACAGCTTGTTGCTAATGTCGCGCCGCAGACAGCGCGGATTGTAACCCATGCCGTCGGCTCTCGAGTTCTTGGTGGGCGCGGGCGATATGGCTGGGCTCATGGGCCTGGTTCGCCTTGTGTATTAGTATGATCTTGACACACGATTCTTTGACGAAATAGAATGGACTAACTCACCCGAGGTTTACAGTGAGGCTGGAGGCTGATTAATGGAATGAACATCATGGATGAACGAGTATTGACTCACTTCTTGAACGGACCAGAGGTGACACAGCCACCGCCGTTGCCGGTTACAATCTGGCCAGTGTGCGAGGTCTTCTCTCCATTTCCGCTCATGCTCAGCGCAGAACCGTCAAAGATTGGCGATGACTCGGGATCGGCAGCCCAACGCCCCCAATTCCAGTACTGAGATAGGTCAATATGGACTGTTTGTCATATGCTTTAACAAAGGACCTACCGGCTGGGTGCCGTTGTAGCCACACTCATTTCTCAAGGCCTGCTCATATGACCAGGTGTAGTATCGATGCCAGGAGAGGAAGCTACCCTATAAACATGTCAGCCATGATGCGTGGCGGTGACAAATGACTTTGAAATGTAATACCGTGCCATGTATGCTGAGAGTCTGGTTCATATGAACAGCGACAAAGTCATCATAACGAGTTTTGGCCCCAGGATACTGCGTCGCGTCCAGCTGTGACGGCTTCTTGGTCAGGCATAGTACCGCGTTGATGTAGCTTGACTTTTCAGTGTCGGTGAGATCTCCCCTTGATGCCTTGTATTAGCGAAATGAATGTATTTGAACAATGCTTGGTTGTCTTACCATTCTTTGCGAATCTGTAGCTTTTCCTTGGTGCAGGTCGTCGACTTTGCGAGTTGAGCATCAAGTGACGGCTGTCCCTTTGTCCAGAGATCCAAGACGGCATCCGCATTGACGACGCTGGAAAGCAGCCAAAGCTGCAACGCGACAACTGCGATGCGAACAAGACGAGACATGATGGAAATGTACACTGAAACTTGGTCGAGTTCGTGGGTCGATGAACAAACCAAAGAGTCGGCAAAAGTTCACCAGTCTTGGCTCCACTTATAGAGAAGACAATACTGAATACAGACGAGTGGCGCAGCAATGTATCACGGTATAATAGGATTTCGGTGGCAAACCAGGCACACGGTATGTCTCTATTGGCCAGGCAGACTGTCAATATAGCAACTCCAATATCAGTGCCTGAGCAAACATGGTCGCGTAAGGAGTTTGTAGCCAAACCCAAGGACTTGTCACGGCTAAAGTCTATAGACGAGCAAAGTGTTCTGGGCATTGGGTCAACATGGAGAAGTCCTCGGAGCCATGTTTCCCATAACGCGTCCCGTGGCAGGTCACAATTACCCGGCTTACTTGTTAAATGAGGCGTACTAATATCCTGCCAGGATGCTCACGCCAATAATACTCGCGAGGCAAACAAGGTGTGACGTGACATGAATTCCAACGATCCCAATCATATCATGGTCCGCTCTTACTTGGATACTACCATATATCTTCTGACTGAATCTTTAAATGTGCCAAGACTACAGTCATGTCCGGCAGTGTTGAATTCATTGTTTTGAAACACAGGAAAACTCGGCACTAAATATGGTCAAAAACATCCATTGGTTCAAGTAACGATGGCGGGACTAGTGAAATTTTTGGCGTAATGCGCCATGATGCCCTTACAACTTGTCTTTGAGTCTTCGGCAGTCATTCAGTCTTGCGGAAGCTCAGTTTTGCTCCATGTGTTGCATGGTCGACGGAACGGCTGCCGCATATCAGCCTCGAGAGCACGGCTTTATGGCGGCCCATGAATTTAACTCTGTCTTGAACAATCTCTCTGTTAATTGAAAAGATACTGTGCACGTTGGCGATGCGAGGGTCAACACTGAAACCAGTCTGAAGTAATCCATGTCTTGGTGCTTGAAAAAGTAGATATTGTATATGGAAATTTGCGCAGATGTAATTCCAATCTCGTCATTTTCCTCGTGATAACTGCTTCAAAATATTCCACCACAATGAAAACATCCTTGTTTCTCCACGGAAGCAATACTCAACAGTAGACCGGCTATCCCCTCATCCATGTGTCGGCGGAGGAGTAGCCACCACCATCATATTGAACTTGGGATTATTGTACCCGCCGCCCTCCTTCCAGGTACTCGCATAGGGGGCATAGTAGTCCCAATTGGACGAGGTATTGATGCCTAGCTCGGCCCAAACAAACAAGCCGCCCGCCACGCCACTACCGAGCATCGCATAGTTGGGAAAGGGGTCATAATTCGGACTGGCGGCGTAGCCCGTGAAGCCGTCGGCCGAGTTGCTGGTGCGCGCGATGCGGTTGGTGCTGTACGGCGCCGTGGCCTCAATGGTGTCAATCAGGCTCTGGTCAAAGAAGAGCTGGCTCAGATGCGCCACCTGGCCGCCGGTGTAGGTCCCGTTGTCGAGGACCTTGGACCCCACGTGGGCAATGATGTGCTCGTGGGTCGCGCGCCCCGAGTAGTGCCCCGGGAAGAGCGTGTCAAAGTTGACGACGCCGTCCTTGTCCGTGGGCTGCACGCCGCGCAGGTAGGTCGTGCCCAGGCCGCCCTCGCCCGCGGCGCTGACGCCGCTGTAGACGCCTTGGGAGTTGCTGTAGCATGTTGCTTAGCAATTGATTTCAGGGACAGGCAAATGGGTATCCAGAAAATAACTTACCATGACCAAATATCAATCAATACATTGGCTGGCTTGCAGGTATTGACATCAATAAACTGCAACTCCAAGTGCATCGGTACTCCCTTGACGTCCTCGACCACATTGCTGCGAATCTGCTCTTGGTAGACAAAGTATGGCCCATTGGCATTGTCGGGCGTCAAGATGCAGCTCGTGTTTGAACCAAAGAGCTCCGAAATGGGAGTGTCCTTGGTATACTTGAGACTGCTCTTGTCGTGGCTCTTTGCCATCCACTGGCGTAGCGAAGCCGCATCTCGCCGGTGAAGAAAAGATTCTGCATTAAAAGAAAGAAACATGTCAGTCAGTCAGTCAAACTGGGGGAAGTCGCTTCTGGCAGGTCCATGTTTCTTACCGTCCTGCAATCCCTTTTCCCGACGAAGACGCTCAAACGTCGCGGCCCTTCGCGCCACGGCACGCTCCCGTCGCTCCTTGACGTCGGGTCGGTTCTGGCACGCCTCGAGGGCCCGCGCATTGACGTCGGCCACGGCGTGCGCATTGGCAATCTCGTCCATGTGCGCCCGCTTGTTGAACGTCTCGCCCGGGTGGGCGTGGGCCGCCAGGGGTCCGAGCGACAGTGCCGCAAATACAAGAGTATTCAAAAGCATCATTGTCTTGCTATATCTTGCCGTCAGTCAGACTACTGCTGCTGTTACGAAATAATTTTCTCTCTATGTCTAGAGTTGAGTCTTGGACACTAGGAGTTTGTCTCCTTTTCTTGTTTCTTCGTGTGGCTGATGTGGACTCATTATTCCTCCAGTCCTCTCAAAAAATTCTTTCCATATGACCGCCCAAAGCAGACATTCGGCATTTGCCTCGAGGTGGTTACATTCCATCTGCCAGCATTTTCTGGGGTACATACGTGATTGCACCATTATCCTTGCTCCAAAGGTTGGGTCTAGGGATCGTGAGCGGCGACTCTCCAGAATTGATGCAGCACTACTTTATCCGGATGACCCCATGGGATGCCAAGACCATATATAAGGTCAATGAGAGAATGCCCCAATGATGTTAAAAAAGGCTAAATAAGGGGAAATGAAAAGGATTACGAGAGTAAATGTTGGAGGACCGACTAATTTTGATTGAATAAATACAAATGTTGTAAATGCCGGGCTCATGACCAAGCGCATCTTTGAGTGGAACTCGGTATGAGACACCCCAACGTCGTTTTGCACGGGCATTACAAGAGACTGACATGGCATGGTCCTAGTGGTCCCAACGAGGCACGGCTGCTACTGCTCCGCAAGAATGAACAGAAAAAGAAGTCGTTGATTGGGGGTACAGACCTTGGTCAGATGCTTGATCAGAAGGATTGAACTCAAGCGTCATCTCCCTTCGTCCAGAGTCCATAATGTCTCCATCTTGAACAATAGGATTGAAAGTAAAGAAGCGCGATAAGGAAGAGAGGAGTCTGTTTCTGCTTTAAAGGATGAATCAGAGAAGCTCCGCATCGCTGAAACAAATGAAAAAAAAAACAAGGTGCAAAACACTTTTAACACTATATATTCTAAAAGTTTATATCTGGATTATAATCAATCAGCATTTGTTATGCAGATTATTAATTAGGCTCTATACCTCAAAAGTGGGACTGCCTTAACGCCGCGGCCTGAGGCTTAGTTTAGCTAACATCAATTCTGATAAGCTCACAAATTCCCAACGCCCGCTTGGCATAGTGGTATTGCGTCGCACTTGTAACCCCAGTTGGTATATGCGACATGCGAAAGTCGGCGGTTCAATTCCGCCAGTGGGCATTTGCTTTTTGTTTTTGTTTGCGACATATTCTTCAGTTTAGACCGAAAAACAATCATCGTTTTCTTTCTCGGTGTTAATTATTTTTTGGTGTCAATCGTTGCCTATTAAAAGAAGTGTTAATAAACAGGTACGTGAATCGTGCAAAACCAAGTCATTTTAATCTCAGCATAACACGAGTTTTTAGAATGATACTTATAGGTTGGAAAAAAGTTTATTCTATTGTTGCATTTTTAGTTGAGTCAAGAATAGGTCTTGTATGAAAAGTATGCTCTTGCGTAAACGCCCCAGACTCCCGGTACAAACACAATGGTATCGATGCAACAACAAGCAGTCTAGAAAATGCTACCATCACTACTACTCCTCTCGAGTCTCCTTCGCCTCGGTATCATGCTCGTCCGGCTCATCCTTATACACGCCAGGACTCTCCGTCATTCCTTCAAAATCGCTATCCGCAATAGCGTATTCATCCAAGGGTTCCTCGTCATCCTCTTCGCCAGTTACTTCCTCGTCTGTGCCGACACTACCTTTGAGCAGCAGGCTTTGGAGATCATCCTCGTCAATAAAATTGTCCAAGCTGCCCTTTCTGATATTTCTCGTCTCGCGACGTCCCCGCTCAATCTGCCTTTCCACCTTGAGTCTGTTGGCAATGAATTGCAACTTTGGAAAAGCGCTCTGCTGTCCTTCGTGTATCATTCTAGCCAAGCGGTCCGGATCAGGGTCTGAGAGAATGCGAAGAATATCACTGGGTTTCGACTTGGGCCAAATGGTAATAGTGCCGCCGAATTGCTGAAGCCATAATTGAGACCAGTCCTGACCAAGGGGTCGTGGAAGTAGTTCAAGGTGTTTGAGAACCTTGAGCCATTTAGTCAAGTCGAGTTTAATATATTGCTCCGTGGCAGAGCCCAGATAACCGCCTCTCCAACCCCGACCCTTGCGGTGTGTTACGGGTGAGCCGACCGTGCCTCTGGAAGAAAAGAAGAACAATGAAATGTGAGGGTTGACCTGGCTGACGATTGTAAAGTTGACGTTGAAGTGGAGGTTCAGCGCCTTGATGGGAATATCGGTTCGCAGGCTGCCATCCTTCCATTTATGTCCGAATGAATAGGGGCTTAGTGACCCATCCAGATTCTTCATCATGAGCACGACTGGGTTCAGAATTCCTGGTACAGCAGCCGAGGCCAGAACAGCCGACCAGATGACACAGTCGGGGCTGGTCAGGTAGTTGCAAAGAATAGTTGGTGAGTGGGGATCGGCAGGTACACAGGAAACATTGAGAATGCGACCTGTCCGTTCATATGCCTCTCGAAATGTCATTGAACCATGAGCCCACCAACTGCATTGCCGCGCCCAGTCAATAGAGTCGAATCGGGCCCCGGTTTTCCACCATCTGACCAGCCATGCCGACATGGGCTCAGAGCAGGCCTTGATCCTGTGGGCTAGAGCCGGGACTAAGAGTTGCTTCAACTCCTCGTCTGTACGCGTAGCAACCAGTGATGCGACCAACGCACCACCGCTCGTGCCAGTAATGACCTCGGGCAGGAGATCTGCCTCCAGCAACGCCTTGACAACACCAAAATGGTAATATGCAAACGTGGCACCACCCGAGAGACACAGGGCTGTACGGCCATAGTTGGCATGGAGATGCTTGAAAAGTGTCTGCTTTTGTTCGTGGGAAAGTTGGTTTGTTTCTACGAGTAGACGTGTGCTTTTCTCGACTGTATTCGTGTTAGCATGAAGTTGACATTGTATCAGGCCAAACGAATAAACTGTGTGAACCACTTACCCTCCTCGACAAAGTTTTGTACAAGGTTCTTGGTACCAAAATATGTTTCACTGTACAGCCTGGCATTCTCGACACCAACAAAGTTACTCTTCACACTGGCCTCGATCAATGCCTTTAACTCGTCAATAGGCCGTTTCCTATCATTGCTCCTCACGCTGTTGGCTAATGTGCCGTCGTCTTGGCCAGGTTCCTGGGCCTCGGCCTCCCGCCTTAGCTTTCTGATCTGCTCCCAGACGCGGCGAACAGTCTTTGAGTCATAGTATGCATACTCATTCTCTTGTTTCCATTTGTCGTTGCCGAGATACTTGTCAAGTTCCTTGGCGGCGCTTGACCAGTCCTTGTAGTTGCTCGTGGCGCGTAGGCTGCGGCGGAGTCGCTCCCTTTGCCCGCGCCACGCGACAAAATACTCGTAGCCCCATACATAGAGCCGGGTGCTCAGATAGGCAATTCCAAGACCGGCGATCCAGGCTAGCGTCACCAGCAGAAACGGCCAGCGAAGCAGAGTGTAGAGGTTACCCTCTCGAGCCTCGTCGACACTGCGGCCCAGCGCCTTGCGCCTCCGTCGACGCCGTTTGCCAACCTTTTCATTGACGGGTGCCCAGTCGTTTTGCGCCGAGATGAGCAGACTGCCTTGACTGCCGTGGCGGTTGCGCTCGCTGATTCGAAGAGTTGCGCTCCGGCTATCGTGGCCATTCCCGTATCCGAGCCCGATGCCGCTTGACTCGGCCGTCGGCACCGTCGGGGAAGTTGGTGTCTGCTGCGGGTCGAGGTTAAAGGTGCTGGCACTTCGCAACGTGGGACTCCGTATCGTCAAGCCATCATCATTGGCTGGGTTGATGGGGTCGGGCGCAGCGAGTGCCTGGGCAAAGGACTCGAGGTCCTCAGGGCGGAGGAAGTCGATGTCGACATCGGGAAGGCGAGTATGGTCAAAGGCCTCTGGAGGGAATCCATAGTCGTGGTACGGCTTCCCCAGGCCAAAGAAGGTGACGCGGCGCGCCGACTTGTTGGGGCCGGCCTCGGTGCCGTTTGCCCTCTTTTCACTCTTTGCGTCTTCAGTCGCCATGATCACAAAGGCAGATATTGCAGGAAGAGTCACTGCATAATGAGAAGGATCCTTGACCGTGGTGCTTGAGGAATCACAGAAGTGGAGTGAAAGTCTCTGGGAGTGGTGGTGTGCTGCTGCTATGTTGAGTTGTGTGCGTCTGTATCTGCAATGTCGTAAGACATGTATTACGAAAAGGCTGGTACCGCCCAGAGGCTCATGTGGCGGCGCATTCGCGTGCACGTATCCGGCGGCGTATTTATCTTCTACCCAAAATAGTCGAGGTGGCACCTACGTAGGTTGCAGAGGTGTGTATTGATGCTGCAAAGGTCTGTTACTCACGAGGCATTGCACTCATTCTCTCACCCACCCGCAAAGCCACCAGCTGCAAGCACCGAAATGACGTCGCCGCACCCCCGTCGGGCTTTAATTTGGTTGGGGAAAGCAGCAGCTGTGTGTGGGGGCAAAGGAGATCCGAGCCTCAATCTAGTTGGTGGAGACCCCTGAACCTTGGAACAGGGAAGAGCTGAACACTTCATTCTTAGCGTTTATAAATGTTTTCTTCTTCTTGGGTCGGAACGTGTTAAGCCGCCTATATTCAACATGACGATTTAGTACCTTCTTCTTTCACACATGGGTCAATGAGACCAGTCGACACAAACATAAATACCAAGCCTGGTGATGGCCTCAAATCGAGGGAATGATTATTTGGGTTATCAGACGTATTCATAGTTTGGACAAGAAACTTTCAAGAAATCATGATTTAAGAAGGAAGAAAGAAAAAAGCAATAACTTACAATTTGCATACAGCTGCAAAGAGCATATTTGGACGCCGTGGGGTTGCCCTTTCTCCGTGATACCCATTAGAGATCTACAGAAACCCACGGCAGCGTGCAGACAACTTACATGAAGCATAATGTGGAATGCCATCTTGCACATGCCTTGGCATCAAGTTCGAAGGCACTCATGTGTTACGGTGTATATCCCCAAACCCGTGTACTGGCAATAATGGACGCAATAATGGACACAACAGGTACAGCTCAGAGTTATTACAACAGACTCGATTGCCATGGGAAACTGTCAAATGCCTCTATTGCCATGGACTCCTGCTGTAGAACCCAAGGAGTCCGTCGTGTAAAGATAACGAAATGATGAACAATGCAAGCAGCAAGCTGTCATATAAAAAAGAACTCCAATCCCACTTGAACAAGCGTGCAGATCATCAGCATTATCACCTCGTACACCACCCTCCAGCATTGTACTTCTTCGTCATCATTGTCGTCTGTCTCTCTTTCTTCTTTGCAAGCCCTAGTCTAGAACTACGTCTGCAAAGGTGCCCAATGAAAAGGCACCCCCCGCTCTATTGCGGCCTTCTCAGTTCAGTGTCGCCTAGACATATTGCGAGAGCCAGCGGATACCATCACCGTAGCCTGTGACATATTAGCAATGCGCTGAAAACCTCAGACCATGACAGGCCTTGTATATCCACTTACCCTGTCTCATAACCACCGAGCACATGAAGACCTCAATGGGTCGGATGCCCTCCAGAGGCACCTTGCCCTTACCCGTTGTCTGGTAGAGACCAAGCTCGTGGCGCAGCTGCTCCTCGGAGATGGCGTCGGGGTGGTCAATCTTGTTGCCCAGGACGACAAAGGGCACCTTCTGGAGTTCCTCCATGGACAGGAGGGCATCAAGCTCGGCCTTGGCCTCGGGGAAACGCTCGTGGTCCTTGGCGTCGACCAGGAAGACGATGCCGTTGACCTCGGGGAAGTAGTCCTTCCAAAGACGACGGGCTATTTTAAACATTTGTTAGTTTTGTCATGCTCGTCCCGTCGCGGAGGGAACCGTATTGCGAGATTCCATACCTTGCTGGTGACCACCAAGATCAAATGTTGTGAATCGTACGTTGCCGATGGCGAGCTCCTCAGAAGCTATGGTATGATTAGCGTATGCCCACGTGCCTGTCGCCGGGGTATGGTTTGGAAGAACATACTAGGGTGCAGAGTGGGCTGCAGGATAGCGACTCTGTCGTTCTGTGAGCATCCATCATGTTAGCATGCCTTTGTTGAGCTTATAGTGTCGCGACGGGCGTGGTGGCCTCAAAGTCGTGACCCTTGGCGGCCATGGAGACCGGGGTGAGCGTATCGCCGTACCTTCAACATGTGCAGGAGTGTCGTCTTTCCGGCATTGTCGAGACCCAGGAAGAGGAGCTTGGCGTGCTTGTTCAGCAGGCCGAGCGATGAGAGAACATCGTAGACTAGAAGGCACAAGAGCGATATGTCAGCAAAGGCACTGTTCCTTGGGCAGGCCGCCTGCCCCGTTCGTGAGGACTGGGACAAGAGGGAGGCAAGGCAGGATTGCGCATCCAGGTTGGAGCTTAGCTTACACCAGTTGATAATCCACATGTTGACGGTCGACTGTGCGCTATGTGTGAGGGGTCGGCTGGTTGTGCTGCAAGGGGAGCGATCACAAGGAGTGGTCGTTGCTTGGGGGAAGGCAAAGAAATCACTTCTTTGATGGATGATGCTGTTATGTAGTGTAGAATTTGTACGCGGCCGGCGACAATGGGAAGTCGGGATGGTACCTTTTAATGTAGCCCGACAGGTTACGTCGCTCTGGTTGGCCCTGGGCCTTGGTACGAAGGCAAAAGCAGTGCTGGCAAGAACGCTGTGACAATCTGTCCAATCAACGATCACTTGAACCTTGAACAATTTTTACGCCTAAAATATGAGGCAGCAATTAAAGTTGTGCACCAACTTTGTGCAAGTCCCGTCGCATTCTCCTTTCGAGGCCCCTTTTTTTGACTGTACACATTTTCAACATTCAAAAACAGTGAAACATTCTTCATTGGCGACAGTTTTATTGGCTTAAGGATTGCCATGGCCTTCCCGGGGACCTTTTTGATAGAAGTTGTCTGCAAAGAAGTCACGAAGAAGCGCCCATAAAGCAAACGAAATCACCAGTATGAAGATGAAAGATGTAAAATGATAAATCATCAGCCACTGAATGTGGCAAGTGTATTTCCATTGTCAAATCACCGGTTCGCCGCCTGATGCTACGTATGCCTTTGCTTTGCCCCAAAGTGGTATCCCCAATTGCCAATGACCGGCCATCAATATGCTAGACGATGTGATCCCGCTCCCCCATTCAGGAGGATTACGGCCATGAAAAGGAAACTCGTGACCCGAAAAGAAACAACTAAACTTTTTGTATGTACAAGACGGGACAACCTATGTGCCATGGGGGAGACCGACGCTCCCCAGAGTGCGACGCGCTCTAGAACAGGATGAATGCTCGCTCATAATCTCATCAAAATATGAAGGCACCAGAAATGCCACGGGTTGAATCGTCCCGTGGACTACAATGAAAAGAAAAAGAAATTGTCGTCTCGAAGAGATCTATATCGAGAGAACGTGAATCGTGTTGGCTTGTTTGCCAGCCATGTGCAGACCAAGTTCACGCATTCTCTGGGCGCCCTTGCCAGGCTCGGGTCTCTTCTCAACCACTTGACCCTTGCGCGCTCGGTTGCAGTGCTTCTGGATGTACTTTTCTCTGCGGCGCTGTCTCTTGTGCTCGAGACCCTTGACAATATCAATGGCACCGCGGACGTGACCAGTGGCACCAGTGTATGCCGCCTGTCTGCTGCGCTGACCTTTGAACCTGTTGGGAAACAGAGCAGGAGGTCGCGGGAGCGACTTGGTGTGCGTAAGTCCAGGGCGAGATGCCAGTGTCTGGAAGTCGATAGCTTTGGGTGTAGCCTTTTGAGTAGGCGTGGCCGGAGGCGAGCGAATTACACGCCCGGGAGGCGGGGGTGATACGCCGCGCTTCGGAGAATGACGATCGAAAAGCTTTCGAGGGGGCGGGGACCTTCCACGGTTTTTGGGCGCGGGTGAATGATGACGCTTGGGCGGAGGGGAGTGGTACCGCTTGGGAGAGTTGTGGTTGCTCTTCTTTCTCCGGCGGTCAGCTCGCTCAGGCTCGCCATTGATATCCTCAAGTTCACCGTGGATCCAGACATGCTCGTCGCTATCGTGGCCAGGCTTGTCATCTTCGTCCTCGGGCTCTGACGTGGGGAAGCTGGGGTCAATATCCTGCGGGATCAGATGCATCTTCTCACGTCTCTTTTGCGCAATGCATGAGATGTATGCGTCTTCCATCGGCCTGTCCTCGTCAAGAGTACCACAGACAAAGTCGGTACTGTCTGGAAGCTCAGGTGTTCCGGGTCGGATCCGAATGCGCTTGGTCTTCTCCCGGGAAGCGGTCCGCTTTGGCGCAGGCGCTTCCGATGACGAAGAAGAGTCTGATCGGTTGCCAGCCATGGATGGGCGACGTGCAATGGGGGTGGCGCCAGAATTCGGGAGAGTAGCGGCTTGACCGTGCGTCCAGAGCTCCAGTTCGTCAGCATCGTCATCATCTCCATCGGAATCAGCAAAGCCAATCTCGTTGTCGGTGTGATAGCCGTCGGAACCATCGTCGTCGGTACCGTACCCAGAAAGGTCATCCTCGACGTCGTCATAGCCCGCAACCTCCAGGTCATCCTCTTCCTCATCCTCGTCCACATCCTGGTCCTCATCGTCGTCGTTATCGACTTCTTCATCCTCAAACTCCTCCTGCAAAGCCTCTTCTTCGGCCTCCTGACCAAGCTTGCGAATCTCATTTTCCTTTCGCAAAGTATCGTTAATGGTCAGTCGCTGCAGAGCAGGTAGCTGCTGTCGGATCCAGTCATCTTCCCGGACCTCGTCGCTGGCAAACTCGTGAAAGCGGGACGATTCGCCGTTCAGATCGGCGGAATCGGCCGTCAGGAATGCCTTTGCCTTGACGGCAACGGGACTGTGCGACGACCGACGGCGAGGTGTCAGCGATCGAGGGGAGCGGCCAATGGACGAAGATCTTTGTTTCAGGAGAGTGGCAGGGGATCCATCCCGGCGGGCCTTGGCCGAGTGTGCAGCATCGGATGCTGCAGCTCGAACCGGCTCTTTATTGGATGAAGGCGCATTTCGCACCGGACCGGAAGGACAAGCGAACTTAATGCACGTCTTGCGCTGAGGTGGCTTTTCGACAGCAGTTTCAGCTGCAGTGTCCAGCTTGAGCGGCTGAGCTGGCTTCTTGGCCTCGGGTTTCGGTCCACAAGCAAATGAGATGCAGCGCTTCTTTGCCAGCTGCTCGACAACGGGATCACTGGATTGAGTTTCTGCTGCAACATCGACTGCCTTCTTGGGCGTCGTGTCGTGATCCATGGTCAAAGATCCGCTGGCTATCTTTGGGCGCGGCTCCAACAAGTCCAGTTGCAGCTGCCCAAGGCGGACAACCGGGGGCGGGGGGCTGGGAGTGCTAGTACGCGCAGGGCTAGTAAGTCCAGTATCGCAGGTAAGCTCTGCAGTCGATGCGAAGCTGACAGTGCTGTTCATGGAACGGCGTCTGAGTGGTAGGCTGACGAAGTCGAGAGGCGATGACTCCTCGTCAGACTGACCGTGTAGGGCCTGAGTCAACAGAGACTGCGGGTGTTCCGCATGCTTTCGAACCAAGGTTCTTTTGAACTCAGCTTGGTTGCTACAGATCTTGCGATCGTCGGGAGGCTCGTCAACGTCTGCCGCGACTTCTTCGTCGGGTTCATGTTGAAGATGCGCTCCTATTGAGGACCACGCCAAGATATTTGACGTGGCCAACTCGTGTATCGAGTTGTTTGTCATGGTGAATGTAGTATAATGTTTAGGTAGGTGTGTAGAGAGGCGGTCGTCGATCCTAGAGCCTATATAAGTGGCAAGGGTCGCGTCGTAGTAGTAAGATATATTCCAACTTGTTGTCGTCGCGAATGCGGATGTCTGACGAGCTGTCAAGATATATGGTAGTCCAAACAAATCGAAAACAGGAAAGGCGTCGCGGGAAGCCTGTGAATGTTTTGTTGACACTTTAGAGTATCAAGGAGCGTTTTTTTTTTCTTCCTCGAAGGATACACTATACGGTGCAGTCTTCAGACAGATCGTGTCAAGTTGTCCCTAGGGACCGTATTGCTATAATTGGCAGGCCATGGTAGATCTGTAAGTATCCAAGTAGAATAGTCGAGGTCTGGGATGTTGAGGGGGTGAGGTTTGGCGGATTCGAGAAAGGATCAGTCCAGATTGTTTTGAGTTCTCTGATCAGACGTTCTTTTCTAGAAAGTATAAGGTAGAGAAGTACGTTAGGTATTGGTAATGTGTAGGTTTAAGTTGTTGTCCCTCAGGAACGGTCACAAGTGCCGTCGGGTAGGGATGGAACGGGTGGCGCTAGATTGCTGGTCGTCTGATGGGGGTGACCAGCCAGCAAACGGGCGACAGAAAGTCTTGGGAAGAAGCAGCAGGAGCAGTAGTATTCCGTAGTGCGAGATGCTGAGTGGATGTGCGAGGGGATCTGCAGCAAGAAATGCAGGGCGCGGGCACAAAAGGCAGTGAAGGGTCCCCCTCTGAAAATCTTGGCTCTTTTTGAGTTGCCCCCAAGAAAAGTACCAAGAGTAGGAAGCACAGCCGTAGGCCGAGATGACGTCGGGACGTAGCGGGTTCAGTTGCAAACGGGAATAAAGGGAATCCGTCGCAAGCCAGCACCAAGCAAAAAAAGAGGCGCTGCAGTAATCCGGTAGTAATGCCTTACGTAGGTAGGTAGCAGACAAGAAAGAAGACGGCAAGGTTTTGGGAAAATTCCAGGAAATGCCAGGAAGTGAATCCAATCAATCCGGGCTGCCCACCTGGCTGGGTAGAACTTCCCAGATCAGGTTTTAAAAAAAGAGGGCACTTGGGCGAGTGATGAGAAAAAAGGTGCCGGTGCCGTGTGTCGGTGGAATGGGAAGAATGCAGCTTTTGATTGTGGGCGCAAGCGGCGGGTGGGCAATGTCGGGGCGTGTCGACTGATGAGGAGGAGGACATTGATTGATTGATTGATTGATGGAATGGATGGATGGGATTATAGTGTACGCTACGGACAGTACCGCAAGTACTCCGTATTTACACAGTATATACTCTGTAGTCGGCTCCAGCAAACCAGAGAACAATAAAAAAGGAAAAAAAAAAGGTTTCCATCGAAAACACCCTAGCAAAATCTCTCGCCGGATGGGATACGCGCAAATGTGGGCTTTTCCACTGCTCATGGCCCGTGTTATTTAAAATTTGAACAAGAAAGGCTATGGCACACAGTACAAACACCACCTGAATAGATTACTCCTGCATTACTGATTACGGGCTTACATACATTTCAGCACAGCCTTTTACAGCGCTTTGCCTACTAAAATGCGCGAGATATGTAGAGGTACTGTAAGAAGGCAAAAGGATCAATGATGGCAAGATAGAGGCGGTCTGGCGGGTAGAGGACATGAACTAGGCGGTATGAGAAAAAAAGTCTTTTTTTTTTTGTTGGCTCTTACATTAGACCTGAACGTAACCGCGTGTGGGCTTGAAGGCGCCGTACTATGTAAGAAACTGTACTATGTGGCTCAAAGGTCGGTATTATGCGGGACTTTTCCCTCGTTCTTTGTCTTGGTCGGTTACATACAGTGAAGGCGAACAGGGTGGATGGTAGGATGGGATGGGATGGGTGGATGGCCAGCGCTCGGCTTGCCTGCTTACGGTAGCGTCCGCATGGCATGGGATGGGGATCAAAGCAGGGAAACGAAGAACCCTTTTCCGTTTTCTAGCTATGGAGCCAGAAGGTACATTATCTACCTACATTTTATACCACCATCGAAACCCCCCCCCCCCATCACCGCAGCAAAAGTAGCGGGCTAATTGGGGAGGAGCTAGCTTGGGTGAAGTGAGATCGGACAGGGCATTGAATATCCCTAGTACCTAGGGCCCTGGGCCCTGCAGACTGGTCTTTGTTTGTTGGCATGGTAGGAAGCGAGGACGTGGGGTTTCGAGAGAGAGACTGGGGGAGGTCTAGTGTCGAAAGATCCATCTGTAAATGCGTATTCCGTACTGTACAGTAATAGAAGTCAAGGTAGCAGTGTACGAAATACCTAGCAATGTCTGCTTGGACAACAGAACCAATGGAATCGAGACTGATCTCCAACAGTGTGGGCGACTCGCGTGCGCACTCATATTACCACGCATTGGAAGCCGACGGCGGCCTGAGCGAGACAGACAAATGGATTTGGCCTGATTGGCTTGTCCTTTTGGTCTGACCCGAGTAAGGAGGTCCAAGGCTTATTAGAAAGAGGCTTTCGCTTCTACTGCTGTGGCCGAAATCGCCACGAAAACCAGCTATTGTTCCCAAAATACATAGTACACGCACTGGCGGATAGAGTAAACAAATTTTGCTGCTCACTATTTCAAAGCGGTGGCCCGGCGCTGCAAAGTCTTGGCCCCGTAGAAAGGAGCGCGACCAAGGAGACATACCTTTTGTTCAATGGCACGTTCGATATTGCTCGATAAAGGAAGACGCTCCATGACAGCTGAGCGGTGTCTGCTTTCCCAAGCTAACATGCGTCTGGTATTCATTCGTGCGGGTTCGAAGCCGGCGCCTCCGTCACGGGCACAGATGCCCTGTACGTACACAGTAGGGAGGTACCGTAGGGCCAAGGTAGGTAGGTAGGTAGGTGACAGGCTGTAGCCATTGCCGTGGCACAGTAAAAATTGAAATCCAATGGCAAAAGCCAGCGGCCGCGGAATCTGGAACCTGGGGCCCCCCCAAGGAGGTATTTCGGCGAGCTGCAGGCGCTGAATGAGGTGCGCGAACCGGAGACAAATTCTGCACGACCAGGGCACCAGAAGCTCCAATAAATCCATGTGTCATGGTTTGGTCTCCGGAAGCTTTCTGCGGGAAATTGAAATTGTATGGGGACCTCGAGCAATGTTTCCGGTACCCACCCAGCCCAGCACGCACATCTATGTACGCACGTAGCATCTCGTGTACTGTGCCGTCGACTTTTTCGATGCTGGAATGTTGCCGGCCGACAGATGCTTTGATTTGAATGCTGCTATTGTTGCTGCATGAATCAACCCCAATGCATCGTAGTGTGGATGACTCGCAGACTGCCTCCTCTTACAATAGCGCACACTCCGTGCACTACTGTAGGTCACTTTTCCATGGAGAAATCCTTGATGGGTTCGTTCATTTGGGCTTGAGTGATTTGATTTTCATTGAGATGCTGGCTTTGAACTCTGAGGAGAAAGCTTGCTGGTACCCCATCTGTCATCCACATCGATGATCCATCCATTCGATTGCTGATCTGCTGGCGTCTTCTACACGTGTACTGTACAACAGTGCGCTCATATGATTGAAAATCTCTCCAAGAGTGGCTACTATATCGTCACAGGAAATGATCCAAGTAAACGGGTAATACTCTCATATGAAGAAAGCAAAAACCAAACGACGTAGCATACCAGTTCAACACATATTCAGCAGGCGCAGCAATAACTCGTTTATGCTAGTTACGCCATTCGTGCGATATGCGAATGTTGATCTCTTCGATCTCATTGTTGATTGACTGCTATTTTTGCCCCGTCTTGCCTGATCTGGTAATTGCAAAGTATCAGCCCCTGTGCTTCTTAGACTTAGGGCTCACCACAAAGCCTCACGAGTTCTTCGTCTAAAAGATGGATCGTCAAGTAGGGGTTCCCCCCGGATCTCATAGTGACGACAGAATACGATTGGATAGGTTTCTGCCCTTGGCGTGATATTCCAAAGGTGCATGATTGTTGTTGTCGAGGATCTCCATTTTGTATTTCCATTCCTCCAGCTACCGTTGATGTGACCATGACATATCACCTCGTCAACACATTGTAATATCAGGTTCCATAACCAAATCTGTCTGCCCCAGAAAACCAGGTTGCACAATACACTTCCAGGCGCGAAGTTCGTACGGCCAGTTGTTGAAAATTCCCTAACCTACTGTTGTCTTTGGTCTCTAGATACAAGTACCACGTACATTGGCTTGTTTACCTGCACTCAAGGCCCGTTCTGCGAACTACGGCCTTGGTCAATTGCTTGGAACAGCCTTGCCGCAAACAGTTACACCCAAGGGGCGCAGGTGTTGTTGCTGTTTATGCGCTGCCGCTTAAAAAAAGAAAGCATTCAGACGAGTACCCTTGGCTTGCAGGATCTAGCAACAGCAGCGCCTTGCATCCTCTGACATCACTCTCCACCCGCACTTCAAGAGTCTTGATGGACCGCGTCTTGTCGTCGTAGCTGAAACATGACAATTGTGAGAATCGGGTCATTACGAATCATGCCTGGCGGCAGTTCACGAATGATACCTTTCCACCTCGAATAACCAAGTTGAGAATCAATGGGGTTAGTGTGCCAAGTAGATCGCCAGCCTACGTAGCCGTTTGATGATTGTCTCTCCAATGAGCTGGCGAACAGCATGTTCATCTAAGCCATTCATGTAAATCTGTCAGTTAACACTAGAAGCCACGAGGACTGCCAGCCGACTGTCAATCGTCTGTTCAAGCTTAGGTTGAGGGTTTCACCATTGTCCACTTCGACGCATCAAATCAACCTAGTGCAAATCTGTCAGGCTTCGCGGGGGTCGCATCTATAGAAGCATTCTTGCGTGGCGCACATGGTGCGGGTGCCATCTTTTTAAGAGCACTCATAGGCGGTACAAGAAGTCCCATGCTGTTGTTGCGCTCTCCATTCGCTGTTTCACCACATACTCGTGGACGGGCTTCTGCAGCTGATAGTACGATCCGGTCAGCAAATGCTTGTGCTGCTCTGACCACCTCAATTCGAGAAGCTGAAAGCATCGTAGATCCTTTTGAGTCTTGACGGGCTGACAGTCGTGCGAGTTTGGCAAGCCGTCCAACCGTCTTTCGTACCCCACACACGGCCCAAAGTTGTTGGCTTGCGCGGCGCCGTCGGCTTAAGGAAACTGGATGAAACCCCGCATTGTTCTGGTTTGAACGCTAGAATACAGAGAGAGATAGCGGCATCAGCGCATGCAGTTTAATCGAAACTTGGCCTGCCACTGCACTGGTTCAACTGGGATGCTGGCAACCAAGTCGGTCGGTCATGCTTTGGGTTCCCTCCCTTTGCGGGTCCTTTTCCCCTCAAAAAGTGTCGTTAAACAACGAGGTTGTGGGATGACTGGCGGTGGCTATCAAGTGCCGCAACCTTGCGTTTGCTCCATACCTGGGCAGGTTGGAGATTGAGACGAAAAGGGTATACCGAGCCCAACGGGGGAGGGGGTTAATCGCTGAGCTCCAGAGAGCCATATCAAATGTGACTTAATAAGAGACGTACGGGGCATGTGATTGATAATGCGAAACATTTTGAATCAAGACCCAACTTGATACCAAGAAGACCGTCGCATATTGACGTGATCACGGGGTACAGAGAGAGGTAGTGCTGCAGCCCAGCGTGAGGTACGATACCCAACGCGTATTACAGTCGTTTGCATTACGGCGTATCTCAAGTAAGAAACGATGCAAGGTACGCCCACCAGGAAGGCGTCCGTCATCTTAGCGGTCGAAACTTACTTGAGATCAAGACGGTGATTCTATCTAGAAAGACCTCATCTAGTAGCACAAATCACTGCCGTGCAATGTTCTCTACGTTTGACTTCGAGGCTAACTGGTCCATAACGGTGCCACGCGTGGGGCGGAGTATTATATTTTGTAAGCTGAAGTCATTTTCAACACTTGGACACATGCCGGAAAGTCTCGATAGGTAGCAGCCAGTAATGGCGTTGATGATTATGGTGTTGACACTTGTGGTAAGAACGTGCTTACTATGTCGTTGCTGATGCAATGAATGTGCTCCCAGAGTGCTGAAGGTGGCTGAGACTCTGTGGTGTGGCTTGGGGAGGGCGAAACCTGTTAGCAAGTCGGGTAGGACAATGCCGATACCTTACTTACCTACACTGCCTCTGACAAAGACAAGATCTGGGCTCAGGAGTTATTCAAACAAATGGTCTTGTTGTCGGGGATATTTGTCGCCATTATGAGAAAATCGAATAGGTTCGTTAGCAATTGTACTTTACATAATGAACTTGCTCATGTAGCTTTGAACTGGTGGCCATACAGCAGAAATCCACGTTCAAGGAAGAGCTAATCACGTGACTAATGAGCTAGCTCACTGCTATTCGAATCCAAGCTTTTAGCGGTCCTATGTCCTATGAAGACGCACTGGGCACGTGAACTCGGAGCAAAGTTGCCGATTCGTCCCGAGAGCAACATTATTCCTCAATTTGCGATTGACGACCATCGTGAGCGGATACGAAGCTGGTTGATACGCATCACCACCAATTGGCAGCACCACCCATCATGAACTCCTTCCGCGTCGCCAGAGCAGCTCTGCGAGCTCGTCCCGCAGCTTTCCGTGTCCCTCTGCAGCGAAGAACCTACGCCGATGCTGCCCCTGACAAGGTCCGTCTTGCCATGATCCCGGGCCCGTGCTGTTCCCAGTTTTCAACATAGCTGACCTCCGTCACAGATCAAGCTGAGCTTGGCTCTCCCCCACCAGGTACGATGCTTCGCCATGAAGATGCGAACCCCGACAGACGATAAATGTCTTGGGCACCAGAAGCCGCCATGCCCCGATCGCAGATGCGAGCGACGAACCGAGCTAATTGCCGCAACAGTCCATCTACAAGTCCCAGGATGTCGTTCAGGTCAACATCCCCGCCGAGTCCGGAGAGATGGGTGTCCTCGCCAACCACGTTCCCTCCATTGAGCAGCTGAAGCCCGGTCTGATTGAGGTCATTGAGGACGGTGGCAGCAGCAAGCAGTTCTTCCGTACGTGGATGCCGCATGACCTGCGATATATCTTGTCTAAAAGTTTCGACATGGCTGACTGGCTATAGTTTCCGGTGGATTCGCCGTTGTCCAGCCCAACTCCGCCATGAGCATCAACGCTATTGAGGGTTACCCCGTTGAGGACTTCAGCGCCGAGGCCGTCAAGTCTCAGATCGCCGAGGCCCAGAAGATTGCAAACGGCAGTGGCAGCGAGCAGGACATTGCTGAGGCCAAGATTGAGCTGGAGGTATGCGAGCCCATGGTCTCTTTGGGAAAACAAGAATAATAATGCTAACTACCAAATAGGTTCTGGAGAGCTTGCAAGCTGTCTTGAAATAGAGTGTATAGAGCGAGCAGGAGCTGCACCGTGTACATCAAACTTTCCTATAATCAGCATAGGCTTGACTGTGTGAATTGAGCATTGTTTGCGCCTTGAAGAGAGCAGCTCCTTCCCATGTTGGGTGCCTACATGCCAAATCTGGTAGCGACTGCCATTAGTTTGAATTGACTGACCCTACAGAACTTCAAAAATGATCTGGCCTCACATGTTCCATTTGCTTCGAACCTCACCGCGACATTGCATTATCCTATATTACCCCCTACGAATCAGGCTTCCGCAAATAGACTTTACCACAGACCGCAAGCAACACGATTAGCCTGGCCGCCACATTTCCGACGAGCGTGGATGATGGACAGAGCATGGCGGCCGGAATCATCGCTCTTTTGAGTGCTTCAGGCATCGAGCAAGACGATATCATTGTCTTCCCGACATTCGACGGTCCTGCACTCGGTCCACGGCCTAGTGACCTTATTCCGACTGGCACAGTTTCGTACCGGATTCACCAACTACATGGAAACATCCCTCGAGACCGGCGACCATCGAAATATCCATTGCCTGAATGGGATCGCGAGAACATGCTGATAGGCTGGGGCCGACGATCCGCTCGTCATGCTGCCAAGCCTGAACACTCATACACTGGCCTAAAGATCGCTCGCTAGGAAGACAGCGATATCCACGGCTACTCGCAGGAGATTCGCCATGATCATGACCACGACCTTGAAACCTACGAGCCAACCTGTGTAGCTTGCACATCCAATCTTGCTCACGGACATTCGCCCCTGCCACGACTCAGAGAATTAGAGCGAGGATCAGAAAAGTCGGTCCTTTCCAATAACTCTGACCAGATGGCCGATGCAAAGGTGAAAAGGAAGTCCGCTCGAGATCTCTATCAACAATACGGCATTTCGCTGCCCCCTGGTTGGTTGTCCGATGAGGAGGAAGATTCTAATCTGGCAAGGTCAGGTGACGGAAGCCAAAGCCCCCGATTACGCTGTCATATCTGTCATGTCTGTTCACATCGCACTTTAGCACCGTCGGAATGCACATCCTGTGGCCATCACTTTTGTCGGCAATGTATCTGCGAGCGGCAAGACGAAGTGGTGAGGATTTCTGAGCACTACTCACAGGACGAAATCATTGACAAGAATAACGAGACCCTAAGCCAGCACGAAGTCCAACGCGTCATCAAGATGAAACATGGTGCTTCAGTGCAGCACTTTGACTCTTTGTCAAATATTGGGAGATCAACAACGGCGAGTTCGACGAGGATGGAAACAGATGTCCATCACTCGGCACGACCAGAAGACCACGCCATGGCACAAGTAGAGTCCACGGCGTATAAGACACATGGTAGGAATCTCGGACAGAACCCATTCTTGATTGCGGACAGGGAATCTGGGAGGAAAGCCATCACGCCCAAGCAGTCAAACATTGTGGCAAGCAGGAATGAGGAAGTTCATGGTTCACCAACTAGAAACGTGCTACAGCCTGAACTGGAAAAGGCGACTCCGTCTCGGAACGACCAACGACACACCATATCCCGTGTGGGGGACACAAACATGGAACGTCAGGACAACCATAGACATCACTTTGTCAGTCTTCATGGTACTCCGCATGTTGCTGAGCATCTCGTAGACAGATTTCGCAGCAAGCTTCAGAACTGGTCTGCCCAACATTCCACGAAACATTCGAAGCCAATGACGCCTGTGCAAGCTGTCGCAGAAGTAAGCCACCATGAGTATGTGGAGGCGCTCATGCCACCAGAATCTCCAACTCACAGGGAGTGGAATGAGTCATTCTCTTCTTTCAATAGCCAAATACTTCATGAGCGACTTTCCCCTCGAGCTACGCCAACCATTCAGCGGGAATCTCGCAGGCTCAGACATATGGACTCGGGTGCTTTCGAGAGACGTACTGCCGGAGGTGAATCAAGAGAGTTGAGGCATTTGGCTCGTCCACGTACGACGGACAGCACCAGTACACAAATTCGGACAGTGCAGCATCCGCAAATGAGTAATCATCAGGCTTCTCTCTCGGGTTCGGGGCGCAATCAAGTTGCCCATAGCGTCCGAAGATACGAATCTGCAGAGTTCTAGAAGAACGCCACCGAAGAAGCACGACCGCCGCACGGCCATGGATGGACAGAACCAGCCGAAAAGCAGCAGCGCAGCAATAATCTGGATTCGAAGAATTTGGAGAAAATCGCGGCTTCCAAGATCACCTCCTGGCAGCAACGCATAGATGATGAAGGACGCAACACGACCCAAGCTAAGGCTTCCACGGGAGATCAAAGACCAGTGGTCCCCCGAGGTCGTCTGAACAGTCCGCCCGCTTGGCTAATCAGTCCTCAGAAAGAGCCTTCTCAAGCCTGGGTCCACCAGAAACTTCGACATGTTTCGTCCCAAGGCTCTCACGATGCTTGGCGAAGCCATCAACCGGACACAGAGTTACCGAAGCGCCCAAAGTCCTCGATTCACGAGGATTTGAGAAGAAAGCGGAGCCAAGTCCCAGTTGCTGAGCGTGTGAAGCAGCTTCAAGATCTTGACTTGTCAAGAAGGGCAAGCGAGATAGGCACAACAGCACATGAGGAAAATGCAAAAAGTATATCGGAGTTTTGCTCGTCTCAGACCCAAACGCGGCACATGAACCACGCAGGGCTCTTTCAAGAGCAACACAAAATGCCTGTGTCATTTGCAAAGTCCACAAGTCGCAATATGGCTGAACATGAGGTAATCCATGGTAAAGATTTAGAAGTGCGCCCTCGGGATCTGGTGGCAAGTCCTGCTCAGCACAGTCCACAATTTGCTGGCAAGCGAGAATCAAGTTTTAAGCACAAATTCGCCACCAACATGGCTACAACAAATAAACGTCTTGAGCATTTCCGACGCCAAGATCAATACCTACAAGAGAGCTACCGACAAGCGATAACAAAAGCTGAAGCTGAACTCGACCGCCTTCGTGAAGAAAAGAACAAGAATGGAAAGGAGCTAACCGAGCAAGCATCGTCCAGCCGCATCACAGCCAGTGGCTTCTCGACACCTTCGCAGATCTTGCAGCCACGACAAGTGCCCTTCAACCTCCAGCAGCGAGAGCAAGCGTCCGACAGTCAAACGTCAACTGAAATCGCCTCACGTCGCAAAGAAGCTCTCATGGTAGTCGGCAAACGCTCGGATCTGGACTTGCACCGTCCATCGGCCGTTGCGCCGCCCACCCATGAGTGTAGTTGGAGGGACCGGTATATGGCTCTTACATCCGAAATTCGTCAGCTGAAGGCCGAGATGTCGTCTGTAACTCGCGTGCTAGAAAGTACAGAGCATGAGGTCATGCACGAGGATCGGATGCTAGGCATTGAGAGCGTGACGATTGTGATGCATCTCAAAGACAAGGACGACCTTGTGATCAATACCGACTTGACGCAGGAAGGGGATGAGTGATTAAACAGCTAGCTATGCAGGTTGACAAGACTGGCAGGAGGAAATCATGGTGGTTGCAAATCAGGTCACTACTGCGGCTGCTCTATGGAGTGTCGGGCGAAGGACAAAGAAGTCTACTCCGTCCTCATGGCATTGCGCTAATTGACAAGAAATGAATACAAGATAGACTATAGTCTTTTGCAACATTACGGACTTATCCTTCGCATGGTATTTTGTCTCACTCGGGACCAGCTGATTGTTCTATACCATTAGAGCGAGGTAACGTTGATGTGAGAGGCAATCATTAACTACTATATTACCTACACAATTTGACTCGAACATCTCAACATGCCGTTGTAACCGATGCCACACAGGAGGCACTGATATACTCCACGAATATGTCTACGTGCACCATGGTAGGGTATGACAATTGAAGCCACTCAACCTCTCGAGAAGTACGTTTAGAATAATCAGGAAGTCCGTTGTTCAAGATAGACAGCCGTCTTTGCTCTGGACTTTCTTTTCTCTCTTATCATAAATGGCTCGCATAGTCATGCACTGACTCGGAGAACTGTGATCGACAAGACTGGACTTTGATATGGGCTTTCTCAAGATATGCATATGTGGACACGGCACGGGAGGATGGATGGGCCTGGCTGCAAAAGAGTGCATGAGAGAAGAAGTGGCACTGTTGTGGTACATAGTAGAGAAGGGAAAAAGAAATATACTACACGTATGCGAGTCACTCTTTCCGCTGCACGCACTATATGCGGGCAAGACCTGGCGACGGCCTCTCTCTCTCTCTTCCTCTCCCTCCCTCCCTCTCTATTCCAGACGCCGCCGCACCTCTCGAGTCAGTCACTGATATTGTCGTCCCGGGCTACCGGTGTGGTCTTGCATGATACTACTAAAGTATACTTTGTGGCTCAACGAACCATGGTTCTTGTACTCCATCTTTGCAAAATTACCACACATCCAATCACCTTGCCTTGTGTACGCTGTGGCGTTGCTTTATTTCCCCTTTACTCTTCTTCCGTCCTTTTCCCTCTTCTGGACACGGGACAAGGTGAAACTAGTGTGCCCGTACCATACATTTTGCAGCAAGAAAAAGGAAGGGTTTCACATACCATCCACGCCCTCGGGTTTGGTATGTTGGGTTTTCTTTTTCCGAGGATGGGGGAAACTTCTGCAGAGTCTCTCTTCCACCTTCTCTCTCAAAAGTCAAGAGAAGACTGGGCGCCACACAAAGTACAATATGCTCTTTGCAAAACTTTGCGATGCAAAAGCCATCAGAGAGAGAGGGAGAGGGAGAAGGAGAGCGTCGCCTCATTCCTTTGCCCCAGTATGCCACTTCTTATTCTTGGATTGTACTCTGTAAATCAGTCGTGCCTAGCGCCCGGGGAATTGCTTTTTTTCTCTTTCATTGCACTATCTGTCTAACCAGACGTTCCCTAATCTCTTCCCATTGTAATCACTGTAGCTCGACGTACCAATCGAGGCCCTTTCAGCTGTTGCAGAGGCTTATCTATGGTTCAACGAAAGAGACGGCAGAGTTTCATGTTTTGAAAGGAAAAAGAAGTCAGAGACGCTACTGGTCATGCATAATCGGCCGGACCAAGCCGCGAAAGCTGACGAGAGAGACAACATGACCACGAATGGCTGAAGGCTTTTTGTTTCAGAAAAGCTTGAACTTGACTCTGAGAACAAAATTCCCGTGCACTCTGTCAAAAATTCAGGGTCTCTCGGTAAGACATGAGCTGCTATTCTCAGCTTATGGCCCATGTCTTGTCTTTGAACATCTAGGTTTCATGTGTATAAGAGAGACAAGACAACCAGAGGCTGCCGAGGTTGCTTCTGTGTCTGACTAAGGCGAAAGACATCAATTATTGTTTTACAGTTCCTCAATAAGTTAAGTCTTCGAGATTTTACTCATTACCAACGGGCTGTCTGGATCGAGAGAAGCCTTGGTGTGATAAAAGACTACCTCCCCCATAGTATTTTCACTATCTGCAACATCGTCTGGAAAGACCAGAAAAAAAAAAACAAGAAGCATAAGGCGGCAACCACAGTATGACTGTTCAAGGTTCCCCGGTTGCGAAATCATCAACGGCCTGCAAACGAATGATTTGACATGTCCATAATCAAGAAAAGCGCACGCTGTAGATACTGCACATCTGACCTCACGTCAGTGGAGTTTGTTCTCATCTGGTTTTTTGTTTTTGGGTCAGGGTGTGCAAGCGAATGCCTGACAGACAAACCGTTTTTTCCCGTTGATCAACCGACAATACGACGGAACACTGAATAGCCGACGTAAAAATGGTCTTTGATACATCACACGATGGGTGGATTTGGTAGAGTTGTTTTTTAAAATCCCTCTCCACGTTTCACCGCCCGCGTGACTTTGCGGTGCATGGAAGAGGGGAAACGAAGAAAAAAAAAAGACCTCAAAACATTCGGAATAGTAACACTTTCTTTCACCCCTCTCTCCATCTTTGCCCCTCATCAAGAACACACGGAAAGGTAGAAGAACATAAAATCCCGCTTTTTCTTCGCAGTAAACCCCTCTTCTTTGCAACGTTCCAATAACAACAACCAAAAGACACAAGATGGGATGATCCGATATAGAAGCGGTCAAGGGTACCTACCTACCCGCCATCCCGGCCCTGCGGCGATCCCCCGTACAATGTGTACACGGTAGAAGAAAGAAGGGACTTTTCATGTCGTGCGTTTGACTAGGAAAGAAACCTATCAAGCCCCTGGTCGAAAAAAAAAAAAGTGTGTATACTTGCGAGGGAAAAAAGGAAGAAAAGATAAATGTTCATCGGACATTTGTATGTGAGATCGGAAACTTTTGTTAATATAGTCTCTTGGTTTCCCAGAGAAAATGGAGAAGGCAGAACGTCTCTTGTTTCGAGTTTGTGTTTACATGGGGGAACCTAGTATAGAAAGTGCAAATCTCCATTTTAACAAGACCATGCGCGCGATTCCCCCCTCTTTGCGGGAAGGGGAGAAAAAAGACTTGGGACGAACGGTATCCAATCCTTTTTTTCTAAATTCTTGTTCCCGTCGTTCTCTTTGTTTCCACGTGTTAGTCTGTAATTGACCAAGTCTCAAAAACTGGATTTTATTTTCTTGAGAAGAAAAGTCAAGTACAGAGTATGTGCCCCACGTATACAAGGGAACAGACAACAATAGGCACCTGAGTACCTGTTGCCTGGGAAGGAGAGGGAAAAAAAACACAAGTGCGTCACCGATCCACTATATTGTCTATATTTATGGATATATGGAGCACGAGGGAAGCGTCAGAAGAAAAGCATGATCACTAGGTAGTATGTGGCATTGGCAGGGTGGTTGGCGTTGCAGTTTTTAGCCTCTGCGCTGGAACAAGTCTAGGGTGGAGAGAGAGAGACAGACCCATTATCGCGTGATGCTGCTGCTGCTGCTGCCGCCGCCATCGTGTATATTGCCCGTATTGATAATTGTTATTCGGAGCGAGCCGGAACCCCTCCCAAAATGTATAATCATGGTCAAGACATACGGCTTATTAGAGCATAAAGATGATTTTAACATGTCAGCAGTAGCGAGGCGGGACCCGGCTGGGCGAGTTCCTTAGGTTATTAGTCACGGATGACGTGCGGTTTAGTATAGTATAGTGTAGTGTAGGCCAGGAGACCGCTGTCTATCACGACATGACAATTCCGAACCAATATAGATCTTCATGCACATTCTTTTTAGCTGACCGTTGAAGAAACAGACAAAAAAAACAATGGAACCGTTCTTCCAACGGTCAAAAAAGTTTCTTCCTCTTAGCAAAGTGTTTTTTCTTTTCCTTTTTGGCATGTTCCCGGCAATGAAAGGGTATTTGGGAAATGGGTTTATGCACAGGCGGTCAGCACACATCCAGTCAGCCTCACCTGAAAGGGCTATACCATGTGGACCGGGAAGCCATCCACTTTTTCTGTCAGCCGATCGGGTTCGGATCTGGTTTGAAAAGGGTTGGTTTTTATCAGATCCGAGCAAGGATGCCTCTCTTTTTTCCCAGATTTGCTCCAACCTCTTTGGTCTACACGTCCGTCTGGGCTTTACTAGGACTTTTTACTTTGTCTGACCCCTTAGGGGGTAAGGAGAACTGACCAAGAGTTTGCATTTCCAAGCGGTTGGTGTCTTGCAGAGAGCATGATCCCTTCCTTCTCGGTCCGATCAATTGCCGGCAAAGCTGACTTGGGACGTGAGCTTCTGCGGGTTTTTAGAGGGCGGGCAACGATTTGCTATCCAATAAACCTTGTTCTCTTGTTGGAATGAAATGGTGGCGTAGTCATGCAAAATCTCAAAAGTGCTTGTAGGTCCTCTGCCGTATGACTCGGGCTGGCTGCCGAGTAACAACATCTTATGCTATCGTCACATGTGAGATTTTCAAGGCTGCTTTTCATCAGATCATTTCTTGTTACGGACCGCTTCACGCTTCACTATTGTTCATTATGACAAGAGTCTATCAAAACTCTACACGATGACCATGTTGCTGGACTCAAGTTAGAGGGACATTGCCTCATCAAGCGAGGATCTTTTGGCCAGATGAGTAAAGTTGAAAGATTGCAGTCATGCGCAACCAAGATACAGTCCACGTAATATTGTACCAACTACTTTTCCTCCCATGATATTGTGCTCCTTGAAAAGCTGGTGCGCGGTTCACGCACAATGTGACACAAGCAGTCGTAGCACGGCTATCCGCATCTGCGGTGCAATTTGCAACGGTCGAGGTTGGGAGTATCCGTGAATACTTCTGACGAGATCAATCATGCTCGAGTACGTAATGTTGTGTTTTGAAGCTTGGAAAAAGGAAATTTGAGGCTCTGTAACAGTTGCAGGGAGACCGTGATACGTCCGGCAATGTAAGCATGGATGGAAGGGAATGCTCATTTCGATTCCTATAATCCCGAGAATGGGCATGTATCTGTACAAGCCGAAATGGAGGAGTTTAACAAAAAGATGATGACCTGAGGCGGTCAACTAACCGGAGACTTTGGCGGACCGATAGGTACGAGGTGAATGTAGGTACAGAGTAGCAAGCGCTCTAACCCAGTGCCGTTGAAATCACCACGTTGACCTTGGTGAATAGGATCGTCGTCCAAGGTGGGAAGGCGTCTTTTAGGCCAATCGTAGCCATGAGATAGATGTAATGAGTGGTCGCTGGTTTAGTTTCCAACCACTGACCACGGATTCGCCAGTCAAAAAACCTGGATATTCAATTATAGCCACACTGAACAATATGTACCCCACGCGATAGATTGAGTTGAGACCCTGGGAAATCCCTGATTCTCTTTTCCCCGACTTACTTGATTTGTCGCTAGCGGTCCTGCACAAAGGGACGGGGCCAGTTGCAAGGGTGTGATCTCAGCCGCTGTGTGGCTGCTTCGTTTTGGCTAGGACGGTAGATTTGGGGGACGATGAGAACGATCGACTCTGGTTTGCTTCTCTCTCTCTCTGTCTGTCTGCACTAGATAACCCTAAAAGGACAAGGCCTGTAGATGATAATAGACAGTGCCGTGGGCAAAGCATGCGATTTTTCGATTTCGACCAGTCGCAAATGCCATTTCAGTTCTGAACTGACTCGTATATGATAGATAGACGCGGGCGAGTAGGTCGAGCCGAAGAGATATGAGAAACGTTGTATTTTTTTTGCTGCTGCGCTGTGGTGTCACACCAAGGAAATTTCCTCTTGCGCAGGCAGATGGTGTCGCACGGCAGCATGGGACTGGCATGCTCGCTGATCATACTGCACACCATACACACCACACACTCACACACTCACTCACTCATGGGGAGCGGTGAGCGAAGGAATTGGTGTATTGCCGCGCGCCCTCCTCTTTTACGGGAGCGCAACTTTGGGCAAACCGAGCAGAGTTGCGTTGCCCAGGTGCAGTCCACACACCATACGTACATACATTGATACCTACCTACCTATTGCCTGCCCACCAACCTACCACACCTCTTTGGAACCAATCCCATACCCACCATCCATCCCACCACTGCAACTGCCTGTCGTAGTGGAGAATTTGCGATTATTTTCGGACATCCACGATGTTTCTTGGCCTTTGATCCGGTCCATGTTGTGGAGTGCTACTTTTGGACTGGCACTGGTCCAACTCTTGCTGGACTGCCGCCGATAGCGCGCCACCGTTGATGACTTACCTACTACAATAGCAGCTTGGTTGCTGGCTAGTAGATCCCGTCTTGAAACCAAACCATCTGTACCTTTTTAGTAGGCTGATTCATTCGCAAACAAGGTCGACTATAGGCTGGTTGCCATGGGCGCCATTACTGAGCTCATTTCGTATACTACTAGTAAGTAATCTGAAGCGAGGGGCAGTATATCCCATCCATTATTGGCATGCACTCGAGATCCTCTGCCCAAATGCTGGACGGCCTTAGCAGGCTTCGGATTGGCTTACTTCAACTGGTGGCCGGTCGGTCAGGATTAGAGAAATTTACCTTTCGACATAAAGAGCATCTGCAAGCACGCGCATTCTTGATGCAGCCCGGATCGTGGTCCGCGGTCCTTACCCAGCAGTGCCGCCTCCTGAATATGTAACTACATCCTGACGGGCATTGCTTCCGAATATGCGTGATCTTTTGAAAAATGGCCCGAGATTTCTGAGTGGGTGTGCAGCAATACTGCGTTTCTCGCATCTCAGAGTGGTTCTACTTTTCCATGGTGGCAGACAGCAAACGAAAAATAAATAAAAATAAATAAATAAATAAATAAAAAAGTCATGTTGATCAAAGTTGTAGTGTCACCATAGAGCGCCGCTGCCATTTCGCCTCTCCCAGAGCAATTTAGAAGAGATCTTCGTGATATGTTGTGGTGATGATGGTAATTCGCAAGTCATTCATGTGTACTACACTATCGCCTCATCTGGAGCCTCTGATAAGATAGAGACATAACCGTTGAGATAAAAGACTCCCCCAGCACACTATTCCATTCGGAAAGGCATGCAGCAGACTGATTCGGCCCCATAGACCGACCAATAGGGCAGATTGTGCAGAGTAGCGGCGCAGCTTTTATCCACCACTGCTGATAAATGTCACCTTGTACTGAGCTTCTACAGTGGTACAGCCTTGAGGCTAGTCTGCTGCTCCGCCAAAATCCACCGCTCTTCGTGCTCCACCGAAGGATCGTCGTGTGTAGTGTAGTGTAGCGACAACACCATAGATACCTACTACCAGCCGAGCCAGCTACGTACATGGTTTGGTAGTGAGCATGTTATTGACCGGGAGATATCGTGATAAGGCTCCCCTACCTCGGCATTTCTTAGTGGTTGGTACATAATATTGCCATAGTATTAAAAAGTCAGGATATCAATCCTGTCTTTCAAAAGATGCTCATAGCCATCTAGTAGTTGAGAGTACACGAATAGGAGACTGGAAGAACAAGTGCCCCGACTGCTGCTGTAAAATATGCAATTCCGGGCCATGGCTAACTAGTTTTAGATGCCGTTCATCATATAACTTGGCCAAAGCCGGTGTTCCGAACCACTGTTCATTGACAGCTCATGCCAAGTTATTGTAGGTCGTAGTGTACGAAGTAGTGAGCATTCTGATGATGCCGCACGTCGAGCTGAGGCTGTCCGCACGCGCACGCACACATTTGGATCGACGGCGGGGTTTGTAAGATCAACACTTGCTCAAAACGACGCCGAACCAGGTGAAGAAGAAAAAAAGGGACACGCCCACTGCTTGGTTTTCAGTGCCTGCAGTGACCGACCGGTTGGGTGGCGTGGTTGTCGCGATTTGTTCTTGTTCGCCTGATTGTATGGCAACTGCCCCATTCGTTTCATCGCCATGTCGATGAAAGAGACATGACCAATGAACATCGCCATGGATGTGCCGAACAGAGTAAACTGACAATCGAAAAGTGTACTACTTCTCCATTCTTTTTTTTTTTTTTTTTTTTCTCTTTCAAACCTTCGAGTCAGTATCACCGCAAGGTAATCCAGGGAACCGGGGAGCTGCGAATCAAGGTTGAGCGCGTCGTCTTCCTTTCTCGGCGAAGCGGTGGATGAAAGAGTGTCAAACTTGGCAAAAGATCAGTGCCCCTCCCGCAGCCAACCCCTCCACATGCTTGCCAATGCCCCGCCATTTGCCGTTCGGGCAGCCTCTCACGCTGGCCTGTCGTCCATTTGACAGATGTTCTTGAGACAAGAGAAGAGCGCAGGAGCCAGGTGGGGGTTATCGGGCAATAAGGAATGGACAAAGCGGGCAGAGACGGCTCACTATTGGGCCAGTTGCAGAACCCGGCGCAGGTGAAGGTATATCAGTCAGGCTGCCAATCAAAGATGAGCGCACACCAGGCAATGGTGGAACTATGACATAATTACTGTCAGAGTTGACAGGGTAAATCTTTCATAGCTGTCGAATATATGGGTATTCAAGTGGTTCAGATGGGCATTCAGACAGAATCCCACCAGAGTGGCACGGTGGTTGGTGCCCGAGGACCCCTAGAAGCGCGTGGTCGACTGGCGGCTGAGAAAGTTGGCAGCTTCTCTGGCTTGCAAAGCTTGTCGAGAGCCAACAGATGAGACCATTTCAGACAAAGCACAGAGCAGCTTGAGCAGGAACAGGATACGTACGGTCCAGCAAAAGCCCAGTCGCCATGCGCAGATCCGCCCATGAGATCGGCGCGAAAACGGAATGGACCAAACCTTGTGTAATGACACGCGTCCCAAAGAGGCGACGAGTGCTGCGGCCCGGGAGGAAGGAGACAAGGAATAGAGGCAAAAAAGTAAGTGAAATTCAGACAGACCAATTCAGCCAGATCATCGGCGCTTGCAGGTGATAGCTGTGGAACTGGTTGTCTGCCGTACACCGTCGCCAATATAGCTCAAGTATCTAGATCAGGAAGTAGCAGTGGTAGAAGGCCTCTGACGATAGGCTGTCGCCGAGGTGTAGCGCAGATGTTGTTGCAAAATATATTAGCACGAGCTTGGGGCTGCTTCTTCGATTGGTGCTGTTTGTGATGAGCTCTCTTTCTTTCCTCTCTCTTGCGAGTTCGTTTTTTAGAGGGGGGGAGTTTCCAGGCGACCCTAGTGGTCACGATCAGCGACCGAACCAGGTGAGAAGAGGAAAGGGTCCCATGATGGACTAGCGTAGAGTGATGGGTAGGTGAGTTTGTAGACCCTGAGATTCCCAGGTGAGTTTACAGGGATGTGAAGGTACTATGTACAGTACCCAATGGAGCAGCGACCTAGCTCTTCAGCCAGTCAAGCCAGCCAGTCGAGCCAGCAGTCTCCTGAATGAATAAATGAACTGTCGGCCGATAGGTAAAAGAAACACCGCCATTTTGGATAGAGCTGATTACCGGATGTACTTACCTCACGATCCAATGCTACGAACGACTAAAAGGTCTTGGGAGTTCTGTACCTGCTTCACCGTTGAAAATCTGAGGATGCACCGCATAAAGGGTCATAATTTCGCTGATCCGCGACAGAACAGTCCCTGTTACAGCATTCGCTCTCATCATTTCTGAAGAGACACCGCTCTTTGTTGAGAAGAGATGCTGACGACGGGAACTCGGCGATGCGACACTGCGTTGTATCGAATGGCATTGCCGGACAAGAGGGCGGACACCCGAAAGAATCCGTGCTTTTGCGCCTACTGAGCTCCCGAGCTAGGATCTGTCGCTAGCGGGCATGGGATTCTAGTATTAACCATGCGATGACTGGCGCCCGTCAAATTAATCAAACGACCATCCATTGATAGTGGGCGCGCAGGGCATTGACGATGCGCGAAAGGTAATGTCCGAGACGGGGGCTAGAAAAAAGAAGAAAACAAAACAACGCCAACAGAAAATGTCAATAAAGCGGGAACAATGTAAACATCCATACAATACTTACTATAGTACGATTCCGTACGTTGGAGCGAACCCGCTCAGCTGCAAATCCATCGCGCCCAGCGTTGCTTTCGCAATTTCCTGAAATGAAGCACGGGCCTGAGGCTATCTATCTATTGTGGACACACACTGTAATGTGTAGCCATGTTGCCGAGACTGTTGGGCATTCCTTTGTAAATGCAGAATGAGTGGTGACGAGCAGATGAGGACCTTGTGGGCACTGAGCCCCCTTCAGCATCTCTCTTGTGGTCGCGGCAGCAGGTGTCGAGGATGCGAGGTTGAGCAGCATCGTGACAACCCGGAAGGTCCCATGTGGGAGGTAGAAGGTGACGGGCCAGGCTTACTAGTCAGAGGCCATCATCCTCTGTAGGAAACACTCGTTATCGGCGTGGGTGCCGCACCACACCCTCTCACAGACAGACAGAAAAGACTGGACTGTGTGGTGAAAGGGTCGGGACCCCTTTGTTGCATGGGGTCCCGGTCCTTGCGGCTGCTGCTGGCTCTGGTTGCTGGAGCATTGTCGGTGGAATTTTGGTTATCAATTCTGCTGGGGGAGTCGGGGACTTTTTCTGGTCGTCGTCTGGAATCTGCGAGGAGCATGTAGGGACGAAACATCCGCAACGCACACGCACACCATGGCTGCCGGAAGCATGTCGTTGAAAGCAAGCAAAAACTCTTATATCACATATGGTTGTTCTAGTGTATTCCGCTGGCTGCAGGGCAATGACCTCAGCGCAGATGATGCTGTATCAAAATCAAGGACGCCTTACTCAACTCAGAATATCATGCACCCGCTGGCTGCAGCAGATGGGCTGCAAGTGCTGCTGCGACACCAAAATCGACGAGACAGATGCCCATTATTGGCCTGTTGGGGGGAGCAGGCTGACCTATTGGCTGGTCACGAACCTGGTCCCATCTGACTCTTGCCGCCCATGCGCGACCATGCAAAGTCCTGCTACATTGGCAGTCGCCTGGACGAGCGGGAGGCGCCCAGCACGTTCCAGCGCATATCACCATGGAAGCCCGCTAGAACACAGCGCTGTGGACAGCCACTTGTGCGCTAAAGCCACCCGCAGTCTCTCACTGTTACTACAACACGGCCGCCTCAGTAGGCGGTCGCTGGGCGCACAAGTCCAGCGCCCAAAGTACCTGTACTACCAGCAGCCTCCACTGCACATCTCGCTAAGCTTAGTATCCACCCCGAGTCGACCGTGCAGCGGGTGGGGTGCACCATACTGGGACCAGCATTTGTGACCGAGAAGTTGCAAGCCCATGTGGGCACCCTCATTGGGGGGCGGACCCGCTGCTCGAGTCTTTTGTTATATTTCCCTCTCCAACCGCCGCAGGCCATCCTCACGATCCTCCCCGCCTATCACTCTTCCGACTTCATATCGGTGGTTTGCTTGTTTCGCTGCCTTTGCGACAGCTGAGAAAGAGAAGGATACAAGAACTGCGGATAGGGAACCATCTTCTTCTTCAACCTCGCCGCGTCCATCCAAAACCTCCCATCCTCCCGGTTATCTTTTAATACTACGATACCCTCTCCCCGGTGCCTCGCACGCATTCCAACGACGCCCATCTTTCTTATCTGGACGAAAAAAAAAAAAAAAAAAACCACCTGCTTATTTTGCTCGTGGTTCATAATACATTTTTTCTTCTACCTTGGGTACGTACAAAACATCCTCGAAAAATGCAAAACCACCAGATGTATGCTGTGCTGGCCCCTTTGTCTTGTTGTCGCTGCTGCTACTGCCGCCGTCGCTGCTTCGTGGTGGCTTCGCTTACTTTGCCTGCCTCGTGCTTTCTCTCTTTCTACATCTTGCCCTATGCGCTCAGTGTGACACTGCCTTTTTGTATCGCATCCCAAGATTGCGTTGCCTTGCGCTACCTACCACGAACCCCGTTACCCCTGCCTCTGAATCGCCGCCCGTCCACCCGGTGAATGTGTCAGCCGAACCTTGTGCGTGATAGAGTGCGAGACTTGGTCGCTCGATGTTGAGACCCATCTGCCTGACACGACCGCGTATGTCGATAACGTCCTGCAATCGCAGATCTAGAAGACGTGATGGCCTGGATGGGCTGATTTCGAGGGTGCTCCAAGCCTCACGAGTCATGATCAGTTCGGCCTCGATTCATACTTGCCGTTTCTGACAGCACACGACTGGAGAGATCTGCAACCTGTATGGCGGCCTTTCGCCGGGTCGTTGACTCTTGCCAGCACTCTCCACCAACGTTGCATGCATTCGGTCCAAAGACCAAGGTTTCATGTCCCGCGACTAACATTATCGCTTCCCCAGACTCCATCCAACTCCAGGCCTCGATCTGTTCTCGTACCGGCTCGAAAGAATAGACTACAGTCGACCTCCCCCGCCTTGTCGACCGTTGAGATCTACATCACCTACCACAACATATCACCGTACACGACTCTTGCCTCATGTCTTCCTAAACTCAAATGATGGACTCAGAGGACGGGGACTTCTTCGTCAAGCAGTTGGCCAACTTTGTGCGGACGCACGAGAAGGCGTTGGCCAACGCTTTACAATTCCGAAGACAGAGCAATGCTCCCAGGCATGGCGCCTCACAAAGTGTGTCGGCTTTGCCGACTCCCCCATCACCAGCTCCTCTAGTCGAGCGCCCTTCAACTTCTGCCTCAACCTCTACAGGCGGTCTGGCAGCGGCACTGTCGCTCGGCTCCTTCAGCTTCACTTCTCACAACATGAAACCCGCGAAGTTGGCACTGACACCACACCACCTCTTCTACTTGCTTTCTCGTTTCGAGGAGATGGGCATCAATGTCGGTCCTATGAAGGTTCGCCTCGAGAACCTCCACGACGCTTCGAGCTCGGCCAATTATGTATCATTTCTCGATCCCTCCCAGCGGACGCGCAGTGCGGATGTTGTCTCTATTCGGTCAGTCTCAAGCGTCAGAAGCGTCATGTCTGGCATGTCAGCATTGTGGACTAGCTTTGGCATTGGATCGAGTATATCCGCTGCCAGGGAGGAGAAGCAGAAGGCTGCCCTGGCTGCTGATTTGAGGTACCTCTACTCGGCATTCACCAAGATACCTTGCCTCAGATTGGCCCCCGATTGGCGCGCGAGATTAATACGAGGATACGAGGAATTTCCTTTCGACTCAGCTGTCCCTCTCTACGTTTTCAAGAACCTACAAGCCCTCGAGATCAGCGGCATCGACTTCAGACAATTCTTTGGCTGGGACCGTCTTGCAGACCAGATCCGGTCTTTGACCCTGAAAAGGGCCAGCATAGATGATCCTGCCGATATCTTGATTGACATTGTGCTTGACGATATGGACAAGAGGCGGCGGCGGACATCCAAGGCGCAACATTCCCCAACCGTCACGAATCCGAGCCCCCGTAGGAGCCCGACGCTACAATACGCCGAATTGCATAGATCAGGCTCAACACCAGGCTCACCCGTACCTAGAAGCTCTTTGGGTGACTTTCAGGTGGGCTCCGTTGGTACCGACTCGTCCTCGCCAAGTGGCAGCCGCCGCCCTTCCGTTGCCAGGATTGAGACCGAGGAGCCGCGATCTCCGGCGAAGTCTGGCCGACCCCGAAGTCACTCGCCACCACGGCCCATCAGCTCTCGGCATCATACTGCGCCCGCGACATCCAGACAATCCTACAAGGTCAGGCGCTCCGGTTCTGGCAGTTCGCACTCCAGCTTGTCCGACTCGTGGCACAACCCTCGGAACAGTGCCTCGAACCTCCTGGGCATGGGTGTCTTGCCTGCCTCTAAATGGCGCTTCTTGAAGCATCTCAGTTTGGCAGACAACTCTTTGACCTCTGTTTCTGCAGCCAGTCTTGCACCGTTGGCGAACACATTGTATTCGCTAGACCTGTCCACCAATCTCTTCACTCAGATCCCCGACAGCTTGGCGACACTCACTGCTCTGCGTGCTTTGAACCTGTCCAATTGCATGATCGATTCATTGCATTCACTGACACGGAATCCTCTGCCTGCCATCACTGCTCTGAATCTTCGTGCTAATCGTCTCCAATCCATCGCTGGAGTTGAAAAGCTTTATCCTCTGGAGAGGTTGGATCTACGGGACAATCGTCTTACTGATCCAATGGAGCTGGCTCGCCTTACTGGCATCCCGGACATCCGGGAGATCTGGGTGGAGGGCAATCCATTCACCCGAACACACCGCGACTACAGAATCACAATCTTCAATCTGTTTAGGAGGACACCTGGATTCACCGAGGATGTCATCATTGATGCCTCGGGCCCGACCTATTCGGAGAAGAGATACCTGGTAGAGCGTGTAGCCATCCCGGCGGCTGTCCCCGTCGTGAAGCCACCTGTTCCCGAAGTTCCGGCCGTGGACGTGAGCAAGCCAGCCATTATTTACGATGCACCCAAGGAGCCAGCTGTCCTGAGAAAAGACCGTCCGCAGCCCAAGGCTGTCGCTAGCGAGAATGATGTTGGCTCCACACGTCGACGACGGACTCCGAAGCGCAGGATAGTTGATCTTGCAACCAGCGACTCTGCAAAGGCTAATGCTCAGACAATGGATATCAAAGAACTCGCGGCTGGTGTTGCAATCCCAAACGCTGGTGCAGACACTCACTATCGTATTTCACAATCGCCCGAGACCCAGAAAAACAGTTACATAGACTCACGGCTTTCTTCACTACCGACCCTATCTGAAGTGCCTCGCATTGACACGGGCATCAGTGGGCCAACTTCCTCACTCTCTTCTCAACCACTCCAACGTCCCAGTTCAGATGACAACACAGACTGGAACACAAGTGGCGAGTTGTACCGACAAAAGATTGAGACCTTGCGGGGCCAAGTTGGAAACGGATACCTCAGCGTTCTTAACGAAGAGAGCTGGGACTCCAATCGACCTTCTGCATTTGTCGGCGACTATAACCAGGGCGCTACGATTCGCCCGAATATTGCCACCCCTCGTACTCAGAGCGTGCAGACCATGGCAAGTGGCCGAGCACTCTAGTGATCAGTCACCAACCTGATCACTCTGACCGTTATTGTTTGCATCGGTGATGGTTTGTCATTCACAAAACACCATCAGTGGGGCTTGTCTTGTGTTATTTCAAGCATGAGATGGGCACTGCAGCATTGTCTTTATTCATTATTATCATTTTGATTTTCTCTCGCTTGATGTCAGGAGCATAGCGTCGCGGCGTTTCGGATTTTGCTTTTTTGCCATTGTTTTATTTCCCCACTGGATTTTCATGATTATGAAATGGATGTTGGAGTTTACGTCGAGATATCTCCCCCTTTCTGTTGTTGGAGTTTGTGCAGGCGAGGTTTCATCAGATATCCCATGATCTGTTTGGCGCAGTAGAGCAGCTGGGAATGCTCTTTGTACATGAGAAAAGAGGCAGTGCATGAATCATTTTAGACCCCAAGAGCGAAGCTGAGACATGGTGGATGAGAGCCCGGGTCCAGCATCAGGATAGGCGTTTAGGAATTAATTTCCACATCAGATGTGGACGTCTTTGAAAGGACCAAGGGCATTTTCAGCATTGGCGATCGAGGCTCGCTGTGGAAAGAGACATTCCAGCGGCATGGATGATAGAAAAAAAAATACACATATTCAGGGGCGCTCTTCATATACTCGATTTTCTAGGCCAGTGATGTGACGATGCAATTGAGTACGAGTCGAACTTACAAGTTACCTAAGATGGACAGATTTGTGTTTTGATGAACGTGGTACATTGGGGCAATGTTTTGAATGTAAGGTGGTTTTATCAATGTTGGTCAGCAATAGGTATTGTATGGTAGCTGCTTTACGAAACCTTCCGATGACGTCGCGTGAAGTATAGCATCGCTGCTACATACTATTTTGCCTACGGTAGATTCTTTCCACACTTCAAGCTCACATCACCTAGAACTATATCGAGCAGTATTCGTTTCCCAGACAGTATAACTCATACTACTTTCCTTAAACAACTGCTGAAAAACGAGGCAATATCGCAAGCATTTCCTCCGTTGGAAGAAACCATGGCACCCCGCACGAGAGAAGAGCTGCTCTCTTACGGCATCCCAGATCCTGCATTACTGGCTGTGAGTTTACTGCCTCACCATAACATTTCCTTCCATCTTTCCCCCTCCATTCACAGGTGTATCGTGGGAGTCAGTAAATGTGAGATGCATCGAATTTGACAAGACCGGGACCGGGGCTAATACAACGGAAATATCTCTCTCAGGAGATTGAACGAAACCCAGTCCGGGATCCACAACCCTCGGATCCGTACTATGGCAAGAATACCCATGGCGCCCGCCGGGCTCACCGCGCTACCACATTGCGCGAGAAGCATCACCGTAAGCAGCTTTTACGTTGTTGACTGTTACCAATATCATGCCTGCATGGTTCGGGGTGGGCCCGTTTCTGGCACACAAGGCACGCTGAAAAATACCCCCTTGAGCCACGAATCTGGAAGGGGAGCTGCAAAAGAGTTGTCTTTAACCAGAGCGTACTTGCGGCCTTGTCAAAATAATAAGACTGCTGATCAATAAACCACCAACATCTTTCTAGTGCGCTACATCCCAGGCCCAATCCCTAACGAGGTGGCCGAAGAGGACCGGCAAATCCGTGTACGCGGCGGTGCCGAGATTCGCGTCCGAATCTACACACCCGTGGCGTCGGGCCAGATAAGGACGACGCATGGGGACGATGCCGTGAAGAGGCCGCTCTTTGTCATGTACCACGAGGGCGGCTGGAGCATGGGCGATCTTACCGACGAGGAAGTCAATTGTCGGCTGTTTTCTAGAGACCTTGGTGCCGTTTGTGTTAATGTCGAGTACCGGTGAGACTGACTTGCGCTTCTCGGATTTTCTCTCCCACTCCAAGTCTCTTGCATTTTCCTGTGCTAATTGAGAGATTTGGGATTCGGTAGACTTGCGCCCGAGTATCCGTTTCCTACGTGGATCAACGATGCTTGGGACGCCTTGAAATGGGTAAGTAGGCATCCTAGTGTAGTCTTCATTCAGAAGAAAACTCTGGCGGCATAAAGTGCCCAATGACTCCCGACTGATTTCCTTGGAAAAGGCGGCCGACAACGCCAGCTCCCTAGGCGCCGACCCTTCGGCAGGCTTCATCGTCGGCGGCGGATCGGCCGGAGGAAACATTGCCGCGGTCCTGGCCCATCTAGCCCGGGACGAGGGCCTCTCGCCCCCGCTGACGGGCCAGTACCTCTGCGTGCCCGCCATCACCTGCTTTCTCCCGCCCGGGGACCTGCCCGAGGCCTATCGGGCCGAGTACCTCTCGCACCCGTCCGTGACGCCGTCGGCCGACCCGATCCTCCGCCACGTCGACGTCGACGCCATGTTTCGGACTCTGCGGGCGGATCCCCAGTCGGAGCTCATGGCGCCGTTTCACTATGGCCGGCGTAGTGACGGGCGAGGCCACGCGGATTTGCCGCCGGCGTATTTTCAAGTCTGTGGACTTGATCCCCTTCGGGACGAGGCCTTGATTTACGAGAGGATCCTCAGGGAGGAGGTGGGTATCCCGACCAAGCTTGACTTGTACAAGGGGTTTGGACATTACTTTTGGACAAACTTTCCTCTACTGGAGCAGAGTCGGGTGTTTGTCGAGGATACCGTCAAGGGAGCCAAGTGGCTCTTGGAACAAGCGGCAAGCAAGCGAGGATAAGTCACTACGAGAAACCTGAAAAGAGCCAACACGTATGTTTAGAGGCCCATGGTGTAGTAAAAACTGATTATTCAGAACCTCACGAACCTTGATGTGGAACCGCATTGACTATGTCGAGGGCGTATATGATTGATCTGTATCCGTTGTCATCTCATCACACTCTGGTCAAACATTGACTTGCTGACAACCAAAAAGTCAGAAGATGCCTGTAGAAATTACAGCAAGATTGCCCAGAACGAAATGTTATATCTTAGTCACTTATTATTGATAGACGCCAGTAAATTGTTGGGGGTCATACTAAAAGAGAGACAAAGAGCAGATATGTTCGTTTACATTCAAGTAAATATCAACTACCAAGTATTCGAAACTCGCTATCCCCTCTGTAATTTCAGATCAAGTATTAGTACATGTTACAAGATATACAGCCGGCTCTGATGACCAGTCAACTTCTGAATATCGACCACACGCGGATCGATCAAGGCTCTCCAGCTTATGATTCAAGCACCAACTACATCTCTGATGATTCGCAAACAGAAATCGTCTCTCCATTAGACACAACAGAACACCATTATTCCTCTACTTTTTAGTGCCAACTCCGTTGATCATATCAGACTACAAGCAAGTATGATGCAACGAAGGGACGGCGCCAGAGGTTGCCTGCAAGAGATCTGGGGACCAGTCAAGTGACTCAAGTTTATCCCTTGCACAGCCGCCATGGTTTCGCTCAATTGCGAGTCCACAGATCCCAATCCCGTTTGCATGCTGCTGGAACCACGCCGATTGTGACAAACAGAATGCAGGGGATGATGGCCAAAACGCCAAGGCAATGCAAACGAAATGGGAGGACCAGATATGAAAGACATGAAATTTTCGTTCGTAGCTAAACCTCATCAAGCTTTGAATAGTTGCACCTCAAGGTGTAAAATGGAGGGAAGATGTTGCCTCCCCTACTCAGTGCAGTGCACATGCAACGGATGTCAACCGCCATGCAGTCTAAATCTTCGGCTGTAGCTGCTTTGGATATACTTCACCCTGCTCTGCCGTCTGCCGGAATTCATAATCGCTTCGCAACATCGTGTGCATGTCACAGCCATCGAGGAGAATATCAGGCAATGCTGCTTTTGAGCTATTGAGCTATACCTACGTCTAGCTCTAGGTTGAACTATACTACTGCGCAAATTTAATTATTCTTGCTTTCCCCTATTCTGGCCTTAATTTTACTCTGCTGTAGCGGATTGTGAAACTTTCTCCTCAGGCTAGGTATAGATTCACCTTTCACCTATTACTGACCTCGCCAATCATTGATGAGACTAGGCAAAGCGTAGTTGGCGGAAACACTATCGTGCTCTAGGCCATTCCTCGTAAAGAGCTGAACTTTGATTGAACAAAGAGCATTTTGCATTTTATACGCTGCACATCCACGGACCATCTTCGCCGTGAAGCATGTGTCTTTGCTTCAACCCTCGCTAAATATGCACAAGTCGAGATGTATTCTCAACTAAGTAACTATAAAAGCCCTCAGCCTCTATATGTTCAGGACGGCGCATTCCAAGAAACTTCAAGCTGAACACGAAGCGGCGGCTAAGCATCTTTGTAGCTTGACCTGCCTCAAGTCTTCCCCCCAAAGACTGAAACTCGAATTGAAATAGGTTTTATCGGGCTTTTCATATTAGTCAGAAATGACATTGGTTAGTCCGCATATGTTGCTTGGAAGGTAACGGACTGCCCTGCCATGGGAAGTCAATGCTATCACGAGCACCTATCGTGTCGGGATATGCCGTCTGCAAACGTATATATAAGAATGACCCAATACGCCCACTCAGTTACTCCTGCACAATCAAATTGCACCGTTGAGCATTCCAATTACCATTATCACCCATTCATTGAATATGTGTCCCATCACACCAGAACAACATTTGCAGGCTATTGCAGACAATGATAGCCTACCTGAGCAGTTCAAAAGCAATGCTACCTTACATCTTCAGCGCCGGGTTGTTCTTGCGCCCTCGAGTGAGGCTATCAGCGATGTCGTTGTCGAGCCACCAAGCACCAACAACGTAGACTTCACCTGGAGCATCTACACCATGGACAATAAGCTTGGCAGTGAGAAGACACTGCCAGGCAACCTCGTCGCCAGCTCCAAGAGCACCACAAAGTCGGTGGACGACGTTGCTTACGACAAATGCCACAAAAGCTTCGCTTGGACCTGGAAATTGTTCAAGGAGAAGTTTTCCCGCAACTCTCTCGACAACAATGGCCTAGAGCTTCGTGCATCTATCCATTATGGCAAGGATAAGGGCGACGCAGCTTGGAACGGAGACCTCAAGCAAATCCTCATCGGTGACGGCGGGCGGTACGCCACTGACGATGGACGAACGACGAGCCCACTTTCCAGCTGTGGTATCGACGTCATCGGCCACGAGCTCACTCATGGTGTCATTTCAGCGACAGTCCCTGGCCTTGACCCAGCACAGCAGGGCCAGTTCAGCAAACCTTGGGTGAATGACAGTGATGTTGATCCTGCCTTCAAAAGACGAATGGAAAACTTGATGTCCAAGGATGAAAAGACCATGGAGCAGATGGGTCCCGGGGGGATGTGGTACACTTGGAACCAAGGACGCAATATGGAGGCACAGACCTTGAACGAACACATTGCTGATTGTTTTGGTATCATGGTCAAGCACTTCTCTCAGGACCAGACCGTCAAGACTGGCAACTGGCAGATTGCTCCTGGTTGGTGGAGTGACGATACTGTGGCCAAGAATAATTATACGACCAACTGTTTGCGCTCTTTCGACTTACCCAAGTCTGCAACGGACGCTGATCAGTTTCCCAAAAAGTGGGATAAGAACACGATGTGCTTCGAATTTCAGTGGAATAGCCACTTCTTCGCAGGAATTGGGAACCATGCGTTCTTTCAAGCGGCTCACAAATTCGGTGGGAAGACGTGGGAGAATGTTGGTCAAATCTGGTATCAATCCTTAACTGACCCGATGTTCAACAACCGCGATAATCAGAACTACGCATCTTGGCGGGACATCACAATCAAACATGCTGGTAAACTGTTTGGTGCGGATGGAAGTAAGAAAATGACAGAGTCTTGGCAGATTGTTGGCCTTTAATAGCCTTGGTATTGTTTGATCGCCACTGCAACATCTGTTGATTAGTTATATATGTCGTGAACTCAATTTACAAAAGCTACTATCTATGCTGTCAAAAGTTTGATGGTGTAATGCACCTTTGCATCCATACCTAAGTCCAGTTTCGCTGCTTGAACTCGGTCCACATGTGATGCATCTAGAGAGCATTTAAAACGCATGGTACTTTTTCTTTGAAAAGTGCTGCGTTATTGGTAATTCAGGCAGTACTACTTCAACCGAAAGAGCAAGCGAGATACCTTTCGTTTTTCCGCATACATTGAGCTCATTCACATACCTCCGCGCCACCTGTGATACTCGGGAAGCAGTGAGTATTGACCCATAGAAAAGGTCTACATGGTGTGTGAATCCTCTTTATCTGCGAAGATTGACAAAGTGAGCGGGAGCATCAGAGTGCTCAGGAGTTTCGTGTCGAGTATATAGACAATGCTGATCCAAGCTGGGTGGAGTTCCGAGAGTGGTTTGCAAAGAGTACATCGATGGCGCGTGAACAAGATTCCAGTACCATGCGCTACTTGCTAGGCTTGTGGCTGACTTTACTGCGAAACTTCTTCCGAAAATTGACTAAGTTTCCTCAAGAGGCAAACCAAGCACTGTATATCAATACCCAGTACTTATATCGCAAGCCGTCTTATAATCGAAAGGACAATGACAAAAAAGAATATTAAACGGCATGACTCGACTCAATGCAGTACACGCTGATATATCAACGGCTTTTGGCTCCTTTAATAGATAGAAAATAGCGCTTTTATGCCATGTGGTGACGATCAAGCCACGACGCAGAATCAGCCAGAAGCATTCATCAGTGGAAAACTGGTACAATCAGTAACCCTGATATCTGTCTTTTCCGGCCAAAGTTCCCTCCAGATTTGTTTCAACTCTGACCCATGTGAAAAGTCGTCCCATTCGTCGCTGGTGATATCGATTTGTTCATATCTATGACTCCGCTGGATCTCGTCCACAGTAATCTCTCCAGTCTGGTCAAGACGTGGATATCTCTGACAAAGCCAGCTACGACCCACCCAAGACAAGAGGTTGTAAATTGCGCTATCACCAAATATATCAGCGTAGTCGCACCAAAGGACACTTGATCTCATGACACGCAGTGGAGATGGCGCAGAGGGATCGGCCGTGCAAATGAAGTTGAAAATGGAACGGGCCAGCGCGGCATCCACGGTGGCATTGATGAAAATGTCGCGGATAAGCTCGCGCGATGGCGGGATGGAATGCAGATTCATCCATTGCTGGTAACAACAATCCAGCAAAATGGTGAGATGCGTCAGAGACTTGAATTTCCCCAGAGCCTGATATAACGCCACCTCGCGCTCGTCACCCTTGGAGCGCGGCAGCATGAGCTCGAGTTGGCGGAGATTGGGGCAGTATCGCTGAAGCTGGTTGACCAGATGGCTCGAGTCCACCACTGCCAACGTGGAAACGCCCGCCGTCGTGCTTTGGTCCGGTACGAGCTTCAACTTTTGCAGGGACGCGCCCTGGTGCCGAGTAATGGCAGACAAGGACATTGGCCCATGAGGTCCGGTGATGCTGAGCTCCTCCAACGGCGGCAGATGCTCTAGCAAGACGGCCAAATTTGCTTCCATGTAAGGATACACATGCTGGCTGGCGTTGAGCTGCAGGGACAGTTTCCGGAGCTGCCCGAGTTGGCCGTTGGAAGCCATGAGCACCAACATGTTCAAATCATCTGTTGTGGATTCGTGCGTTGCGTGTTCGAGCGAACGCAGCTTGCGAAAGTCAGTAATACGTGCCCATGCCGCAACACCAAGGTTGACCGAGCTGCCTTGGCCGATGATGGAGATGCTCTCGAGCTGTCCTTTGGCATACGTCGTGCCATTATTGTTCATGAAGAAGCCGCGCCACTCTGGGCGGGGTGCTCTCGCGGCTCTCAACAACGCTGGTGAGTTGCCAGCTTGAATGGTGTTTGTGCGAACATGCCTCAGCCCTGGGGATACTCCTGAAGCCATGGCAAATAGCGCCTCGTGGTTGTAGTTGACATGACCAGTCGTAATATACCCTCGCGAAGTGTATAGCAAAACGCTATACAGACATGGGGATGTGATGAGCGCGTATTCGTCCAAGTCAATGTCACGTATCTCATCATGCTTCTGAAGAAGGCTGCGAAGAGCAAATGTGTGCACATGGAGTCGGCTTTGGGGATGATGCTGATGCAACGCTGCGAGGAGACATGGCGGGACTTGGTCGGCACACGAGTACACAAGGTCCCTGAGCGCTGGGAGTCTGGATATAAAGTCGGCAAAAGGCTGCCACGCTTCATTGTGTTGTTTCTTGGCTTCTTGAGTGTCCAAATGCGACTCTGCGACGTCGACCATGACAGGCTCTACGGGCGGATCAAAGAACCCATCATGATCAGAGCCTTCGCCTGCCCGCTCCTCACGGTCGTATCTCGCGGATCTCTCGACGGCGACCTTGAGCGATACAACCCAGTCTTCCTCAGTTTCCAGGCTGTCGGGTGGCATGAAGCCAATGACCTTGACCTTGCGGACATGGCGAAATTGCTGTGATGTCTCGAGCAGGCTGGTCCATCTTTCAATATCCTCACGCAGTTCTGAGCTGCCCCGCACTTTGCATTGAATCCGCTCAAATCGCTGCCTGTCAGCAACGGCACAGCAGCGTTTATTGACCAGCGAGAAAGCAAACAGACTCCGCCGTCTCGAGTCACAATCCGCCAATATCTCGCATATGAAATCCAAGACTACAGTTGGCAGAGTCTCGAGACGGCCGGGCGTTGACGGTGTCTCCAAGGTAGCCATCGAAGTGGATGATGATTGCGCTCAAGAGCGTGAAACTTTATGTGATAAAATTGAGTATGAATCTCATGTAAAATGATGCAGGATGAGAATTATTCTCGGCCAGTTAATGGCGGGTTTATAATACAAGCAGCATTGATGTTGATCATATCATGGAGTATGCACCAGTTGTGTTGGTAGAGGTAGCTGGTGAGACCCACTCTATCGTTGTATAACTTCACGTTGTATGTAATGGTATCTTCGCCTCGACCTTTTGGGGAAAACCCTGGCCAGTGTACGCAATCGAGATTGAGCATGTCTCTTGACTAGGTTCATATTTGGCACCTCCAATATTTTCGATCTCAGGTTTCGAAAAAGTGCTGGTAAGTCATTGACATGGCAATGTGGTACACAAGAGAGAAATCCTAATAAATGCAGAAATGATTTACGATCAATTTATTGCTAAATACTTAACAGACCACAAATCGTAACATCTTCGTTATGATCTTCAATCATCTTCCATACCCAACTCAATTCGTTTTTGTAAACCATTGTCCGCGAATGTATAGCAAATTCATGTTTCTAGCTCCGGTAAGCTGATTCGTCCCGATATATGATCAATATTTCACGCAATATTGTCTTTAATTTGTCGATGAGCAGCCCCAAAGTCGACTTTTTGGACATGCCCTCGAATAAATATAGTGGAATAATTGATTTAGATGAACCTGGCAACGACAAACAAAAGCACAGGAAGCAGGGGCTACATTACGCGTAATCGACTTCACTGCGATTTCAACACCCGCAGAGGGTGCCTGTCAGTGCTCTATAAACCACGAATAAATACCTTGGGAACGTGAATGTTTTCTTTGGGATCCACGCAGAGCCGCAACAAGTACTCAAGTACCCAAATAGGTACGTATCGCACACTTCACTGCAATTTTAATCCTCACCAAGGGGATAATGAACCCCTCGCATGTATGACTGTGGAGTTGAAGATTCCCAATCAAGCCCAAATACACAAGCTTGGCAGAAGTCTCTGGGATCGTTGCCGCCAACCTCCGTCCCCGCAAAGTTGCACTGCAATTTTAGTCCTCTCAAAGGGTATCCCATGAGGCGCGGAAATCAGGTCATTTTGGTAAATACTGTAAATTATACAAGATCAAGCAAGGTCTATATACCATATTTGCTTTTAATACTCAGCAGTATCAGCAAAGCATAGAATCGCATTTCTTGTCTAAACAAAGCAAATTTAATATATACATAACCTCAGCTGTATACAGATTGACATTGCTTAGCGAACAAGTTTATCTTCTCACTGTTTTAGAATATGGAATTTCTAGTACATACTCAATAACCTAATTTTCCGCTCCGTCTTCACTTATCTATGCAGATTCGTTACGTCCTCTGGCAAAAGTCTCCCTTCCCAACCATAACCTGGGCACAATCCGTCTTAGATACATGCGTGTCTATCCGGATGCACACATTGTCGCCGTCACAAAAAGTTCGCAGCCCGCTCCTTCTCTCCCTCACTCAGCCAGATGATTCCAATCAAGCTTTGGCTGCAGATTTATAGTAACGTGTACCTTGAGAATGTGAATTAAATTTTATTATCCTAAGGATCCACAGCAGAGCCGCAACAAGTACTCAAGTACCCAACATGTACGTACCGCACCCGCGCGCCCGGGCAACGATTGATCACCCGGGTTGTTTCACTGCAATTTTAACCCTCACAAAGAGGATAACAAACCCCTGGCATGTATGTCCGTCGAGTGGGTTTTCACTGCAATTTGAATTCTCACAAAGGACATGACAAACATCCCCATACTTCCCCCGCCCAGGCAACAACCTTTAGTCCAACTTCTATACCAATATCGGGTGAAGCTGAATCTTCCCTGCTTGAGCGTCTCGAGCGGCAAACGTCACATTGATTCACTGCAACTTAACACTGACAAAGGGTCACTCATTTCGGCTCTGAAATTGCACTGAAAATATGGTTGTGCAGGTACGTATATGTGCGTAGAGGGATAAGGCTTCGGATGATGTGAGGGTTGATGCGATGGTGCCAATTATGTCCGGCAATGGCCTTTACTGCAGCCTCACGATCCCTTCCCATGTTTTTCGTTTAGGTGAGTCTCCCATTAAGCTTCCACCGCAGTTTTGCGTCAAGACACCGATGTACGTAGCTTAAGTACTTAGTTACTTTTGCAGCTGGCTATTCACCAAATTTTCATACCTCACAAAAGGGCAGACGAACCCTCTCCCTTGCTCATCCAGGCAGCAACCTCTTGTCCAGCTCGCACCACCCCATCCGTGATATTCATCCAGACCTCACCTGTCGTACTCCCTGTAAGGCCATGGTAGTGGATCATGGCCATGATTAGCGGTTGACGGAGTGGAATCAGGGACCAATTCACCGGGCACTTCATTGTCCTGGCTGCAGGAGTCTAGAACGCTACATAGTGAATCGATTTTTGCCACGTTTTTGCGCTTCACTGCAATTTTTACCCTCACATAGGGCATGACAACTCCCCCATCCTCCCCCCGCCCAGGGGCCATCGTTCAATCTCTCTCCTAACGCATCGGCTTCACTGAAACTTTACCCCCACAAAGAGGATAACAAACCTCTGGCATATGTGTCCGTCGAGAGGGCACGAGGATACTTATTGTGGATCTGCTGTGGGTTCACTTTGACTTTCACTGTGATTTCAACTCCCGCAAAGTGTACCTGTCACTGCTCTATAGACCACAGATGTACATCTTGGAAAGATAGATAATTTCTTGAGGGTCCAGTTGACAGCAGAGCCGCAAGAAGTCCTCATGTAGCTTCCTTCACTGCAATTTTAATCCTCACAAAGGGTATAATCACCCCTCTTTCCGCATCTGCTAAGGATGTCATCTTGTATTGTACCCAACTTTCTTTCACTGCAATTTTAGTTCCAACAGAGCACTTGCCCTGAACCGGCAATCGCCCCGGCGCAAAAAAGCATTAAGCGCAAAAGCCAAATAGTATTTGTGGTTGAAACGCTAAGACAAGGCAACTCCCCTTCCCTTCACGGCAATTTTGACCCTCACAAAGGGTATACTGTCCGCACGCAAACAGCAAAAGTAAAAGAAGCATGGCCGATACGGTCTTATCCTTATAATCAGGTCTCAACTAAGTTATACTTGAGACTTGCGAGCTACATCTTCCTGTTCTACAAAGTGATTTATTATACATCCGAGACAATTCGAATAAACTTTGGCGCAATCGTGCCGATCATATAAAGAACGACTATTTTCTAGTGTATAAGTATAACGACCAATCCTGGACGGCACAAGCGAAGGCCAGGAGATGACGAAAATTGATTTACCAAGCCGCAAAGGACAGACATCTTCTCGACCATTCATTTCTCTGATTCAAAAACACTATCATTATAAACAGCTATCCATCTATCGGCTGGGGCGGTTATCCTTCTAAGCCAGGCTAAGACGTTCCCTATCCCTCATCAAATCATCCTTATCCTGTTTGCAGCTGCCGCAGTAATCTGTATACCAACTCATCAATGTCTCCTTTTTGCGCTCATCCTTTTCTTGAAGAATCTTTTGCTGCAGCTCACTATCCACTGCCACCACGGAGCCTCCCTTGCCCGCCGTCTTATCGTCGGAAGCCGTCGTGTTCCACAGCCTCAAGACACCCGCCACCTGTTCACACCGGTAGTTCTCGTCAATCAGCCAGTTCTCCCACTCGCCCTGGATCATTTCCCGCTCGACGCTATTGACCATGCGCATGGCGACAAGCAGATCGTGGCGGTAAGTACCGAGACGCTGTCTCGAGCGTCTCAGTCTCCTTGCCGTCGCACGGCTGGAGGCGGACGACAATGTAGCCCCCGCACCTTCGTATGGAGCATCGATATCGGTACTGTTTGCAATTGACTGGAATGTGGCGTAGCAAGAGCTGTCCTCGGCGGGCCACGAATTATCCAGCGAAGAGAAACGGGCCGCCTCATCCAAGTCCCTCAGGTAAATGGCCTTGCTCATCATGACGTTTGGTCCTACTCCCAGTCGTTGCATGAAGCCTGCTGCCTTGCGCTCGCTCCACCATGTCGAAGCACCTTGAGACGAAAACACAATGTTGACTATGAAGCTGAATGCCAGGACAGCGAGGAGAATACGCTGCGCAGTCACCACGTCCCAGAGTTTCTTCAGTCCAGCAAATGCAAACATGATAATTGAGGTGAGTGCAGATTCCGCAAAGGATCTGACAGTATCGAAAAGCATGGAAGTAAGGCTGTGGGGCCGGATGTGTGTCTTCCTTGTCTTTTCAGTGTCCGCTGGTGAAAAGAGCACTACTTGTGTCTGCTGGCCGATATTGCCATAGATTTGAATCGCTCGCTTCGTGCGACTGTGCGGTCCAATCTTGCGGACCTGGTCAGTGGCCACCTCTGCCAACTCCTCGGCGTCCATGTCGGCATCATCAAGCGCCTGACGCTCGACAATGTTCTTGGACAGGACAGCCTTTGACCATGCCACCTTGGTGAAGATGGCGAGCTTGCACTTTGATTTTGCAATGTGTGTAATGACAATCTTGGTCACCAGCTTGAAGGCTCCCGCGTGCGGAAGATGCCAGGGTGTCTTGACATGAGTGACAACGTACGTAACGTGGTCGCTGAATACTTCAACAGTCTGCTGATCCGTGATGTCTTCCTCGCGAGCTTGACCGAACATTGTGCCGTACTTGACTTTGAAGTTGAACAATCGCTGCAGACGCCCTGCGTCACCCACTGTCCAAGGGCCTTGAGCAATTTGCTTTGCTCTTCGCTCAAAATAGAGTTTGGGAAAGACAAAACTCTTGTCTCCAAACAAGACGTGGAAACAGGCCTTGGCGCTGATCTCAAAGGTGCGCTCAGCCACTTTTCTCTGCATATCTTCAGGCTCGTAGTGCACGGGATGCGCTGGCAACTGAAGCTTGGGTGCAGGTTTGCGCATGGCACCACGAGCACGAGATTTTGCGTACAAATCTGCTCTGGGACTTACAGCCCGCCCGGCCAAGGTGTTATTGTCAACAGGCGTGTTGGCCGAGACCTCTTCCCAGCTTCCGGCGCTCGGGCTTCTCCTATCATACTCTTCGTTCTCAAAGTTGATCAAGGCCTTGATGAGATCCATGACCTCCATGGGCTCTTCTGCCTGCAAGTCGTCGACTAGCAAATTCAGACGGGCGTGAAGGAGGTCCATATCCTCCAAAAACGTCTTGATGGATATCCTGCTGTACTGAACATCAGGTGCATCTTGGTTCAGATGCAGAAAGATGAAATCGCAGTCCCTTCCTGGTGCAGCCGTCACTTCTGTAATGGTGTCCAGAGGGATAGCATAGGCTACCACAAGTCCCATCTGATGTCCGTAGAAGTACATGTTATCAGGTGTAACGTAGATACGCCCATTGCCAGCCATTCCAGGCGAATCTCGGCTTCGCTCAGAAGTGCTCGTGGTCCAGGACGCTCTGAAAACCAGGACTAGTTTCTCATCCAATGGAACATTTGGGAAAACAAGCCTGAATTGTGCAGTATTCGTCTTGAGTTCTAGAGGATAGCCAGGAGGGAATTGCTCCTGCGTGGACTTTTCCTTGATGTTTGCAGGATGCAAAATCTTGGCGTCCATGCTAATGGCCTTCTTGTGAGTCGGAGTAGAGGCTTTGAGCTCGCCAAGCTCGTTGGTCATGGTCATTTTGATCGACGGCGAGTTGGGTCCAAAGGGATCATCGGGGTTGAATTCCGTCTTGACTGGCTTCGGGGCGTATTCTTGAGCCCATGCATTGCTTCCCCAGTAGTTGGCCATGATGGCAGTGGGAAGACCCGGGCCCGTATCATTGGTCAGAGTGCGGTCACTGCTATATACAACCGCAGTCTTACTAAGACTCGTGGGTGCTGGCGGACTTGCCAGAGTGGCGGGCGCGAGACTGCCTGCCTGTGGCTCTGGACCTGATAATGTGGGTGTTTGCTGTTGCTGTTGCTGCTGCGGCCTCGACGCCATTTGGCCTATAATGGGTGAGGGATACCCAGGCAAGAGACCATGACTGGCAGAAATGAGACTCGCAATACCACCAGACGGACCGGGTGATGGCATACCCGCACTGACGTCTGTGGTCGAGGAGAAGTTGGCTTTGCGATGCAAGTCAAGCTTTTGCATTATCCTGGCAGCATGATCGCGCCCACTCTCTCCTTCTTCACGGCCTAGCGCCGTTGCCGAACGCCTTGGACCGCTTGAGATGACATCAAAGCTAGCCCGAGGGATGCCGCTGTTCTCTTGGCCAGGGATTGGCAGCGTGTTGGTCTTCTCAAAGGCTGGTCCAGGTTCTTCTAGCCCGAGCTGCGCGTCCATTGTTTTGGCGGAAAATTCGGGCATCGAGGGAGGAGTAATGGCAAAGGCAGGATCAACACCACCAGGCAAGGAGGATGTATCCCGTCCAACGCTTGCCTCGAATGCCTTCTTCTTGGCCACTTCAAATACCTCTAGCCACCCCATGAGCTCTGATTGAGTTTCAGCTTGCAGCATAAGAGTTTGATTCTTGGTCTTGACCTCGAAGCAGAAACGGCGCTCTTCGCTGATGGCAGGCTTTGCGTTGCAAAGCAGGACACCAATCTCATCTCCAGTCAAGACACCTTGTGGTCCGCTCACTAGCCAGCCAAAGATGCCATCGCGGCAATAATACCACCTGCGAATCCAAGTAGTGCGCACTGGCTTGCCCGTCATAGTCCTGAGGTAGAGCCAGCCTTGCTTTTCAGAGTAGACGCCAGCCTTCTCGTCGGTGTTGACACTTAAAGGGCCCTTGGAACCCAGGAATGGTACTGTGCTGGCGCTGTATGCATCAAGTTCTCGTGATGGCTTGAAAGCTACAACCGAGCTCTCGCCAACCTCGCGCCTTGCTGCTTGGAGTTCACGCTTGAAGGTTGACTCTGTCAACTCCATTTCTTTCGACCAGCCCCTGACGCGATCCATCTGCTGGCCCCATTTGCCAAAGCTCCCTGCCGTATCCTTGGACCTCTTCATCTCGCGCCAAATGTCGGTCGAGACTCGAACCAGTAATTTGTCGAGCGTAAACCTCAATTGCGGCGCCATCTGACAAAAGTCCATGGATGCCTTAAGGTAGGCCTTTCTAGTCTCATATACGCTGAATGCTTCCTCCCTGATTGCGCTCGGCTCCTTTGCTTTGCTCAACCCCAGGTACCGGGCGAGGGTAGAATCAAAGGTTTTTTGGGTCTGGTCGAGGTTTCGTCTCGTCTCCTTGAAGGTCCGTAGATCATTCTGTAGAAAGTTTCGTATCGGCTCGGCGCTCATCGTGTCCATCTTCTTGGCGAGGCCCAAAATATGTGTCCACCATTCCCGACTACCTTCGGATATCCTCTTCAGGGCCAGGGCGGTATAGTCATGATCGAGGGAGACGACATTCTGTGGTGGGATGACCTTGGCGAGGTAATCATTGACGACGGCCTCGAGGCCCAGCATGTCGTGTGACAACCTGGCGGCGGTGCGCGAGTAGCCCTCGAGCCAGCGCTCAATGGCGTCGACCTGCTCGGCGAAGTGTAGGGCATTGCTGCGAAAGGTCGGGGAGTCTAGACCAGCTTCGTTGAGGAGGACAGAGATCAGGGGATTCCCGTGTCGCGAGGCCTGAGTAGGAATGTTGGGCGCTGAGGGCGTTGGCGGCGCCCTTTCTGCGGTGGTTGGATCTGACATGGCGAAGCTCTTTGCTACGATGGTGGGTTGTTTGGACGAAGTCGCATGTGGCTTGTTGCTCTCTAACCTAGTCAATCATTGCCTATGCCGGTCGCATATCGGTACTGAGTGGCCTGCCCCCTGATTTCGGGGTTGAGATTGATCCCCTAGAGGTATGTCGTAGAATAAAGAAGGAAGGAAACTCAGCCGGGGACAGTCGTCTATTCTGGGGGGGATGGTTTGGAGAGTTTGGGGTTTAGGCGGTAGGTAGGTGAATGACGTTCCAAGACAAAGGAAGCTACCTACTGCTACTGCACCCTATTATTGTATGGTGTCTCGGGTCAGTCGTGTAGGTAGTGTTATGTAGGGACAGGGGTCTTAAACGATTAACGATTGGGACACTGGGGCTAAGGTAAGATGGGACATCATGGGGATGGACCTCTAAACAATCTCTTAAGGGGATACGGGGTACATCCCAGCAGATCTTGTTGAAAATCAGATTTGATTTCTGCCCAAATTCAATGGGAAATAACAAAAAAAATGAACAAGGCAATGCCAATAATGATTAGCGGTCAAGATGCAAATGGAGCTGACCTACAGGCATGACCTATTACAAGAACACAAAATTCCTTCGGTGATCCTACAGAACAAATATGGGGGATCCAGTGACGGGACGAGAAAATAGGAGCGAGCACATGAAAAGATGACACTCTCAACTCCTCATGTGGCTGACGGGCGCTTAAGCACTGCAGGTCTCAATTGAACATGAACCACAGTCGAATTCCAAGATCGGATTTAACCTAAAGGGACGGTACGCTACGATTTCAATATTCTCCACATACATCATCTCTTGTTGACCCCTCAAAGCTACTTCGTACTTTATCTACGGCACATCCGGACATGAGACCCTCTGCAAACGGGCTGATTTCAAATGCGCCACGTGAAAATGTAGGTTGATAGCCTAGTCAGCCGTTGTTGATCAATGTCTGATGCACATGTGCTGCTGATGCCAGCTACATGATGCAATGTAGGTATATCATAGACACGTTGAACCTAGGTGCTCGTTTAGCGCCACCTCAGGTCCCTGGGTAGTATCAATGATAAAGCGTCATTGATAGCAAACGCCACATCGTTTCGTACTCTCGACTTGCACATATCATTCGGCAACTTTGTTTTCAACGACGACAAGTGTTGCTCACTGTACAATAACTTCCTTGATTCTATTGCTATTTCGATTCATATTATCTATATTTGATATAATCTCTAGTCCCCTGATATCCGCGCATGTGCGCCATCTGATCATCCCCATCACGATGAGGCGGGAGACTATGCAGGCATGCTGCACTTGTGCAACGCTTCTTACCCAGGTGCCCCGCTACGCCGACAACGAGAAACCATTACCAAATGACAGAGCCCTCGAGTGCTGTCCGCGTGTGATATGTGGCAACTGTATACATGTATGTCTTGTCTGTCGATAAGATTTCTATACTTGAGTATAGAAGGCAGAGGGAAGAGAAGTAAATGACGAAGACAAGTGGCAAAAGAGAGGGGGAGAGCACTATGGACAAGACAGCAACAACTAACTAGTATGCATAGAACAACTATCGCTTCCAAACATACTGCCCCTATTGCCAAATCTCGACCACGCCCTCAAGACTACCCCAGGGTCTTAAGGAGCCGCCTTCATACAACTCAGCGGCCGAGAGCTCCAAAGACAGCCGCCGCCACGGTCCGCCGCCGCCCTATTCGGCATCGGTTACGACCAATACGACGGCTGGAGGAAAGCGTCATGTCGACCCGCTCGATGAAAAGTCTGTCCCGCTGGATAATGACGAAGAGGTGGCCGAAGACGTACTGCACTTTTTGAATCACGAACACGACACCGTGACCTCGCTGTCGCTGCGCTACGGCGTCCCGGCCAACGTGCTGCGCCGGGCCAATAACATCACCTCTGACCACCTCATCCTAGGTCGAAAGACCGTCATCATCCCTGGTGAATACTACAAGGGAGGCGTCAGTCTCTCGCCGACGCCCATAGACGGGGAAGAGGAGGAGCTGAGAAAGGGCAAGATACGCCGATTTATGGTCGCCTGCAAAGTATCAGAGTACGATGTAGCCGTACTATACCTCCAGCAATCAGATTATGACCTGGAGGCTGCCACAATAGCATACATTGCAGATGAAGAATGGGAAGCCAGCCATCCAGTCGAGGGAGCTCTAGGAAAGAAGACTGCAAGAGCTGGGGGCGCTGGATTGGGGAGGAGTAGGGGTTTTCAGAGGGGCCGAGGCCGTTGATGTTTTGTATAAGTGCAAAGTGATTATGTATCATTATATCGTATTATCATTGGTATTTACTGCCGAACGCCGGCTTGCTCATCAATCCCTTGTATAAATACAACTGCCATTTCATCATGCAACATTGGACACACGGCGCTTAGAAAGCAGAGCGCGTACGTATATCTGAAATCTTTCTTTCGATCTCTCTGACAGACCGGTCCAATTCTCCCGCAATCATTTGCTTCTTGTCGTTGGGTAGTAGAGCGAATCTCTCGCACAAGTCACCATCAATGACACCCTTGACTGGCACATAATAGCCCCTGTAAATAAGATGATCGCGACCAGCCAGAGGGGGATCTTCACTCCGAAGGTGAGATTCGAGACTCTGGAAAAAGTCTACATCCTCTCTACTCACTAGCGGAATAAAAACACCGACTGTACCCTGGATACCGCTCCATAGCAAGACCTCCTGCCCACCGACGACAAGGTTGGTCTTGCTGATACTGGTGGGGACATCTTGAGTGTAGAAATGTGCCATGAGACTGACACGGTGGTTGGTGCCATGCAAATACTCCCTGGCATGTTGCAAATGTGCGCCAGACCCATCTTCATCTGCTTCGATACTAGCCTTTTCAGGACATCGAACGATCCAGACGTTGCCAAATTTATCACCACCCGCAACAGACTCATAGTCTACCATTGTTGTGCAGTTGGTCCATCGGTTGATGGAGTCATCTGCAAATGGAATGAGTTTGTTGCTCTCATACTTATAAACGACAAAAGTAACACTCTGCTGCACGTCACCAACAATGATGCGGCTGCCTTGAGTTTGGAGGGAGACTATCAGTTGCGGTGCAACCTCGGCTTGCGCTTTGCGGAGTAGCTGCCTCAAACCCAGGTCATAGGCACGGATAGTCTTTCCAATGCCGGCAAGGAGTCGGCCCTGGAATTGGATAAGTGCCATTGGTGGCTCTTCGACCTTTGTCTTGTGAATAAATTCAATCGCCTTGCCATCCTCGCTGATGCTGTAGACGTGGATGAATCCAGCACTAAATTGACGAGGACTTAGTACCATGTCCTTTCCAGTCCCGACAACGAGGAAGGTCTTGTTGTCTTGACTGGCAAATGAAACTGTAGCAACACTAACAGCGGCTTCATTCTCTCCCAGATCCAGAGTCTGAAGCACTGCCTTTTCTGTCAAAGGGTCAACAACGCTAATGCAAGATGCCCATCTCCCACGCCCGCGAGGATAGCCAAATTCTTGAGGCGGCAGGACTTGTGCGTCACCATTGACATTTGATGGATCTGCCAACAACTGTGCCCTTAATTCCGGGGGAAGAGTGTTGTTTTCAGATTCAATGGTGTAGAAGTAGGGATGCTCAGGGTGCTTGACAAGGTGTTTGGGCGTATAAGTCAGAGGGATCGACTCTTGAAGCAATGTATCACCCAATTTGTCAATGGAAAAGATCCTGATGCAGTCAGTCAGTATAAATATGACACCTGATTATGCAAGAAAGTTGGAAATGTGGAAGTGAGTCAGTAGGAACAATTGGTACAAATAATTAAAAGTGATCCTCACAGCTCTTGGCTTAGGATCCCAATTTCTCATCATCCTCGTAGGGTTGGGTGTTTGAATTTCAAAACAAAATGGACTTACTTGAGATTTTGCCCTTGGATTCCAACCATACCCTCTTCGCATTGTTCGCTGCTAAAGTTCCAGCCCCACTCCAAGTCGTCATAGTCGAGAGGCGTCATCATGAAACCTTTTGTAATCGGGTCTGAATACCCCAACCAAGTTCTTGAACTCAGAGCAAAAACGCATGTTTGCCCTTGAACGGAAACCTGGAACAGCTTAACAGCCTTTGGACCAAGAAACTTCTGACGTGTATCAGTCAACTCTCCGGTGATCTCGTCCAACACTGTTCTCAGGTATACTCCCGAGTACAAACCGATGTGAAGGTAGAGTGTACTTCCGCCGGAAGCAGAGTCTTGCATCGACATGATGGACAGGGCAGTGGGTGCTGCAGTGAGAGCTTGCACGGACTTGCTCTCCAGAGTTGACTCCGGGTCCAAGCTTAGCACACGGACAGTACAGTCGTCACAGCCCACTGCCAAGAAAGAACTCCTCAAACGGCCTTCGGGCACATCGCCCAGGCTGAGGCAGGTAACTGTACCAAACATCTCTTTCTTCTCGTCATACTCCGCCAGAGAGCCATCAGAATCCATCTCGAAATAGACAATCTCACCAGAACTGAGAGCAACAGCCACTTGCCGTGAGTTTGTGGATGCAGCAACGATTGAACGATGTTGCGGAGCAGACCACTCATTCACTCGTCCATTGCGAATGTGACGAATGCCCTTCGGATGGACCTGTATCAGGCCGTCGTCTCCCAGCTGCTGGACAGCTAATGTGGGGACATTTGACAAGAAGCCAGTGTCAGTGACTTCCTCCACCGTCTCTCCGATACTGAGCACGAGTGTGCCATTACTGAAGGACAAAATGATGTAAGCATCATACTGATCTTCTTGGCTCAACTTGGTGGTCCATACAGCTGACGGTACGCCAGGAAGCTCGGACGCGACAATTTCGTTGACCTCCAACCCGTGTTTCAGGGTCCTGAAAGTGCTACGCGCGCCATTGCCACAGATGGAATAGATCTGAGGTGCATCATCCGCTGTCAAGTTGGCAACCTTACAGTCAATGAGCGGGTTCATAGAGTTGATGCTCTCAACCAGACTCAGGTTGTCAGCGGGCCTGGGGTAGAAGTAGGCCGGTGTATATGACGTCTTTGGGTCGGTGGGGTAGTCGTCACTGGCAAACTCCAACTCCTCATCATCGTCGCCAAGCTTCTCAAACTGGTAGAAGTGATGGTTGCCAAACTCGCTAGCCACGAACAAGAAGCCGCTCTTCAAAATACAGAGACTCGTTGAGACGGGAACTGTATCGAAGTATTTGATTTTCAGCCGACGAACTTCACCAGTAGGCTTTCCCGAATCGTCTTCGGCCATGTCAATGGTAACCTTGAACAGATCGCCATCCTCACTCTGAAGGAGAAAGAAGAAGGCACCGGCGCTGCCCTTGAGCTTGTGCATAACGCCGGACACGATCGTTCTTTTCCTCTGTGGATCTTCAGTGGCACCTTTCCGTCTCGGGACTGGCACACGGAATGCCTCCTGGTTTGAGTGACGATAAGTGATGTTTTCTTCACCACAAACCAGAACTCCACTAGGGCCATCATTGCCACCTGGTACCTGGAAAAGTATAGACGCAGTGGGATCCACGGGCTCGCTCCATTTGCGTACCACATGGTTGAGACCGAGGTCCAGTTCATAGTACACCAGCTGTGTCTCAATCTCCGCAACAGCCTCACCAGTAGGATCTTGATCGGCTTCAGTGTACTCCACTTCGAGGGCAGCGAACACCGGATTGGCATAGCCGACATCCAAGGCTACCATAGATAGTACAACAGTTCCAGGTTTGTGGGCTTCCAGTGGAGAAGATATCGTCAACTCTGCCTGAGAGTTTCGGTTCAGGACGTAGACCAGTTTGTTCTTCTCCACAGCTGCAATCAGACAGGCTCTGCCCTTGGGGTCACAAGCCAGGTACTGTCCAGGTACCACTCGTCTGACGCCTGACTTTCCAAAAGTTTCAAGCTTGTCACGAACAAATCTGTTCTGTTGGGGCATGTATTCGACGATTGTGATCCTTCCGGAATCTGTCGCTAGAATAACATAGTCTATATCGAGATACGTTAGCAAGTGTCCGAGAAGGAGTTGCATCGTATTTCGGACCTTGGCAGTGTGCTTTTGAAACGTGCTCCAAGGCAGATCTCAATCCGCTTCTATCAAGCCAGCTTCAACAATCACTAAATGAAGCTTAAAAATGTACGGGGACGAGTAAACTTACCCTTGCTGCTACCAGCGAGGCGGAAGGCGGCAATTGACCTGATGATGCCAAAGACATCTTGGGAGAGGAGGGTGGTGACTCTTCCCTGGGAGGGATCAGGACGCGACAAGGTGAGACGCGACCCCGAAGCTGTCAAGATCTGCTGTTCCTTGGTGCCACTGAACTGTCCCACGATGGCCTGCGTGATGGTGGTCGGCGGCTGAATGGTCAAGGAATACAGAAACATGTTCGAGGTCGCCGCCATCTTGAAAGAATGTGCGCCAGAGTAGCGCAGCTTCTCGTTGCGTTGCACAGGCTGTGTTTTGCAATTTTGGGATTGAGCAGAATTCAAGTCATTGTGGTTGAAGAGGAAGCTTCAAAATTTCAGCAGAGCTCGCAGGCACCAAAGCCCACTTTGTACCTGGAGCTCCTCGTCAGCGACCCCCAATTGGAGGACGCGCCAGCCGGTCAAGTCCCAGTGCTAGGCGGAAAATCATTGATCCCCCACAAATTTCGGGGCGCGCCATAACTTATGTACCTAGCGGGAGCTGTACCTAGCTATGTACCTTTTTGCGGCTCGAGATTGACGGAGGTGACGGAGCTTCAGATCGTACGAGCATCTGGTTCTTTCGGAAAAAGTCAGCATCGTCGACATCAATTGCTTCGATGGAGCCAACCATGAGGTCGGCAGCTGCCTTTGTGTGCCGGAGGTGCTCTCAAGCTTCGCGACTCAGAGCACCGACATCAGCCAGAGCATTTTCCCACGTCGCATCGCAACGTCCAGTGCAAGGGACCACAGAAGCGAGCTCTGGCAAGAACACTCGAGCCTTCTCGCTGTTTGGGCAGAAGGAGAAGAAGGGACAGGAGGAAGGAATTTCTTTTGGCTCTTCCACACCTGCGGCACCGAGAGAAGGGCAGAGCCCGCCGGTCCTCCGTCCAGATGATCTATTCCATTCCTACACGAAATCTCCCATTCCGGAAATACGGCGCCGAGCTGCATTCATGAGGCAACATGCGCACTGTCCTCACCCAGACCACCGACCAACACGGATTCCAGCCACTGCCGATGATGTGGACAAGGCAGCCAACTCTGGCAATCAGTCACCGGCTCATGTAGACTTCGAGTGCCCAGACTGTGGAGTCCCCGTATACTGCAGCGAACAGCACTGGGCAGAGGACTACGAGGCACATCTGCAAGTCTGCGATACTCTGCGACAGATCAATGAGGACGATCATGATTTGAGATCTGGGCGATTCTTTCCCGAGTTCGAATACGCAGGGCCACAAATGGAGGAAGCAGTTGTAAACATGACGAACTGGGATACATTCTTGTACACGAGACAATTCGAAGCCATCAATGACGACCGCAACATGAGGCAGGTGACTAGGCTGCTGACCTACCCTCTGACTGTCGGTAGCATTCTCCACGAGCTCAGTCCTTACAACATTAGACAAGGAGGCAGACTTACAACCGAAGGTCTCAAGAGTTTCAGCGCGCTGCGATATACATTGCACCCTCCCAAGACAGGAGGTGGAGACGATATCCGTGGACTGCGACCAGAGGCACCTCCGGTCAGAATCTTTATCCTGGGAGCTCGCGCCGAATCCTCCCTTCCTCGTAATGTCTGGGTGCAGCTGGCCCATTTGTTCCCTAGAGGAAAGTTCCATCTCATTTTTGTTGGACCAGAGAGTATGGCGAACCGTGATGATGAGTTCCCGTTGCCGCCACGAACAGCTTCAAACCCATTTGGCGCAATTGTAGAGGATCGCGTTTGGCCGTCGATGAAGATCAGCACGATTGTGGACTACTACCACACTATCCACAAGACGGGCTACTACCAGCCGTACGATCCGTACTTTGACTGCTTCGTCCTTTTCCACCCTGGCTTGGGTCATCCCGCCAGTTCTCACGAATGGGCAGAAACAATCCCTTTGCTGCTTGAGACAAAAGCGCCCATTATCGCCACCGGATACACCCAGTTTGACATGGAAAGAGACATTGAATGGGTGAACAAGACATGCAAGGGCGAGTTCGACATCTTGATGGAGCCTGGAGAGAACATCTTCCGCAGTTTGCGGTGGGATCTGAACGACATGGACCCTCAGGACGTCACTTGCGGTAACTGGGGTACATGGGCCTTCCGAGGAAAGAGGTACGTGATGCAGAGAGCCAGCCCCCACTTTGGAAGCAAGCCAACTGATAATTTTTGCAATAGATACGAAGCTACTCGCAAGGAATCCGAGTAGATGATTTAGCCCACGACTGCCATCACTAATCGTTGCTGGGGCAAGAGCAACGTGCCAAGCCGACGGTTTGAAGAGCACTTCCGTTAGAACTGAACTCACTCATCTCAAAATTGGTCTCATGCGACCATGTCTATATCTAGATTCTTGTCGGCCAACCCGTGCCTTGTATGATACGAAACCATGACATAGACGTATAGATGGGGTGGTATTCACATTCAGTACAATACTGTGTATAACTTGTAGCATAGAAAAATAATTATATGCGAAGCTATAGAAAACCACACTCAATCCAAGGATACCGCTTTAGTGAGGAAGTTGGCCATATGAATTTTTGTTTATCAAGCCAAATTATTGACATTGTTATTTTAAGAAACGCACGTGCCTTTCTGCAAGCACGGCAACGGCAGCGGCAGCGATCTTACTTATCTGCAGCTTCGCAGGCATGCACGGGTTAGGTAGTTTACGCGCTAAATGCGCAACTGCATGACATGACATCAAACCAAACAAGGTCGCAGCTTGTGAGGCCCAAAAGTTCAACTACATCCCTTGACCGCATACGAAGCCCTCAACTTTTTTGTTGCGCACAACACGAGCAAGAGGAGCTCCTGGCCATTTGCACGAAGCGGTAAACGCCCTGCTTCGCGGCAGCAGGACTCTGCTACCTACAATGGTCTCCCAATAGCATCACAAATAACAAGATCCGGCCATGGCGACAGCGGCTGCGATCCCACCCCCAGGGCCCCCAAGCCCGACACTGAAAACGTCTGCGACTTGGAGCGCAGCGGCCAAACCACCTTCGGCGAACAAGCCCCCGCCGCCATCTCGATCACATACTTCGCAGACCATAGCGCGGCGCGGCGTGAGGTCGGCAGATTATCTCTCGGACAAGGCCACCGCCGCCTTCATTCGCCGTACACTTTGCGCGAAACATCTGGCAGAGAGGGGGAGGTTTTCGCCAGCACCAATCGAAGAGCTCCTTCCTCCTCTAACTAGTCGCAACGATGTGGACCTGCAGCTCTACGCCCTCATCTCCGTCATACTCAAGGAGTTCGTACAAAAGTGGTACTCCAATATCACGCCGGATGAGACTTTTGTCGCCGAGATCGTACAAATCATAGCCCATTTCACCAGGGCTCTGGAAGAGCGCTTACGGAATGTTGACTTGGAGAGTCTCTTATTTGACCAGTTACCCGAGTTGCTGGACGCACATGTGAGAGGTAAGTCTGCTATCAACGTCGGCGATGTCCAAAGGGTTCCTATTCCTATCACCAACCACCCTGACCACTCCTTCACACATCTGCAATCCCCGAGTTTGCGAAAACTGATAGATCAATGCAGCGTACCGTACTGCTTCTAATTCGGCGGCCAAGCCTCCTCTTGAGGCCAATTTCCGCGAGATTTACCACTCGCTATGGCCACTACCTGCATTGTCTCCCCTGCCGAAGCCCGGCGATGCTAGAAGCGTCCAGGCACAGGCTGATAATGAGGCTGCGTATCGTCAACTACTCGTCCAAGGAGTACTTGCTCTGCTGCTGCCTACGGAGGATCTTGAAAACGAGTGCTTGACGTCGCTAGTTGGCCAGATATTCTCCGAGCTAATTATTGGCAATCTCGTGGCCAAGAAACTATCCGAACCATGGCTTTTATTGGAAATCTTTATCATGCTGACGAGGCTAGCGAAGGGAGGTCCTCAGCCACCTGAATCCCCTGACCAGCTTGCGCCAACGACTTTTGAGGATGAACCTATTGAGGACGGAACGCTCCCAATGAAAAGTGCCTCCCGCTCATCTCCAAGCGAGTGGTTCTGGTCTTTGGTCCAACTAGGTTTCCTCGTGGTCAACATAATTCGCCTCCTTGCTAGTACATGGGTTCTGTCAAGATCGCTCCCTCCGCGAACAGAGACACTATTCGTCCAAAAACCAGTCTCAACTGACCAACAGAAAAGCGAGAAATCGTACAACCCCATTTCAAGCCATCCTTTGCAAGCGGGACCAACCCGAGTGCCCATCGCCGAGTTCAAGCTATGGCCGTGTGTCGCCAATCTGCTCGAAATGGACGCGCGCATGCCGTGGCTGGGAGGAGCTTTTTCCATGATGCAATGGAGCGCCACGAAGGGACCAGGACAGTTCGCAGGGTATAATGGTGTTCTTGACAGGTAGGCTACAATTCCCTAATTCATCTACCCGCATATAGCTCAGGTCACTGGATCTCGCATGGTCCAGTCGGGTTCTGAAGAAGCCTCTCCTCGCGAGTGTAGAGGACAGGCATTCCAATTTCCTACAACGCCAGCCCGCTTATTCATGAGACGGGCGTTTTCTTTTAGCCGTGTGCCCAATGGCACAAAGCGTTATTCCCACGGCCATCGAGCCCACCATTACAAGAGCCTAGTCCACACAAAGTTGTGCAACCCTCCGACCCAGAATCTTGCACGATCATGCCCGTGGATAGTTCCATCGCATGAGGCATCATTGGGGTGTTTCGCTATTGCCGGAGATACTACAGCACTAGGCTGGCCTTTTTCACTCTCGCAAAGCCGACCAATGGCCTGAGAGAACTGGCGATTCTTTATCTGATTGCACCTTGACCGGCGTGGGGCTAAGGCGGCCTGACCATCCGGAAGCCTCACATACGCGCCCAATCTGGTACTACCAACAAGGATTCCGCCCCATCTTACCAGACTCTTGACACACACTGTTTGATTTGATTCCGAACCCCGGTGCGACCGTACAAAAATTTTCCCATCACGCATGTTGATCTTCCACGCGAGAGGACTCTAAGCGATGATTTGGAGATCAACACCAGATTTCCACCCAGAGGCAGTAGTCTCCATGTATTATCGCCAATGTTTGTGGACAGGGTTCCATCAGTACGTCCCCATGAGGACAATGTCAAAGCATCTGGTGGCTTTCTCGGAAGAATCATGCACTGTATACACACCAGGGACTCATCAAGTGACCGTCTTTGACTACAGTAGTCTGCAGTACGGAGGCTGTTCTTGCTGGTACACCCAAGAGACCTTGCCATCCAGTTCGGGCACCTTGCTGTCGAACAGGGGACTATACCATTGCGTGCCACCTTCTATAACGCCCGTATCGCAACCTCAGATTGTCATTGCTATAACGCGCAACTCGTCATCGCCATGGCTAGAATGTCAAGTCTTGACATTGTTTCGTCATCTCCCCCATCACAGTGTGACGCGTGCCCTATAGACCTACGGCCCTTGCGCGTTTATGTCGTCACTTCATGCTGAAACGTTCAAATACGCCATGCATCGAAATCTGACCGTTTTCTCCCCGGCACAACATATTTTATATCCACGGTCGTTGTGCTCATTGAAACTTGCACATGACTTAATTCAAACTAATATTCGATATCTCTGTAGGCTCTTTTCACACTGCATCCAGACTAGTGTTCTTGATTCAGATCGGCTACCTCCACTATTGCGATCCATTCGCGCAGCTCTCTTTCCAAATAATGCTCCAGGCGTCTCTACGCTCTTTCCGCCTTCCTCTGAGGAAGAGTTGGTGGCTCTGCGGCGGAGATGCGCTAGTGCAATCTGGGGGGTTATACCGAAGAGTATGGGCAGAGTATACTTTGGCTCGGTTTCTCTCTGGACTGGCAGTCAGAGATGGAGCCCTACTTACTCACAGGATACGAAGAGTCTAGCCCATGACCCTGAAGTACGTCCAAGCCAACGCGGTAAATCCGCTTCCGGAAACCATGGCGCTGTCGACGACGGCTCCATAGCGGATGAGCACAAGGATGCCCAAGCGAGCGGCGTTGGACGGGGTTCTGAAAGCCACAAGAAGCCCGGCAACCAAACTCCAATAACACCTCTGCAGAGGCGGGGCTCGGAGAATAAGCATAGAGAAACCAACGACGACCTATCATTGTCACAAGCCTTGCCTGACCCTGAAGAAGAGAGAATTTTATCCGAGATCGAATCTGGTATTCTCGACGTTTTCTCGGATGCATATTGCAACAAGCATCTCATTTATGGGATGCTAGAATTAATCTTGGTGCGATTGATGCCTGAATTAACTGAGAAGGGCATCATTGAATTATGGGAGGAACGGCTAAGCTAGAGATGCTACAGATGAAATGCTCACAAATTCAACGTGGCGCTTGACCCTGCCGTTGTAGCATTCGGAATTTGCAAGGTAATTCTGACAGATCGAGAGGGGTGAGGGGTCTAGAACTCTCTCCACTTTCCCATGAATACCTACCTGAAAGTATTTTCTTTAGAAGTTGATACCCTTGACAAGAAAAGGTGAATTATCTTCTTGCCCGCTATACTATGTTTGACTCAAAAGCCAAGTATGGGTGTGTGCCTTACTCCATGAACTAAAAGCGGCCCCCGTTGGTTGGGCAGTCGTCGGTTAAGAATCATGTTTTACGTACGAAGTACGTATTTTGTTTTTATTTTTATTTTTCCCTAGTGTACCTGGCTGGCGCAGGGCTGAACTATTCTTTGGCAACAAAGAATCTAGACCGTCTAGAGGATTCGGGAAGTAAAATCTTTGACAGATGATCTATCACTTTTCTTGGTTTTCTGTTTTGGGTTTTACATTTTGGTGCCTTGCGACAAAGGGTGCGCGAATAGGGAATACGGATTATGCGAAATACGATCATGACTTCATTGATGCCCGCTCAAAGGTGTCTTGTTTGCTGTTGGGAAACACTTTTTTCTTTTCTTTCCAACCAACCGGGGAACGTTCGGATCACCCCCAAGCTGCATTTCGGTTAATGATAATGGTTGCTATCTGGCCTCTTTCGTATGGCCCAAATCTCATCCGATTCTTCCCAAGCAAGAGAGGGAGAGAAGGAGGGGGGTTCCCCAAATAGATGAGACTTTTTGATGCGAGCGTGTAGTTCGTCGCCTATTGGTTTCTAGCCGTGAGTGATCCCCATCTTGACACATGAAGTACGTCAACCCTCTTCTGTGCTATATCGGTAGAAACGAGTATGTTTTGGGAAAAAAGAAGAAAAAGAAAAACCAAGGCTCCTTTGTAGGTTAGGAAAATTTGAGGTGTACCACGATTTCCTGGTTCATCCTCAATTCTCCCCCGCATGATCATTGTCGGGGGAGTGAAAAATCAGTGTACACGTGCCTGGCAGCAAAATAAGAACATAGATTATACAACATCAAGAGGCAGTACCTCTGTTAATTCTCTTGTTAGACTTTTCATTCGTTTACGAGCCTGTGAATGCTGAGCTGAAAACATCAGAAACATCCGATTTGAGAGCTGGGCACGAAGCCGGGCCTCTCACGCATCAGTTCACAAGCGTTTTTCCCTCTTGGACATGCCATCTCCAATATAACCCCCAAATCATCTCAAGACAAGCCAAAAGAGATCCACAATGATTGACAAACATATCGACTCAAAACCCACATGCCTACCAAGGGAAGTTCAAAAAATCAACAAAACAAACATTGGTGTCCCAGTAGTGCCGTGAAGCAGCCATCATCTTCTGAAATGCCTGTTGTTCCCCAGAGAGACTATCTTACCTGTCCAGTATCCTGAAATTCAAAAAGAGAAAAGAAAAAGAGGCAAGCAGATAGATAGCCAGGTTACAAATCGAGTGATCGATGTAATTTGTATATACTGATATTAGAAATTGAGAGAGAAATGATTTGAAAATGTCCAAACAGACGCGTGAGCGTGGACAGGTCTTGGAAAGTCAAAGACGATGATATAGAAAGAAAACGACGGCGATGGCTGTTTCAGACCGTCGACTTTTTCCGGCTGTTCCAATTCCGCGTGGGCGGTTGTTTTTATTGTCGTCGTGGGACGAATTTCGGTTCTGTAATCGGTCGGTTTTGCATGGCATGTTTGGCTCTGAATACAGGTCTTTGATGATATGTGCAATTTGTGCGTAGGTAGAGGCTCTTTTCCAAGGGACGAGCCGAGTCCGGCTTGGAATCCAGTCAATGATGACTGACTAATGTCGCTTTTCGGCATGACCTTAGCCGGTCATCATTGCTTCATCCTTCACCATGTGTGCCGCATTATTCGACATCTCTGCGTCGCCCTCGGGTATCCTGGTTAGTCCCCCCATCATTCCGGCTGGCAACAAGGGCTTGAAGGTTTGGTGTTGTTGCTGGTGTATTCTTAACTTCTCCGTCAACCGCATGATTGTCGCAAACTCATCGCTGTTCGTTAACCCGTGCCCTTGCATGAAGTTGAGGAGAGTATCTGCGGCTCGTCGCGCATCTTCTTGTGTGGGAGAACTTGGTGATGACACCGCCGCGCTTGGTAGAATAGGAGTATGTATTGATCTCCCACCTAGGCTACTACTACTCCGGCTGTGGTGTAGTATAGGAGAAATAGTTGAGTCAACTCCAAATGGTTGCGTGGGAATCTCGTGGGCTGGCGAATCCAGAGCAGATGAAGGAGCAGTCGCGGAGGCGCTGTACTTTGGGGTAGGAGGCTCGGACGACTGCTGTTGGACAAATTCGATGTCTAAAGTCGGAAAGGTCTGGCTTCTCGGTCGGTGAAAGGCATCAGCCTCCAATGGCAAACGCTGTGGGTCGAATAGTCCACTGTTTGGATCCGGAGAGAACGTGAACTGGGAGTTCGGACTGAAAGCCCCGGCGGAGAACGAACCGGAGGCAGGATCAGCAATGGCACTATCAAGAGTTGCAGCGTTTTGTGAATGCTTATACTGAGTGCTCTCGAATCCAGAGAACCCCGTGGCTGGCTCCAATCCCTCGTTGCTCGGCGTGGCTGACACAACTGGTGGTGTTCCTGACTCGATGGGTGACACTGGTGAAATACCTCCTGGTGTCTGCGAGGCTGAAATGATCGGTGACTCTGTAGAGAGTTTGGCATCGTCCGGTATCGCAGTTTCTGATGCCCTGCGAATCTGCTTCCCGCGTCCCAGGCCGTTCTTTTGCTTGAATTTCTCGAGCCAATTCTTGTTGATCATCTTGGCTGGATCATCGGAACTACCTGTTACTGCAAAGAATGCCTTGGCCTGCTTCTCGAGCTCCTCGTCGCTGACCAGAATCCCCTTTCTCAGTTGATTCCTTGCCCAGTTCAAGAGCGTTCGCTCTAGCTCACCAGCATTTTTCCCCTTGTTTGGCTTTTTCACTGGAGAGCCGGCTCGGTCATCCTGGTTGAGATATTGGTCCTTCTTCCGTAGGACCTTTGATACTGTACTGTAGCAAAGACATTAGCAATCGACCTGACAGATGAACAAGCCACCCACCTTCTCTCTACACCAAATTTGAGTCCGATCTCCGTTTGCTTGACATTGGGGTGGTCCTCGGCATACTGGCACATTCGTCGGCGATCTTCATTGGTCAGAGTTTTCCGCGGAGTTGACGTGGTGAGAGACGGCAGCTTGGGCTGCTGTTTGAGGGGAGGCGTTGCTCGTGGTGGAATCCGTATCGGTGCATTCCCGTAACTCTGACTCGGGTTTGTGCGCAGACTTGGCCAACTCACTTGCGACGTGGTGTTTTGGGGATGAATCAACAACTGATGAGGCAATTGGTTGGTGTAGTGTCCCCCCTGGTGGTGTTGTTGTTGATGGTGCGATGGTTGTAGTTGGTGCGGAATGGGCGGCGGTGCCATATGACTAGAGTTGATCGACTCGGACGGCAGTCCATGATAGTTTGACGGCATGTAGTATTCCCCTCCGGAAGGCGAGATAGAGATCTGACTATACGGATTCATACTGTTCCAATGGTCATTGGAATATGAGCTGTCCATAGCAAGATGGCTATCCTGGTCCATACCGGACGAGCTGGAGCTGATCATGTTGTGCATGTCGCCTCCACAGCGCAACCTCTTATGATGAAAGAGGTTCAGACGGTATCAGTCCGCGCGCTGGCTGCATGGAGGAGAGATCGCGACGTAGTCTCTGAGATCTGCCGTAGGCCCAGTGTATCTATGTATGTATGCACTCGCGTCCATTCACACCTTGTGAGAAATTGGGGCTCGTAGTCGGTGGAGATCTGCCGGATCTGAATTTTGTGGTATGGCCTCTACGGACGGGAAACCACATGCATACCCAACCAGCCAATTGGGGCTCCCAGGGGGCAATGAGGTGGACTGTGTGTGTAGGTCAGATCCCTCGCATAACGGTTGGAAGCTGCAGCGGCGCTGGAGGATTGGTTGGGCAAGGCTCCTAAAGGAGGATGGCGGAGAAGCGCAGAGGGTCGCCTCCAGTAGATAGTCGAGTATATATGTACTCAGGCACGGGAAAAACAGCCGAGAACGAGGTTGAAACCCGGTACCAACAGACACTTATAGTCAGTCAGTGGGTGTTGTAGCGAAAGACCTCCAACTATAAGATGCCTGCTCTGGCTGTTGGGATGGTGTGAGCGACTGAATCGGGACTGGTCTGTATTGGCGCTTGTATGCACCTGGCCTCGGAGTGGAAGGATGGGCAGTGAGGTATGGTACAGCTCGTTGCTCTCTTTTTCCTCTTTCTGTCCTGGCGCTGGCACAAGAGGTAACGACCGACAGACAGACAGACCGAGGGGAGGACCAGACGGTGTAGTAGCAGCAAACAAGCTGCAGGGAAGTGAAGAAGGAAAAAGCAGTCTTCACCAACGAGAGAGTCGATCTGCTGCAAGAGGTTGACGCCGCAATGCAGTCTGACGGTCGGGTCTTGTTCAGACAGTAGAGTAGTACTCGACGCACGACAGAAGCAGGCCCAAATGCAGAAGTGAAAGAGGGCTGTAGATTGATACATATGTGAGCTCCTATGCGTTTGTATGCACCGACCAGGTTCTTGGTCGAGTGGATTCTGGGCCCAGGCCCAGAATATGGGTGAGATGGAGGGGGGGCGTGTGTGTGTGAACGGGGACCAAGAGCAGGTGAGGTAGTGAGTAGCAGTAGTAGGGCATGGTATGACAGGACCAGAAACAACCTTGCGAGGGCCTATAGAAGAGGAGAACGGATGAAATAAGGTACAACCAAGAGACGGAGCTCAATGTGTGTGTGTGTGTGGACAACGGGCGGAGCGTTCCCTGGGGCTGGCTGGGCAGACCAGACGAGGGGTCACTCGAGACGGGGGTATCGAAGGGGAAGAAAAACGAGTTCTCGTTGTTATGGAATACTACCACCATGAACTAGCTCTTTTGAGCAAGAGCATAGTGTGCGCGTGGATGCGGCAGAGACAGGGAAGAAAAAGATGTGTGCGTGCTTCCAATGGGGGGGGAAAATTGATGAGAGAGAAGAACGCACAGTAGGAGTATCAGAGAAGAGTGTGTAGAGCGAAGTAACGCACCCATACATAGACACCCCGGAAAGTAGTGAAAATAATAATGCTGCTACTGCTACTGCTGCTACTACTTATTCCGTCTGCCGCAAAGTATAAGCGACCATACCTATTTAAAATCCGACTGGGATTGCGCTACAAAAGATGCGATACCATGTAAACGATTGGGCATCTAGAGGCCTTGGGACCCGGTGACAAGAGCAACAAAAAGCGAGGCCGTTGAACGGCTTGATAGCATGATATGAGGATTTCGCATCTAGGGTATGCAATCTGACTGAAGGATAGGGAGGGTAGTAGGGAAAAGAGGTACATACGTACTTGATCAGGTCTCGAGCACAAGAACTATTTCCGTCATGACTAATGCGTTGCAGAAAGGTCTAGCAACACACCTCGTGACACAGTGCTGACAACGATACTGACTTACAAGCGTTGTGTGCGGCACAGATATGCTGCTCCTCTCTACTGTGTACCTAGCCAGATTCGTCCTCTTGAAGCCGTCGTTGAAGATCGTCACGATGGCTGAATGGGCAGACGCTCTAGCGGAGCCGATCATGTCCCTTGTTGGACTTCAGCAATGTGATGAGAGCGACTAACAAGCGGCGGATGAAGGCAGCTCCCGAGGTCTAGTTATTAGTTGACTGCTGCTAAATACTAATGGCAACTAACCTAGTGCGGTTCAGAGCAGGGCCCGGAAAACCAAAGAAGGCAAGTTCAAGAGCCGGTAGCGGTAAGGTTCCAAAATGTTCTTATTATACCTTGGCAGACCATAATGGTAATAATAATGAAAGAAAGCGTGACTGAAAGCTTTATTTTAGAGCATGTGAGGTTTCGCTGCTAAGTAGGTATGTAGGTGAGTCCATAGCTCTCTCTCTGCATACCCGATAGATGGGACTGACTGGATTGGAGGGAGCTCGGGAGTGCCCACAATGACCTACATTACCCACCTGCGTTATACCCGACTGCCTGCATACCTGACAGTCTTCAATGTCTTATTACATAGCTACTTGACCTGTCCATGAACTCGACAACGCAAGGCACCATCCTACGACAAGGGAGCCACGGAAAATATGCCAGTAACCCAGCAGTAATTGTGTGTATTGGGGCCCGAGGTTAGGTTGGCGTGGACCAAGGATGTAGGCATGAAAAAAAAATAGAAAAAAAATAGTCAGTAGTAAGTATGTCCAATGCAGGTTTATGCAGGTTGACAAGGTACATAAGGAGGTAGTTACATGGTAAATAAGTAAGGCAGGCAGGCAGGGAGGGAAGTAGTTGAGGCTAGGTAAGGTAGGTACGTACGAGGGATGCCGACGACTTCCTCGAGACCCCAACTTGAGGGAAAGGAAAGGAGCAACCCCGACAATTGACAAAAAAGCAACAATGATTGAAACGACTCCCAAGGCCCAAGGCCAAGCCCCATTAAATTCAATTTCGCAACGAATACAGTGGCCGGGGGTCTGACAAATTAAGAAGACTTTACATACCTAAACTACCTACAACTTAACCGTAATGTCGCATCCTCAAGTCCGCTGGTTCATGTCTCGCCCGTCCCTCCATTATTGATACGACATGAGCATTAATTGTCCGATGATGGACAAGCAATGATAGTCGCAGGCAGGCACTGTAGGTACGGAATACATTGGGTGCGGAATACCATATCGAGTGCCTTCCTGACCTTGCCTTTTGGTCAGACCCGCTCACTAACTGTTTACCTTTACCCCACCGGCGCACAAGCGAGCGAAACGCAGTGCAGTTTGCTGATGCCTCACGATGAATGGTCGCCCACCGACTGCTGACGAGCCTGTAAATTCATCAGCTGGACTCGACTCGATAGATTCGGCGGATCGACCGCCGGTAGATCAGCCGTCCAAGCGTCCACAATGCTATCGCATCGTCCCCCAATGTTGGGTGCGCTCTCCCTCAACCACTCCCCCCTCATCGTCTGGCACTGTGGTATTATTCGATGCCAGTATTAGACACAGACGTGCGGAACCAACCAACGCCCATTGCTGTTGATACAGTTGATCTCAATGCTGATGAGGTATTTCTATAGACCCCAAATGAGCTTGGTTTGGGCAATACTACTTACTGATCCTGACTGCCAACCTGCCCGGCCTGCCGCCTGGCCTTCTATGACATCTCCACTGGCCAAGAGGTGGGCCAGTAGTCTGACAAGGGCAATCCTGGGCCTTGTCCCTGTCGACTTATCCCGTGGAGATTTTCATAGGGCCGCCAGATTCACTACTCGGCCCCATTTTCGTCCCTCGCGACCGTCAATATCAAGGCCCTGCATTTCTATTCGATCATCTTTGACAAGCCAAATGCCCGAAGGCTCCAACTCATCAGAAATGGCTCAGCATCAGACCCAGTTGGTCATCAGATCGTCTTCATGAGCGGGTGATACTGACATCGCTACAAATCTTCACCATGCCGCACCCGCTACTCCCTCCTACCAAGCCGTGTTGGTCATCGACCAAGCTTGTGGAAGCATCAATAACATCGTCTGGTTTTAGCGCCCAGTAATCCACTACCTGTCTACTTACGACCATAGGTCTCAGGCTCAAACCACATATCCTCGTCCAAGACCACTCAAATTCCGGGACGGTTGTGGTGAATGGCCGTTGGTACAGTCTAGAGCGAACTAACACTCGGGAATCATCCTTCTAATCCTCAGCCATTCAATCTTATCCCACGTGCCTTGATAACGGCAGCCAGCTACTCTACATTCAAACAGTGGCGCCTCACGTAAACCCACGGCGGCCGACCAGGTTGCCAGGATACGAGGAAAGCGAGTCAGGCTTTGCAAGTCTTCACCCATTCTGCCTCGATCTGCAATTGAACAATCTCCACAATAGTCGCCAATTCTACACTACCTGGGTAATGAAATTTCCCTAGGCTAAGATGGCTCCAACAGCACGGCTTGCAAGTATTTCAGCTCGGGCTATGTGTTTTTTGCAAGTCAATACTTATGAGCCGTCAATTGCCTATACCTCTTCAAGTAAAGGAATGCAGTGAGCTCCGCACTGCCGGAACTCGTTCCTGGTGGCGAGTTTACGGCACTCGTGATAGTCAATCCCACGCAACAGGGTCCTCGGGGCGGCGGCGCTCGTGCCTTTCGTTGAGCAAGGCTTTGCTCCGAAAATAACAATGCTGCTCTCACAACGGCTAAAGATGCTGAATTGTATTACTTACATTACTGCCAATATCTTTGACAGCATCCCAAAGTTTCCTTGACGATGTTACCATTCGATGACATATATTATATCCCCACAGGCAACATACTAAGTATGGTGGGCCACTCGCCTGCAGACTTTCAAAGATATCAGTCACCATAATTCTGTCTGCAACTCTGCAAACAACCAATTATTCGACTAGGAGGTAGAAGCAAGCTTGATACAGATGCTGGTTGACACCGTTCAACATGATGCTTTTTGCCCCTCAACCTTCTTGTCATATCCTCATGCATCTATGTATTGATGATCTGCTTGGCAATAGTATTGATCAAGCACCAGATCTTCGCCCATCCACGCGTGGCAGAAAACTCTTCGAATCAATACAACTACCAACCAAAGTTACAACTCTTTGGATCCCTGCTGCTTTACATGCCTCACACCAACATGACGAACTTGCATTCGACATTTTCTGCTTAATGCCAAGGGAAGGGCTGGTCCATGGCCAACCTGTTGGCTGAACCACCAACACAGAGGACCCAAGGTCTCATGGTTGTATTTTCGTTTTACTTATTTCTTCAACAGCGCCACCGAACCAACGGCGTGACGTTCAGAGAATTGTGCCAACTACGTCTTCGTAGTAGTAACGCTTAGGTAGGCTATCTCGTCAAGCCCACGTCAGATCCAACCAACAACACACGGAGAGAGTATCAATGGGCAGGCCATTTGGCCGGACGGACTGCAGGCTCAATTCAAGAACTTGATCACTGATCATTGGAGCACAAGGTAGCAGAGGCCCATATGGACCGCCGGACTGCAATCCTGTTGGTCGGCTTTCAACGATCCCTGATAGTTCACGTCAGGTCATTCGACAGCCCGAGCGAGGCTTACCCATGCCCCAGAGTTATCGAGACAGTTTGAGTTTAGCATGCAGTAACACCAACAATTCTCAACCAAGGGCCACCCAAAGGCAACGAGGCTTGCGCATTGCAGGCTCTCCCTCCCGCATTATGCGAGCCCTTTTCTTTTTGAGCTTGTGAGAACATACAGTACCTATCATGCAGAGTCTTTGCCCATCTCTAGGAACGGCTCGGAGCTCTTGAATAAAGCTATAGTCTGCCACAATATGCGGATTCGTGCGCTTTGCAGATGCATGTTTCCGATATTTGGTACTCGAGCCGGGATATATCATACCATCCCAACTTCCGCAGATAGTAAGCCGTGCCCTTACCGAAGTCCCAATCCTGTTGGGCATCACCAGGTTCAGAGTCGCATCCTTAGCGGCCTTTGATACTGGCCTCGCAAGGCCATACCAGGGGCGCACAGAATGAACGGAAAACCAGTAAAATTTGCAATGACTTCTGCCAATTCGATCAGCCGAAGCGGGGGTTGTTAAGGAGAAGGAGGAAGAAGAAGAAAATTTGGTTTACATCGAACATGTAGCTCGATATTTTTCCCCTTCTCTCCCTGGTCCTAGACCTCGTCCTGACGGGCCATATCATGGCCAAAGCTTCGAGGGAATACCCGTTCCCCATCTCGTCCTCAGCAAATCCCTTCGGCGACCGACTCCGGATCAGGGGGGTGGTTATGGTCAAGGGTAGAACAGACTAGCTAAGGTCTGAATTCTAAGCCTTTCGTACACTGCTGTGTACAGAGTAGTACACACACACACACACGCACACAGTAGCGACTCGCGCGGAACAGGCAAACATGTACCAGGGTCCTTACCAACGGCAAATTGATCCTGTACTGTGTAGAGATGGCAGCTCAGAGGTCATGCTACATACAGTACATACATGCCATTGCCATGTTATGTCTGTGCCCCATCTGCAGACAAACCCCGGGTTTCTTTCGGCGGTGGACACAAAATTCTTTATTCATTTCCATGCCAGACACAATCAATTACCAATGCAAGGGCTGGACCTGCAAGCACGCACGGCTAGAAGGGGACGCTTGGCGATTCCTTCTGCATCGGACGGACAGCGATCCTCTGTCATGTCGCCGCTGTCCGGGGTGACAGCAGGTCATACGTGGTAGCCATTCGGTCCTCGAACAAGAGACACAGTATGCGTAGCGCAGCGCAGCGCACCCATCCATCCATCCATTGATCGAAGTGTTGACGTCCGTGGGCCACCCGCACCCTGCCAATGCTCGCACGCTATGGATGTACGCACGCTAAGCTACCCGTGGCATATCGCACTATCGTCAATCTTCCCGCGCTCTAAGCAGGGTTCATCCTAGCTGAACTTTTCTTATGGGTACTTGCGACGATTGTTAGGTAGGAGTCGATACGAATCAGCGCAATGGCATGGGCGCCGATCTTTGCACGAGGCACATGCATACACAAGTTATTACTACTGCGGTGCTGGTTCAGTGCCAGTCGAACAGACGACAGACGGTAACGGACCAAGAAGAAGCGCAAGACAAAATAAGAAGAGAAAAAGCAACGACTAGCAGACGTCAGCCGTGTGGTCGCCGTGCTGTTTCTATCCATCCTAACACGCAAGATCGCGAGGCACAGTTGAGAGCCGAGAGGTGAGAAGAGCTCACATGCATACTGTGGGCCGTCATCGGCGTATCGGCGGCAAGCGACGTCCTCTGAAAGGTCGGACATGCACCCCGATTTTTTTCTTCTTCTCTCCCCTCCCCTTTGGTTACAAGTAGCATTGCTTAATTTGCAAACATACAAAGCAATCTACAGAGTACCCATGGCCAAATTTACAGACACATTTGCCGAACATGTCGACATCTCGAGGAAGCAGAGAAACCAAACCTGCGAACGAGAAAAAGAAGTGCACCATAATGCACGCTCCAAAGTGAAGACGGAAACGAGCTTGACTCACAACTATGGCATACTCGCCGGGAATGCGATGGGTCTGATTACAGAGTACAGTCAATACCCCGATCATGGAAAAGATGGGCACGACCAACACTATTTGGTTTGGGCAATAAGCGCCATAACATTCAACAAACATGCTGCCGGAAACCAAAAGCATAACCAAACAACCATACGGATTATAGAGGTTGGTGCCTTACCTGTGGACTCGCATTACACTGACCCAATGACAAGACATGCGCAGGAAAGGTAACGAATGGGGGGAAGTACTAACTACCTTGGTGAAAGTGTATATGTAAGTGCGCTCTCCCTCTTTCTCAACGGCATTACCTGTCAAAAAAAAGTGGGCGAGTCTAGATTGCATTTATTTATTTTCCGATGCTTTTGATACTTGATTCATCAATGCTTTTTATTATTATACCTGGCCTTGTTTGGTCTTGTCTTGCAGTCTCGCACCTGACTGTTGAGCCGATTCGCAATGACGCTGCTTTTCATTTGACCAAGCAATATAGGTAGGTACTTTATCAGTAAGTAGTAGCTCTCTATGTATGATGTATGCGTGCGTGCGTGCTCCCCAGGATTCTCCTCCATCCCACGCCCGAGTGTCGGATTCGACGGCCGCATGACGAGAGGCCCCCCCTCTCGGTTATGCAAATGCACATGATTGCAGTAGGGTTGCGTGGATGATATGCGCATTTTACCCAAGAGGGTGTTGGGGGGGTTGTTTGAAATTGGGGTTGGTTTCCTTTTTTATTCCCTCCTTCTTTCTCTTCTCGGCTTTCTTTCTACTCACAAGACTTATTGGAAATCTAAATATCTAATACTTGGTATGTTGTAATGTGTTGCTCAATCTTTGTCGTCTTGTCCATGCAAAGACTGTACGTCGTATGTTTTCCCTGGCTTGCTTATTCTTCCTCTTTTCCCCCACACCACACCCGCAGCAGCGCAACCCTCACAAGTGCGGGTGCTCATTTAGTTCGATTCCTTTTTGTCATTCGATATCACTTTCTTCATGGTATCCTACCATGGTGTAGTCGCAATTGATCATTCATAGAGCTAAAGAAAAAAAAATGACTCCAACCGGGAGAAACGGCAAGAAAAAAAAAAGTTGGAAACATGGAAAGAAAATGGTCCTGTTTCAGTTCATCACCGGGGTTAAGCAGGCAAGGCTTGTGAAAGAGAGGGGGGAAAGAGGTGCAAAAAGAAACAAGTATTCATCCAAAAAAAAAAATCAAGTCCATGATGCATTAAGCGGGTAATGTATCGTATCTATGTATGTATATGCAGGGTGAGTGTAGATGTAAATGCAAGTCCTTTTCGATTTCGTACTTTTTGTCCTGAATGTTCGAGAAATGATACTTCTTGCAGAGGAATTATCAATTGACCAAAGAAGAAAATTGATTTAAAAAAAAAAAAAAAAAAAACTCATGAATCATGCAACAGTCATTATAATATAGGTGCAGGGAATAAAAAGGTCCCTTGGCTCTAATTGTGGACAATTAAGTTTACGATTCCTTTGGGTCTTGTTTGGGAATTTTTGACTTTGGTTCAAGGATATAGGGTCTGCATTGATTATGGGGTGGGTATATAGTAAGAAGGGAGAAAGAGGGAAAAGAGAAAAGCAAGATCGAACGAGGGGTTCTCAAGCAGCACGTTACAGGTTACGGTAGATGTTCACGAATCTCGGAGTTGGTATCTTTTGTACATCTTTTTTCATGCATACCCAATTGATTTCTCGGTTTCCCTATTGCCATTTGCGCCTTGACCCTTTTCTTTCCCATCCATCCCAGATGGGGCGTTGCCGGTACGGTAGACCAGGAAAAGCAAAAAAAAAAAAGAAAAATGCACTATTCTCGCTTTTAGTCCCAACGTCTCTCGAGTCCATCCGCGCGCTATTCCCCTCCCACTCTCAAAAACTCCGAGTCGGCTGCGGCATTGGTGTTCAAACTCGAACCGTCATCGTTGTCGCTGGGGGGGGGGGGCTTGGAGGTGGGTTCCGTCCCATGCGGAAAGCAACAGAAACCGGTACTATCCATCCCCCTGATAATGCAGTCCCCCGACAGCCTTGTCCATATGAAGGAAGGCAAATGAAAAAAAAAAATTGCCATCTTCATCCGCACCATGGACCTTCTTGTCTCTCCCGCCGCGAGGATCATTCATTTCTTTTTCTCTTCTTTTCTCCCGACATTTTTGACTGCTCTTGGTTTTCCCTGGCACTTTCTCTTACTACTCTCGGATGTGGCCTGCAACCTCGAAGACATATTCGTACCACCTAAACAGGGACAAAGCAAAGGCTCGCCTGATGGTTCCCATGGCTTTTTCCGCAGGAAAGAAAAAAAAAAGTTGCACAAGTATTGCATTCCCTGCAATACTTTGAATTTATAGGACGATCATTTCTTGACAATTGTGACTATCGAACAGTAAAATATTAGTTTGAATGTGACCAAACATGAGTAGCCGAGTTTTCAAGTATCGAACCGGGGCATTGGGGGGATAACACAAAGGTACGCACCAATATCTTCATCAGCCAACTCGTGGTTCAGACCAACTCGTTGCGGCTGGTGCTTTACAGACTTGCCATAAACAATGGCCGTCTTGAATTGTTCGACAATGGTTCGGTGGATTGCGTTACACTGTGGGAAAAGGCGCAAAGCGGTCAGTAAAGTTGAACGGGTACCATGATTGCTTCTTCAGGTATTCGAGCACAGGCCCACTCACAAAATCTTCGACGGTACACCTGTTGGAACGTAGCACGACAGGTGCCGAATAGTCCGGCATCTTTCCCTTAGGCTTGGTGTACACGCGAACCAATTTGAGCTTATCCCACCTGTGACAAGCAAACAGGTTAGCAAAAACACGTGTATCACAAGATCTCCCAGAGAGCCGTTACTCGTGGGTAAATGGCCCAACCGTGGAACTAGTTGGCAACGTACATGGCTTCCATCAACTCATCAATGTTCCAGCCGTGCTCGGAGCTGATGGGAACAGCGTTGGGGATTCTGTAAAGCAGGTCGAGTTCCTCAATGCTGATTGCGTCAATCTTGTTGAGGACATAGATGACGGGAATGTAGCTGCGACTCCGGGCTTCCAATACATCAATCAGATCATCGACGGTGGCGTCGCACCGAATGGCGATATCGGCAGAGTTGATACGGTACTCGTTCATGACGGCTCTGATCTCGTCATTGTCAATGTGTGTGAGGGGCACGGTGCTGGAAATGTTGAGACCGCCCTTGTCCTTCTTCTTGAAGGTTATGTTTGGGGGCCCCTTATTGATCCGAATACCAAAACCTTCCAACTCGGTCTCAATTACTCGCTTGTCCGACAGTGGCTTGTTGACATCGAGGACGATGAAGATGAGATGGCATGTCTTGGCTACAGCAATGACTTGCCGACCTCGACCTCGACCATCCTTGGCACCCTCAATGATACCCGGAAGATCAATCATCTGCAGCGGGGCACCTATACTAGCTGTTAGGCATGGCTCTCTATTGGCAGTAACCTACAGGCTGCAGCCGGAGAGGGCTGACAGGCTCATGTTGGGTTCAAAGCAGTTTCAACCATACCATTGTATGTGACTTGACCAGGCACCGACGTCAGGGTTGTGAATTCATAGGCGGCGGCCTCGGAATGTTGGCCAGTCAACCTGCTCATGAGGGTACTCTTTCCCACTGATGGGAAACCAATGAAACCAATACTAGCAACACCCGTTCTGGCAACGTCGAAACCAGCGCCGCCGCCACCACCACCACCCGAAGGCCCAGTGAGCAGTTCTCGCTTCAACTTTGCGAGCTTGGCTTTGAGTTGACCCAAATGAAAGGACGTAGCCTTGTTCTTTTGAGTTTTGGCCATCTGTTCGAGGTTTAGTACTGCATCCCGAACCACGTCACCAGCTCGGTCCCCGTCCTAGAGCCAAAGCCAAGGCCGCGGGATCAAAGGAAACTCACTTCGGCCTCAATATCCTTGATCTATTGTAACGTGTTAGCATTCGACAGCCCAGCTCCGAGCAGACATTTGGCAGGGGTGTTGTGTCTGTCTGTCTGCCTCATTCGGGCACCTACCTTGTCCACTGTCGTCGCCATCTTGACGGTGTTGCTGCTACAGCAGGCAGTGATGAAAGTCTTGTTCGTATATGTTGATGACTTGCTGTATCCTTTCTTTTGGATTAAAAGTCAACCCAAACGCCGACTCTGATTGCTACGATATGGTGAAAGGGCGGGTTAGTTGTCGCGCGACTGCCCATTGGCGGGGCAAAATGTTCAAAAATTCCTGAGGAATGATGTCAAGCCCCGCGGTTTGGCAGGTGCCAGCCGAGGTTTTGCCGGTCGGCCGCCCCGACTCACCTTATGTTAGCATTGAGTCGCCAGACTGTCGAGGTTCAACTCTGAATAAAATCGTCTCTCTGGTTATTTTTACGATCATATTGTTCTATATCATGCTTATCCAATTCTAGACTTCTGTTGTATTTACCACCATCCTTTCAAGCTAGCTTCTTTGACTCGTAGTAATTTCAACCGTCAGCCGTCCAGAGACGCCACCGCTGGCGACAAGAAAAGCACCACGACCTGGCTCTCAGAAAATCCAAGGGCAGGCGTCATGATAAGCTGGACAAGGAAGAAATTATTTGCAATAGATGAGATCTGGTCAATGGCGAGGAATATCCCTTCACTGGAGTTCCCCCGACTACGAACACTCTCGCTTGAATTATCGTGTCAATGAGATGCTTCAGCAGCATGCCAAGAGGCATACATGGCCAATAAACAACACGCGCGAACTGCAACGACCATGTCGACCCATCGTATCTGAGAGAATTGCGATCAATAGCCGTGTCTACCGCTTGGCGCTGTATCTCTACGAAATCTCACTCCACTCATATCATGATCAGTCAATACCTGCATGATGGCATCCGCTAGCCATGCTCCTTTCAGCCTTCGACATGGTTTGTATCCACCTGTCGGTTTTCATCTTGCGTATTCGTACATATGTACTGAACAAACAAAAAGGGGACGGCGGCCTGACCAGACGCTAACGCGCCGGCTCTGCACATGTCGATCCGCGGAGGATGCTGATGAGGTTCCGGAGCAAGCGCTAAGCAACTGCCGTATGCAATCGGGCCTCCTGTTTTCCACCTACTGCTCAACCGGGGGGAAAGCATATCAGGTCAAACAAAGCAAACAATCGACCTTTCACGATGTTCCATTCGCAGCCAAGAGGAAGATACGTCAATGTACACACACAAGAGCATCTCCCTTGCAACTGTGTCTTTTTCTTCTTGCACGACGTTTATGTAAAAAGTACGAAAACTTGTCATATTTTCAAAGGTGAAGAAAATGGGCAGTACGGCAAGACAAGACGAAAGGAAAAAGTAAGTTTATGCTTTCGCTTTTTGAATCCCATTCACCGCAGCTGAAGCCACGTCGGGTAATTCTTTCCAATGAAGGCCCCCACGTTTTCTTCCCCTCTTGCATTACGGCTAGATTTTACACATTAGTACTTGTCGGAGACTTTTCCCTTTATTGCTTTCTTTCTTTCTCTTCCTTCGGGGAATAAAAAAAAAACAAAACCAAAACCAAAACTCCAGAGGGGAAAGCAAAGATCCTTTGCATGGCTCAAAACAAGACATCACCGGGGAAAGGGAAACCCCCAGAAAGATCTCTGCCGCCCAGAAAAAAAAGACCGGCCGCGACCGTAAAATAAAAGATATATGCGTGTGGAGAGACTCCCCCATCTACTATAATATTCGCGGCCCGCAAGGATTCCGCGTCCGAGCCGGGCCCCAGTCCAAGACTCCCCCTGTTGTGAGACTTGATCGCGTGGCAGGCCAGGTCGGAAGCAACAGGGAAAGCGGCCTTGCGTGGGCACTGTGGAGGAGCAGATGGGCGGGCACACGGCAAAAGAATTGGGTTAACAGGGCATTATGAGATATGATAGCGCTTACCTGAGACAGATGCCAGTAAACTTTAGCTTGTTTTTTCTCCCCCTCCCGCCGACGAAGCAGAAGACGGAAACGCGGGGCGATGCGACCCTCTGCCGCTGGGTTGCCCCCTCCCTTCACACGCCGGGACATCCCATCGTAGACAACGGGCGGGCGGGACGGCAGAAGCGGCGGCGGCGGCTGGTGTCCCGGACTAAGCTCAGACAGCCACGCGGTCTCCCTTCTGAGACACGGCTTGGAGGGCTGGCCTGCTTGTTTCCCTTAAGCAACTCGAGGGAATGGACACCCGAAAGATGTGCTGACGACTTTCAAGTTTCGTGCTCATGCTTTCGTGTTGTTGCTCCTGTTGGGTTACCGAAGCCAATAGAAACACACATGTTTATATACCAACAAGGACGATGAACACCAAGATCCTGCTATCCTCTAGGGATCGATGGAGGAAGTGGCTATTGGAGGATACCTTCATCCCATGTGGCCGAGCTACTGCACGGTTCAGACTGTATTCAGCCTTGCAAATCATGGTTCTAAACCTTCTCCAAATTGTTGCTAACCCCCAAGGCTTACTAAGAATGTATACATGTATATAAATATAAAGCTTACGCTAACGGGCCGTCCTCGATCTAGAACGTTCCTATGGAATCAGATATATGAAGTTGACTTGCAAAGAGGACACCGACACTCTATACTGAGCCGGCAGAGCTCTGATGACGTATATCATTAGTCTCTCGAATGTCGGATTAAAGAATGTGGACATCTCATACTCATACTGAGACCAATTACAAATACAAAGACAATCAAAATGACCAAAGACACACGGGAAAGGTATTTTTCGAAATAGTATGTACCCCACGGTCCCTGGGGTTTGAGCATCACTTACTCGAAACAAGTCCAACAGCATTTACTTTAAACACTCCCCCTTCAGTGGTGGCGTGCGTCTCTCGAAAGCAGTTACCGAGAAGCAGCATCCATGCCTACCTAGACGAAGATCACCACGTGGTCTCTGGAACTCTGGGGCCTTCTGAGATTGATGATTCAGAGACACGGATTGGCATCAAACGCGGTCCTCTTCTTGTCCCTGGTCTCAAAATCGCTTACCATCGGCCACGGCGAAATCACCACGTCCCAAGGTCCACCGACGTGTTCAAGGTGTTTGCACCGTGAGAATCCGGTATTGCCAATCCCTCTCCTCATCTCTTCCATGAGAACCTTTCCTTCTCTTTCTGCCGTCTCTGTCGGGCGATTTAATAATCGAGGTGGGTCAAAACGGCAAAGCTGGCCTCCAGACACGGCCGCATACTGCGCCCCTCCCCTCCCGGATTTATATCAGAAACGTGGCTACCAAGCTCTCCACGTGGGAAATATGGCATGACTGGGAGAATGAGAAGAACCAGAGGGGGTTGCGGTTGTTTCCAAAACAACGTTCTTGTCGATCATTTCTTTCTGGGCGGGAAGATTTGGGGTCTAGGCTTTCCCTTTTGTGAAATGACGTCTGTTGCCTGTCCTGGAATGGAAGATCCCGAGGTTCGAGTGAAAACTCTGCTTGCATATTTCCAGAGATGAGTAGACATTTTCGAGAGAATGAGATGAGATTGCCTTGTTATGAGTCTTGCCACATGATAATGGTCATGATAGACTTGGTCCAGTGATTAATTGGCCGAGAGCTGTGGCCAAAACCATTCCCTCCTTGTTTTATATGTGGCAAATTCAACGGTCTATTCACTTGACAAACTCTCATGCTGTGTAGTAATTAGCTGCCCCTTGCCATGGAATTAGTTTTATGAGCCATGAGCATGGAAGGTTTTTGATAGATTCTACAGTGACTATGCAGATATTTCTGTATCCTCTCACACCATCTTTTGTTTATGCATGTAGGAGAGAGGTGGGGCATGGCATCATAAGCAGAAAGGCAAGAGTAAGGGAATTGAACTGAACATAATATCGCGAATATTGCACCAGTCAAGGGAATACAATATATTATAGAGTGTAGACCTGAGCGTGACGAGGAATCATGATTCACCTCCATCAATACATTGAGACCAACACTCGACACCTATGGACGTGGACATGGACTTCATGTACTCAACTTCAGGTAGCACCTCTTTATTTCATTTCGTCGAATGACATGGTCAGACCTTTATTTGGCCGTCGCGAGTAAGACTTGGGTTTACCGTGAGACTGTCGAGTACGAGTATTGGAAGGAAAAGAAACTTGATAATAATGCTGTTTGAAATACGCGCCATATTCGTGGCGGTTTGGCTTCTGTCTATTGTTATATCATTTCGGAGAGCATCCAATTGACTGGTTGAAACTACGACCATGTGACATCTACTATCAGATATAATATCCCATATGCTCAAGGGACTGACTGCCTGAACTAGGCCCAAGTATCGTGATGTAAGAATTGCACAGCTTTCCACAATGTCAATTCATCCTACGCAATCATTTAGCGTAACAGCAAGCAAGCATGGTTCCATCTTCAACTGGTGTCTAGTAGGCAAACACCTAGTGATTCATTGAATTCACAGAGAAAAGTCATATGAGAAACAAGTTGATCCACAATGTCAATTGATGGTATTCAGTGGTATCTTTGACCCGTTGCCTCTCGACATGCCCCAATCCTCTTGAACTGTGACAGAGTAGCTACAACACGCGACACCAAACACCAGGTCCAGCGCGCGCCAAAACCGCGCTGGATATGCGTCTAAACCGATTCCAAATAATCACATCGTCTTCAGCGAAGGTTCTCCATAGAGCATCACTCCCGTCTCCTGTGAGAGGGTATATCCGTGCGCGCTAAGAGACGTATATGCGGTAATGAATACTATGTACTGTCATGTCGTGGCCCATATCATAAGAATTAAAAGAAAAGCCGTTTTCATGTGGTATCCGCGTGCTTGGTGGTGACCGAAAATGGAGCTTGAAGCGTATCATACAAGGAGCAGCAGCAAAGTGCGTGCTGGTGGGTGACTGGGGGATGGGATATTCAAAACAGCAGGCCTAATGAGCTATGCCATTAGTTCCATTTACAAGAGGTGCTTCTGGCGATCCTCTTTCATAGTTGCCATTGACTCGGGTTGTCGGAGATGCAGCTGATGGAGACATGTTGTCTCCATTGGGGCCGTCTGCAGTATCGTTGGATGTCATGCTTCTCGGCGTCAAGTGTGCTGCATTCATGGCCATGAGCTTCTGGTGCTCTGAGAGCAAATGTCCCAGCCCCTGCTCCAAGCATAATTGTGGGTAGTCTGGCTCTTCAGGACCAACCGCGATCAGTCCACCTCTGCGAGGCACTCGCTGATCGGGAAATGGTGAGGTGCTTGGGTTGTAATGCCCCGGCCGATCTTCGCCGTCCAGTCGTCCATTGATGTAATACTTCTGGCGGGGCGCAAATCCCTCCCTGGTGTTTGCGTCTGGATCAGACTTCCACTTGGCGGGTGCAGTCCAGAAGTTGAGCTGGTTCTCGTGCTCTGGAAGTTCACGGTAGCAAATAGAGAGCTTGACGTTGCGCAGATGGGGAATGCTGGGCAAGATAAAGAGCAGGTCGGACTCCTATTGTCATGTCAGAAATTGCAGGTCACTTGCGTATCGTTTGGAAAAATTACACACCTTGACGAAGAACATGTCCATGTCAAAGAAAAGCTTTGACGCATCACGCCGCAGCTTCTCAAGACGTTGGTAGCCCACTTTGCTCGGATCGCCGCCGTAATAGCCTGGCAGTTGTTCACCCAGATGATACAGCTTGCTCTCGGTGAGGGCATATCGATCCTGTTCCAGCCGCCAGATGACACGCTTCGCAATATTGGACACGGGAATTCGTTCCCAGCCGGTATCTACAAAATTATGTTAGCCACACATTTCTGACAGGATTTGAGAACAACCCACATCGTTGGAGACTCAGATCCTTCTCTCCAAGGAGAAGTGCGACCTGGGTGTTCAGCAGCCATTGTTCCCGACCTTGAGCACCAGTGGCGAGAGGGTTGATAGTGTCGTAGCGCACACCCTGCATAATTGTAAAGAGCTGGGCATATTCCCGTTGCTTCGGGTCGGCGCATCCGTCCAGCCACCGGAGGAGGGGTGGCAGCTTGGAAAGACGAAGCTTCTCTTGCTCCCGCTCCTGCTCCTGCCGTTGACGCAAAAGTTCAGCGTCGCGTGCTGCCCTTTTGCGCTCACGCTCGCGCCGTTCTTCCTCTTCACGAAGTCGGCGTGCCTCCTCAGCAGCTTCCTTCTCGAGACGAACCCGCTCCTCCTCTTGGCGGCGCCGCTGGTCCTCCTTCTCTTTTTGCAGGCGCTCCTCTTCTTCCCGAGCCTTCTTTGCCTCCTCTTCACGCTTCTGCCGCTCTGCTTCGAGCTTGGCCTGTGCCTCCTCTTTTCGTTTCCTTTCTGCCTCTTCAAGGCGACGTTTCTCCTCCTCTTCAGCTCGTTTCTTTTCAGCCTCCTCCTGGAGACGTTTCTCATCGGCCTCGCGTTTCTGTTTCTCCTCGGCCTCCCGTTGCTTGATGGCTTCAGCCTTCTTGCGTGCCTCTTCTTCAGCGGCTTCCAGTTCTGCTTGGCGCTTCCTCGACTCTGCCCGTTCCTTGTCCAAGGCCGCCTCACGGTCTTCTGCAGAGGGAACTTCTGGGGCATCTCGCATTTCCACATCCTCGGAAGCAGTTGTGCTCTCGGGCTTTTCCGACGAAGCTTTCTCCGACTCTTTTCGTTCCCGGTTGAGCTTCTTTGCCTTGAGCACGTCTTTGCGGTCACCATCTGCAAGCTTCTGGCGCTTGATGGGCTCTCCAGACGAATCGCGTTTCCGGGGCCGGTCGTCAGCTGGAGGATTCTTCAGACCACGATTCTCTTTACCATCGGCATCCAGTTTTCTTCGCTTAACTGGTGCCTCGTTCTCATCCTTGTCATCGGCGCCGTGGCGTGGTGGCGTCATACTGGCGCGAAGCCTCTTCGCAGAGGGATCATTGGGAGAAAGCCTGTCTCTTGAGTCATCACGCTTCAATGCCTTGGTCCTGTCGTGGTACTTTTCTGAGATACGCTCGGCTCGAGGCTTCTCAGTTGAGTCGTCTATTTTAGAATCATGCCTTTCGGTCGCGTCCTTTGCCGAATGGTTGGAAACCATGCTGGAGCGGCGTTGCTTGTCTCTTTGGCCCTTCAGGTCTTTGCCAGAGATCAATTTCCGCCTGGGCTTGGCAGTCTCTCCCTCTGACGAACCCGCCATGTCCGATTCGCTTCGCTTGGGTTTTACAGGATGCGTTTTGGCTGACAGTGCCGGCGACGCCTCGCGATCAGAGATGGCTATGGTGGGTACTTTGTCTTCTTTCTTTGGGCGACCGCGCTTGGGAGAAACCTGTTCATCGTTTTGGCTGAAAGATTGCGAACGCTTCTTTTCCTTGGGACTGCTGGCAGTCTTTCCAGAATTGACCTTTTTCTTGGCATCGCCCTCCCGTGGCGGACTCGAAGGTCGCCGCTTGTGCTGAGGGCGAGGTTTTTCGGCATTATTCTCGGCACGAGAGACACGCTTGGCTTCTTGACCTGCAAGGTCTCTTTCACGCCTTGAGGGAGATACTTTGTTCTTTGAATGTCCTTTGTGAGTCTTTTTGTACTCGTCATAAGCATTTTTGAGCATATGCTCCTCTTCCTTCCACATGGGCCCTTCGCGGCGTCTTGCGATTTCGTAGTACGTCTCGCCTCTGAATCGACGTGTCGGATCAAAGCCATTTTGCTCCAACAATAGCTGGACGACCTTGATATTCTCCTGGCCAATAGCAGCCAGCATCGGCGTACTGTGCTCTCCAGGTAAGGATGCCACAGGAGACGGATCAGGATTGGCACCACCTAGGGCAAGCAGCAACTCCATGACAAAGTTATGGCCTCCACGGGCAGCTGCCACCAAAGCCTCGGCATCGTCGCAGCTTTCCTTGACTTGTAAAATGCGCGTAACAGTCTCGTGATCGCCGCGAGCTGCAGCTTGACGCAGGGTTTTCTCGTCCAAACTCATGTAAAGCAAGTGATTACTGGTTTTCGTGGACCGCACGGTACCTCCTCGTCTCGAGGATGCAGCCAAAACTGCCCCGAGTGAAGGTTCCGGCGATCGTCGAGGGCTATTGGCTCCATGAGATGAAGTGTCCTGATTGTCCTGTGGTGCATGATCCTCCGAAGTCCGGCGTAATTCGCCCACCTTCTGTTTGGCCTCAATCAGAGCTTGTCGTATCTCCTCTGCATTGTCCAGGTCATCAGGAACTTTTTCGAGGGGTTCTTGGCCTTCTGCATTAGCTTTGCGAGGGTTGACTCCTGCGGCCAGTAAAAGCTTAACCACTCCCAAATGACCATTCTCAACAGCATCGAGGAGTGGGGTATCTTTCACATCATTTCTGCACTCCAGATTGCACCCAGCACCTATGAGCAACTCCACAACATCCTCATGACCATTGAGAGAAGCAACCTGGAGCGGAGTGTTTCCGGCGTGGTCTGCAAAGTTCAAGTCCTCTGGTCGTTCAGCAAGTCGCGTTTTTGCAACATCGTATTCACCTTTTGCACACGCTTTTGCGAAGAGAGTCTGACCGTGTGCATCCAGGTGCTTCTTGTGGGGTGCGAGTTTGGCAGGCGACATGGTCGAATCACCTGTACCAGGCGTCACAATGCTCTTGAGCCGCGAGCTACGAGGGTGAGGGCTACCACTGGCGGAAGAATCGTCCGAATGGTAATCGGTCGACTGCAGAGGGGCAGGTATTCGTCGCTTCTTGGAACCAAGTCCTGATGCATACGACTTATCTGGCAACTGTGTCGAGAGACTTCTGCGGTGTGCCCGAACATGGGGGGAGATGGACCGGGGGCGTGAAGCTGAGTGCCTCTCAAGGTGCGGCTTACTTGACATAGACTTGGAATCCTTGGATCTACTTTCTAGACCAGTTTCCGAAACCCGTGGCCGGCGGATCTTGCGCGCATCGGCATCGTCATCAGATTCCGTCTTGTGGGCTTTACGTTTATGGGACAGATGACGCTCAATGGGGGTGCCCTTCTCCTTGGACAGCTTCGGGGATCTTGGTTTTGGAGTCTCCGAGTCGGAGCCAGAATCATGGTTGCCATGGTTGCGACGTCGGTGTGATGAGCTCTGTTCTCGTTGCAGATGGATAGGAGGAGAGGTGGGTGCCGAGCTCAGTCCAGCAGATCCATCTCTGACACGCTGTTTTTCTAGCGGACGCTTCTTCTGCCGCACTGAAGACGCAGCGTCATCACCGGCAGCGGATCGTTCGCCATGGTTGGAGAGATCTTTGGCTTCCCTAGACAACTTCTTTGGGGCCGGGAGGACATGGTCATCAATCTCACCGTCACTCTTGTCTTCATGCTTGATGACCTTGCGTGGCTTGGAGGGCGAGATGCCATCCTTCCCTGGCAGAACAATGGTCTCGGCATCCGAATCACGTTCGTGGGCAGCGTCCTCGTCCGTTGCATTAGAAGAGGTATTTGGCGGAGGCTTGAGATCTTTTGTTACTGTTGTGGTGGTCGTCGTTGTCGTCGAGGAGGCGGCTGTCTTGTTGGCTACGGGTGACCTGTTCCTTGGGTGAGTCGACTCATTGTCGGATCCCCTCCGTGGAGAAGCAGGCTGCTTCGCGCTCGTGGACTCGACAGCATTCTGCGCATCCATATCATTCAATATCGGCAATAGTGCACCATGATGGCCACTCCCAGGGTGACTATTGACGGAACTCGAGACAGGGCGGCGCCAGCAACAGCAAGGGGCGGCAGTACTGTGCGAGTAGTGGTGGAAGTGGGAGTGGTGGTGTTGGTGGTGGTGGTGAATGTTGTTGCTCTCCAGGGCGAATCGAGGGTGAGGAGAGATCGTTGGCTCTGGTCGAATACGAGTCTCAGAAACGGGATTCGCGTGGGTCCTCCAAAGGTCAAACGCACCAAGAGCTGGACCAGGGAGCGAGTCTTGGGTAGTGCGCGTGTGCGTTGCGTGCAGCGGAAAGACGGGCTGGGTTGGATTGGAGAACGGGGCGAGGACAATTTTGGAGTTGTTTCTCGTCTTTCTGAGTCGAGGGCCGGGCAAAGGAGTCGAACAGTCGCCGCAAAATGATAGATCAAGATAAAAAAGGAAAAAAGAGTTTTACGAAAATAGTACAACAGAGAGAGGACTTGCTTGGGCTTAGATTCTGGAATCTATCGGCGCGGCGAAGGGGGCCAAAGATGTGGATTGGTTCAATCAAGTCGGTACCAACTGCAAGTAGGTAGGTAGGTAAGGTAGGCAGAGGTACGTGTGTAATGTACTTCCTGTACGAGTTACAGGTGGTAATGGTACAGAGTTAAGGCAGTAGGCAAGGTAATTTGACCACGGTAGAGAGGTAATGCCAACCGACCAGTAGTGAGGTAGTACGTAGCAGTGGATGGTGGTAGGCAGTTTCGGTCAGTCTAATTCATTTTACACCCAAGGCTATGTTCTCTCTCCTTCTTTCCTTCCTTCAAATGGGCAACGAACGCATGGACGGCAGTAGAGCGAAAAAGGACGGACGGCAAGATCACGAGAAGAGAGCAGAAGCAGCTTGAGCGCAAAGCAAAGACCCGCGCCAAACCAGATCAAGACGAATCATAGGAAGATGAAGGCAGACTCAAGCTTGCAGCAGAGCGAACCAACCATGCTACCTAGCCGCTAGTCTGGCTCAGGCAAGGACCGACTGACCGACCAAGTGTTTTTTTTTTCTTTCCATGTTCTTCCCCCGGTGGCCCGCCCTGTATGTAGAGGTCCCAGTGCTAGGGTGGTCTCGGAGGCAAAAAAAACACATTTAAAAAAAAATTGGTCGCCTTTTCTCGTCTCATTGCGCGAGGAGACAGACAAGGAAGAAGTGAGCGAGCCGACCGACTTGCGAGGTGTCCTGTCCTTTCTGTCTGCTTCCCCCCAAGCCCCCCATCTGCCTGCTTGGCCGACCCTCATTTTTGCAGTCTATTGTCTTGCCTTAACCGTTCAGCCGTTCTCACTCCTTTGGTGCCGCAGCGAGCAAGTCTCCATCCCATCCCATTGAAACCTGCAAGTCTTGGGGGGACTCGGGCGACCGCTAGCACAGCTGGCTCGAATCCACTTTGATTGGCAGTAGGCGGCCCAGTGGGTGGCACTTCGCATCGCTACGGCGGTCTGCAAAGACCAAATACGCAGAAAAGTGAACAGGCAGACAGACGAGGGCAGGAAAAACGGGGCAGGGCTCTGCGTTCTTTCGCTGCCGCTTATGCTGCACTTCGCTGGGGCCGGACAGGGGTCAAAAGGGCAAAGAAGGGCCAGCCCGGCGCTGAGTGGGCAGATTGAGGACCAGTGGAGGCCCAAATCGATTCAAGACCCAGTCAAAGTCCAGTCTCTTGCATCCCCTCCTCATTTCGTTTCATCAGTCCACTAGCAGCAGCCCATGCCAGGTTCAGGTTCGGGTTGGATTCATCACTTCTCTTTCTTGTTCGGCTCTCTCTCTCTCTCTCTCTCTCTCTTTCGGTCGATATGATGAAATGAGTCTTCCTTCTTCCCATTATTGTTGTTTTTATCATTGTTGATCACCTTGTTTGCCCAGTCACGCCGCCGTTCCCCAACCCCTGCGCATTGATCTCTTCGCATTTACTAGTATCTACACAAGTATTCGTACCTTGAACCAAACGAGCCACGCAACCACGTCCAAAGATCCAAGAAATACAGTGCGACTTTCCCCCCTGCTTGCTCGTCTTCCCTCCACACGTATCGCGGGATTGCCTCCCCCCCTCCTTTACGCCAACTCACCACACTGTCCAACTGCCGGGTCATGCCTTGATAAGGCTCGCTCAGGTCCACCTGCGCCGGCTGGACGGCCTCTCTTGTCTGCTTGTCTTCAATGACCCCCTCCCCAACGCCCAACTACTTCTCATATCTAGTCGAGTCTTTTTAGGAGGCACGAAAAGGGTGGAGGGACGGACACCTTACGACGACGACATCATCACCAAACCTTGTTGTCGATTTTTAGACTCGCTATCTCAATGCTAATATAGCCCCAAGGCTGTGAAGGAGAAGGAAGAGACTTGAGTGAACCAGCCCAAGTCCCGGGCCTCCGAAGAGAAGCAAATATCCCCGCGCAAAGTCTGAAGTCTGAGCCGGAGCCTGAGCCTGCCTGAGCCTGTGTCTTTTCTCGAGCGCTTTTGTTCACCGACCTATTCGCCGGAACTCGAACAGTATTGGGCGAACACTAGCTGCTGCCTCTGCAGCTGTTGCACATTCCGTGATCTGATTTCCTTTCATTGACCCCATCCTACTCGTCCGCTACCTCTACATACATTTTCGCACGCTACAGGCTGCCAATGCTGTTATCCCTGGGACTCGAATCTGCCTGCACAATCCAGGCATCATCCAGCAAAGAAAACAGCAAAAACTTAATAACCTGGCTCGTCATACATCAAATATTCCATTAGCGCCGCTCACTTGCATTCAGCCTTTTGCATTTCGCATCAAAAGATGGGTGACAACACTGGCTCAGCCTCCGCCGTCCCACCTGTTGTCCTACCAACTTCGTTGAGCGACGCCCGCATCGACTCTCTTCCATCTAGCGCCTACTACATTCCCGATTTCATATCCGAGGACGAAGAGCGAATCATTCTAGATAAAGTACGATGGTTTCGGTAGGCTGCCATTGCTCGTGCTCTAACCGTGGACAATAGATTGCATCCGCCCCCAAGCCTCGCTGGACGCAGCTCACCCACCGTCGCCTTCAAACCTGGCCCTCAGACCTAGTCAACAACAAGCTCGTTGAGGCTCCGCTCCCAGCATGGCTCAACGAACCCGTCATCTCGCGCCTCAAGGCCATTCCTCGAACGCAAGAATCCGACGCGCCTGACTTGTTCTCAGATAGCCCACATCAGCAGCCCAACCACGTTCTCATCAATGAATACCCCCCAGGTGTTGGCATTATGCCTCACAAGGACGGAAATGCATACCATCCCGTAGTCGCCACTGTGAGCCTGGGAGCGAGCCTATGTCTCAATATTCACAAGAGTAAGGAAGATGGTGCACTTGACCCTGTTCCTGCATGGAGAATCCTTCAAGAACCACGGAGCCTTCTCATAACCACCGAAGAACTGTATACCGATTACCTGCACGGCATTTCTGATATCACAGCGGATGTCGATCTGTCAGCAGAAACCGTAGCGAACTGGAGCCTTCTAAGGTCCACTGACTATGTGGATGGTCGTAATAGCCGAGCCACGCGCACCAGCCTGACCTATCGAGATGTCTTGAAGGTCGCAAAGCTTGGAAACAAATTCGCAATGTTTCAAAAGAAGTAGTAGGCGTGATTTGGAGAGGATCTTGTGCTCAGAATATGAGCGGGATCATGCTCCACTTGTCCTTGATCTCCTCGCTGCCAAACTTTTCGGAATACCATTGCCTGGTGCCACTGGCGGTAGTACCAAGGTTGACTGCGACAAAGATTACGCCGCATAATAGTGTCCTGTTGCACCAGTCGCCTTCCGGTGCAGCAACAATGGCAAGCGAGAGATACAATAGGCATTCACATGTATAATGTGGGCAAATCAGATACCGAAAGAGTCCTTGCTGAGGAAGAGTGTACTTCTTCAAGCCCGCGAGGTGCTCATGACACCGGTATTGCACGAACCACGCAATGAGGAAGAGCGCTACGCCCCCGACTTGGCGGACAGAGGGCCGGTGCAAGCTGAGTGATGACGGGTCCGACTGCAGAATAGCATCTAGGAGATCATATGAATATAGACCAGAGGCAATAGAAGAGTTGGGAACTCACGGGAACCTTCGATCCAGATTGCGATACCAATGCCCAGGTAATATGCACATCCGAGCAACCAGTGGATGCACCACATCTTGGAGGAGGACGAGGTCCGAAGCACGTAGAAGCATTCATACAGTCGGCGGGTGCCTTGCATGGCCATAAGCAGCCAGGCCAGTTGAACTTGTTCCATACTCATTGTAGGCCCGGGGCTCCGTGCTGCTTGATATCTGCAGATCGTCGTCAAGATGACGCCTCCACAGAGATATTGGGCGGCCCAAAATACTGAACTCGAGACGGACAGGACGTAAAAGTGGATGAACCATGAGTGCGGAACCTGCCCCAATGAGGTGACCCAGCCCATGAATTCGAGAAAGCGATTCTGGGGCTTCTTGGCCCTTTCTTGGCTTCCCTCTACTGGTGAGGCATTGCTGCGAGCACCATATTGCGTGAGAAGAGTACGCGCCGATTGCGGTGCAGCTGCAATGGCGAGCACGCTGCTCGCGGCCAAGATGAAGCAGGTCTGGCATAACAAGGCCGGCTCGAGAAATGGCTCCAGGGATTGAGGAAAAGGTCCGAGTCTATCCATGGCCCTTGATGGACGATCCGGTGGTATTTTTTTTATTTTTGTTTTCTCCTTTCTGGAGTCTTTTATCGTGAGGAGGAGTGAGTGTTGCTAGGTGGTTTGAGTTGGACGGTTCACGTCCGAGGACAAGTCAATCTTTACTCAAAGAGCGCGAACATGTCCGAGGTGCCCCTTTGATTGGCTGGAGCTAAGGAGCTGTCAGGGGTGGCTTGCCTAGATTTTATCTTGCATTGAGCGCTGCCGTCTTGATGCAGTCAATGTACTTTTCAAACTGATTGCGCACACGAAATACCAGTGACTTGAATATCTCATAAATTTGCGTGAATATTCATACTCAGTGGTTTATAGAATAGACCATGTGCCTTATTGTCAAGAGCGGGACATTGATGTGCCTCCATATCAGTATGATTTGGTAAACTTGCTCATCACGCTCATCGAGACATTTGAGGTGCAAATAACATGGCCATACTTGACATCATGCCCAAAATGAAGTGAAGCCTCTTGCTTTGAAGCCGTGGGGGAAACCAAAGCATACTCCTCCAAAGGGATAGCCCAGATGTTAATGACCTGTCTGAGACTTGGTTTGCGGCGGGGAAGCATTTGCCTTTTTGGATATCGAAAGCTTTCGTGTCGTGTCTCCAAATGAGAAAAGAAGTATCATAAATCAAGATACCAGACAGTGATTAGTCTTTCAAGATGCATCAGTACTCATGTTATTTCAAAAGGCAGAATCAAAGCTAGAAAGAAACATCGCAGTATAGTGCATGTCCCGGTACCGGCTTGCTCCTTCCTTGGAAATAGTAGACGTAAAAAGAAAAAAAAAAATTCCCACGTTGAGTGGCGTGCCTTCCTTATTAAATGCGGCCTTTCACCACCACCGCTCGGCATCGTGAAAATACTCCTCCTTGACTGATACACAATGCCACGACATTCGGGATGCGAAAAACACATCAACAAGGCCATTAAAATGCAAAAAAGAATCGACAACGACAGGATTCGAACCTGTGCGACCGAAGCCATAAGATTTCGAGTCTTACCCATTAACCACTCTGGCACGTTGCCTTAGCTGTTGTTGTTGATTAGTCACAAGTTAACATCGTATAAGTCGAGGGGGAGACCAGTAGCTGGTGCGGCAACGAGTTTTGCAGTCTTGACTCTTAGCCCAGAAATGAGGAGGATATGAGAGTTCGGCATTGTGTCGGGTTTTTATTCAAGAGCGACACTTGACCGTTACACGCCACAAGACAATTCAAAATCTGCAGCAAAATTATTCATCTTCACCCTTTTGTCTCGGAACGGATAATGCCTCGCACATCCCGAATATCTGTCAAGCCTGTCTTGTCTCTCCCTTGCGGCAATACCCGCCCTTGTGTCGCAGCCACCCAAAAAGTATCACAAGATTGCTGGCCTGTTTGTTTCTTTCGAGCCTTGTTCTCTGCTGTCAAGTATTCAGACTCTTGGCAGTTGAAATATAGCATATATATATGGGACCTCTACTGGCTTGTATAATCAAAATACCTATACCTACCTAGGTAGCCACCTATTTATTTTAAGCAATACTGATAGCATAAATTTTTATACTTGCTTTTCTCTTTTTGACTCTTCTCTCTCCTTTTTACTCTTTTCTCTCTCTTTCGTTTCTCTCTCTCTCGCTACGTTTACACTTTTTCTGTCACTTTTTGCCCTCTTTCATTCTTGTAAATTAAACTAAACTCAATCAATATATGTTTCAAGCTTTTCATCTATTAATCGTTAAGGGCTCAAAATATCGCATGATCTTTTTGCCTCTAGGTGCCGTATTGAAAATCATGCTTCATCTAATCCAGCTTGAGAAGAATGCTTCTAAAGCATTAGACAGTTTTTTTTTTTTTTGTGTGGCTTGCTGTATGGAGAGTGTGAAACCTATGCCGAGTGTACAAGGAAGAAAAGTCATATTTCTGGAAAGATTTCGTAGAATCTAGCAGAGATGACATGTATTGATTTCTGAATGGGAGACTTTGAGGACATCGAGGCGTATTCAGTCTCCCAAGCTCCACAGAATTCTGTTTCTACCTTTTGAACTATTCATTATCAAGCTTCTGCCCAGAAACTCGTGGTCGAGGAATGTGAAGAAGAGAACAGAGGAATCGGTCGAGTCCCTGGATTTGCTGTCGCTTGCAATACTTTATGGCAGCGTAGGTCCATCATACCATTTCCCTTCGTAGATTCTCTCTTTTGCCCTGCCATTTGGAAGCTGATAGTAGACACGAATCTAGCCGCAGGTATTGTTAGTAGACACGTTGAGTAGCCACCCAAAGGCGACTTGATCAATACTTACGCGGTCACCGTCGTTTACGGCCGTGACAATTGTACCAATCCTGGCCAGAGCACCTATGAAACTGGGGCCCTTCCACCCATTGCCGTCAAATTGCCACTCTCTGATGGCGCCGTTTGGATCGACAGCATATACGCGAATGTGCTGCAAGTTGTCCCAACTGACGGAAGCATACGGAACACTCCAAAACTGAGCTATCGCAGTACTTGCTTGTAGCCTTGTGGCTTCGTAAGCATGTATCCTATTTTTCCATGGTTTGAAGGCAGTGCGAGCCACTTACAATGTAACAGTAATGATGGAAGATGCCTTCATGATGAGTGGATAGAGGTATGGTGGCGTGTGTCTCACGTTCTTGATCGTGTTGTGTTGTTTGATTCGTCATGCTGTAGGGTATATTACGAGAGCCTTTATACATCTTGCAGCCGCGCCCTGAATTCACATCATGGACTCCATGCCTGCGTTTAATATTGCGTGTATGTTGATTGCCTTGACAATGAGCCAGGCCTCGGCACAGACCTGCGACCGTTCTCGTTCTGTTGACGCCTTCTCACCATGTCTCACGGCAGCCCTTCCGCTCGGCTAACTGACCCTCTCGTATGCTTCGTAATTACAGCCAATAAGCGCTTTGCTGACAGGAACATGTGGTTCTTATGTTAGAGCAAGCTTCGACTGAGTGCAAAAGAATCGATGGCCCTCGAATCCAATTGGTCTAGATGAATGTTCAACTCGTGTCAAGGACGGTCAGCTCATGTTACAGAGATATCTGTGTTTCATGAGCCAGCCCATTCGGAATGACTCAATCGACCTCTAGCATGGTAGTCCGGGAATTTGCTGCAAAATAACTCAACGAGGGCGTTGAACTTGTCGTTGGAAACGCAAATGTTGATTAAGGTATTGACTTAATTCTTTTCTGTAATTACAAAAAGGAATCAAAATGAGTGTCATAATTTGGTTTCGAACGATAGAAAGAGTTCATCCACATCATCTCATAATTTACCGCCATATCACAAATCAGACTTAGAAGCTTACCCAGCTGAGCTCGCGATTCACCGCCATGACACAAGGCACATTCGGGAAAGAAAGACAAATGGTCAGCTCGGCTCATGATTCAGCGCCACAATATAGAACATACTCGGCTCATGGATCCGTTACACGACTTACCATATCAGCTTACTATCTCAGCTTGAACCTTACCGCTATATCGTACAGTTTTGAGTATAACTGAGATGTACAATGATACGCAGTAAACGAGCCACTCCTTTTGTCTTTGAATAAAGTATAGTAGCAATAGAGTGGCGGGAGCAGGTGGGGAAATACCAATATTCTTGTGATTTTCTTAGTGCTGCCACAAATGACACAGTCGTCGCTCATCTCATTGGCTTGCTCTCAACAAGAACCACGACTTGGCCTTGGCTGCTCGAGACAGAATTTGCTGCTGGAGAGCCGTTCTTTTATGAAATCTGGTATTTATCCATGGTCTGGAATCTTGAATAACCCATTTCTAGAACCCGTAATATGCACCACAGGCCAGTATTGCACTTTGGTGCTTGTGTCTGAGGTAGAAGCATTTGTATCCAGATGTCCAATCTTCCAGAGGCAAAGTTCAGTAAACCCGAGCTGCGAATAAAGAAAGCCAGTGTCGTTGATGCTATTTTATACAGCATGCTCAACTGCAGTGTCTATTAGTAAGAGACAGGTTATTGATACAATTGCGCAGGTACTAGTAACAAAGAACGAAAGTTGTTCAAAGAGCGAGGCCCAGCTCTTTCCTTGTTATGAGGGAGAGGATATAGGCCCTTTATGAATCATACCCAGAGAACAAAAAAACGAATCATGCATCATATTTAATCCGACTTGAGAAAGACCAGATCAAAGCTGGACAGTCTCACACGTGGCGATGGCGAATCTAGAACATCTTTGTCGCTACAATGGCAAATTGAAGAGCGACTATATTCTTTCGAAATCAACAAAAGCTTGGCCCTGCCGCTCAAGTGCGTCCGAGTAAACCCCCAGTTCACCTGGATCTCATGCTGCTCAGGACCAAGATCATCTAGAGAAAAGATAGCAACATTCAATCAAAATGGCGATGGATATGAAGTACGTCACAACCGCGCCCCCTTCCCCAACGCAGGCGGGGATCGTACCAAACTGCATAAGGTGGATGAAGGCCTATGATGTGGACAAGGACGACACTTGCGCTGCCTTTGCATCCCGCGCCCAGGACAGTCGGACATACTTTTATAGCCTGAACCCCTTCCTCGGCAAGAATGGCGAGAACTGCAGCGCCCTGTTTTGGGCAAATTATTGGTACTGCATTACGGCCAAGGAACCGGCGGAGACCGTGGTCACCATCACGCCCACGCCGACACCACCACCTGCTACTGCTAAAACCACTTTACAGTCCGTCGTCCAATCATTTTCCGCCACTTCTACTCCCACTATATCCGAGCCACAGTCCATCTATGAGCCAAAAGACCACACATATGTCGGCTGTGCTTCCGAACTGCCCAACTGGCACGCCTTGGTCGGTGCCACTTTTGGATATAGCAAGATGACGGTCGACTACTGTACAGCCTATTGCGACAGACGAAAATATACTCTTTCGGGTCTGAAGAATGGACGCGAGTGCTGGTGTGACAATACCCTGGCTGCAGACTCAAAGGTTGACACTGGTATCGGGAAGTGTACAACCCCGTGCGGCGGTAATAGTAGCCAGTTTTGCGGTGGCGGCACCGGATTTCTCTCGGTATACAGGCGCAGCGATGCCAAGGTAAAGACTAGAGGAGCTCCGACGGCAGACAAGAAAGAGAGGACTGCTCCTACTGATCTGGGACCACATGCCACGAGCATTGGCGTGGATGGCCAGCCTACTGTCATCAAGACGGTTAAAATGGTCCGGCGCGGTCGATTTGCAAGGAGGAATGGCTTTCCTGGATGACCCAGCTCATGTTCATGTTTCTAAGTTCTAACTTGGGCACTGTCAGATTTTCGTCCTATACCTGTATACATTTCAGAAAAATTAATGATTAGAACCCCATTTTGCGTGCCGTATCTCGACTTCTATAACACTGCGGCAAAAAGTGCGCGAGCCGAGCCGCTCGACATAACAATGCCACGAACAAATCGAACAGTAGATTGGGTCGATGTTGATGAATCTAAAATTACTGTAATAAACTAAGAGACAACGATTTTTCTTCCTTAGTACTGGCATTAGCAGAGCCTCCTTGTCAATAAAGCACGAAGCGTTATCACTACGGTTCAAGGATACCCGATTGTCGGCACAGTGGCCTCAGATCCTGCGATTCCAGAACACATCGCAGCCATGGAAGCAATGGAGATATTATGCTATTCTTATTTACAAAATGTTTGTACCATTCTCCACGATAACAGAGATATGATCGAGCTATACGGTAATGGGGATCTAAACGAAAGAAAATAAAGAGAGAAAAAAGCGAAAAAGACAAGAAAGACAGAAAAAACATCGAGTTTAGATGCTATTCGTCTTTCGGGTTATCATTTTATTTGCAGACTATACTACTCAGGGACACTTATGACCAGATGCGGCACGGCAAGAGTCCAAGAAAGGCTCGAGGTCAGAGAAAGCTTTCTGTCAAGCCTGAGCTAAAAACAAGCGGTTGCTTGACTATATCGAACAAAACTAGCCCCGAATCCTATGGCGCCGGATAATCCGGCCAGGAACGAAATGGTCGGCAGAGACAAGGCTTGATTACTGGCTACAACAATTGAAAACTGATGAGATCATCGTAGAGATCATCATAGGTCTCGGCCTTGATCGATGCTGTCGGAAGAGAACTTCATTCATGTCATGTGCCTAGCACAGACTGCACCTCGGCTCGGGACGTGAAATAACTAAAGGGCGAAATCAAAAAAGCTGGAATGTAGGAAGCGAACCTTGATTTGACTAAATGTTACACAGGGCTTCAAGGTTGTTTAAAAGTAACAGCCAAGACAGCACAATCTATCCCAGCCTGGGAAACATGATGGAACCGAGCTGTATTATACTCTAGGGTATGTTAGCCCCTTGCAGCAGAACTCGATAGACTATACCAGTTAAATATCATACAGCGTGTAAAAAATAATCAATATGAAGATTGAATTGAACAAGAGCCGGGACTTCTTCTCCGCATTGACCGGGATAGTTCATTCAAATTGACGTCGTTGGGTACCAGGTGTTATTCGCTTAGGATTATGCGAAAATGACGTCAAATTGTCGCAAACAAGGGACCAAAAGACAAAACCCGCCAGTAAAGGCGCCAGGCCCAAGAAGGCCCCCGCGGCCCCGAAATGCCCCTCCAAACTCCACCTAAACTGTGCTATGCTAACCAAAACCGAGCCGTCCGTTCGAGTCTCGAGCTCAGGAGGATCAGCAGTAGTACGCGCCAAACCCAGGCAACGCCTAAGGTATTCGTAAGTACTAAAGGCTGAATGGGAGCCGAACCCGAATAACGCGAACGAAGAATGAAAACGAAGAATAACCCGGTCCGTGAAACAGGTCTTGAAAGAAAGGAGAGATGCCAACATTGTTATTTTCTCTGACTCTCCCTGCTGTCCAGTTCCGCCTTTCCGATCTAGACGATTCCATGATCGTTCGCTGCCGTTGCCATTACCAATAACCAGGTTTTATCACCTGCACACCTCTACATCTGCGAAACCCAATCTAACTTACTACATTACACAATACTACATCACCTCACTTACCTACCTACTACTTACCTGACCTAATAGCCCATCGTCCCGTCTTGTGATACCCTTTCTTTGTCCTCAAAATTACCAATCCAGCTGCAACGTTTTAGTGACCCTTGGTATGCTTTGTGAAACTACAGCATATCTATCGATTTCATCCTAGATTTATGCTTTGGAAGACTGCCTAGGTACTTGACCCCACTGAGCTCAAGTACACCTCACGCGACAGCACCCTGCATACAAAGGCATTAACCACGACGCACTGAACGAGGCAAAGGTGTGGCGGGGTCTAATCTGCTCAACCATGACGAACCATCACGATGTCTTCAAGGCCCTCGCGCCCATTGAATGGGAGAGCATCAATCAGGACGATCTCAAGACCTTTTTGACCGACATCTTTGTCGAGGCGCAATGTTTAATCGACTCCATTCCCGTATCTACAAGCCTTCCTTCGGCGACATTGTCGTCCAAGTCGACAGGAGGACGCCCGCGCTCTAGCACCGACCCGGCCGGCCCCAAGTTACCCGCGAGGGCGCCGATGACCTCGGAGCGGGCCGAGCACCTGCGCAAGGAATGGAAAGAGGTCCAAGTCAACCCGCGCGAGAACCCACTCGGCGTCGACGTGTATAAGCTGTCGGCCAAGGACAAGAAGGGTGCCTGGTTTGCTCGCCGCAGCTTACACGAAGGTCTACCTTTTGACCAGTGGAAGCTGGGAATGCAGGCCGAGTTTGCTGAGAGCTTAAAGGTGCAAGGAGGACCTGGCGAGGGCAAGATTCGTGGCATTGGCGCCGATAAGAAGGTTGTCGATATCACGGTAGACGGGTGTGGGAAAATGGAAGGTACGTGATTCTCATGATTTCGTGGACTTTCAATCACAATCGCTCGATGCTGACTGTGGCCCGACCTAGTTTATCAACTCTCAGCCCAATTCCCCGGACCAACAACGCCTAGAGATTTCGTAACTCTGCTTCTGAGCTCCGACTCTGCCATCGAACCCCCTGTACAGCAAGGTCTAGCCAAACCCCGTTACTACATGTTGGTGTCCAAGCCTTGCATACACCCCGAATGTGCGCCCAGAAGTGGGTATATACGCGGTCAATACGAATCGGTGGAATTTATTCGAGAAATCAAGGTCGAAAAGCCATTGAGAAAGGTGCGGTCGTCCATTGATCTGAGCCACGAGGAACAGTCGGAAGCGAGGAAAGAAGCTATAGAAAAGTCAAACAAGGAGGCCCTCGCGCGCTCAGCTCGCAATGCCGCCATGGCCAGCTCGGTTTCCGATACCGAGAACACAGAAGGACGTAAGCGAGGCAAGACTATTGCTTTTGCCGGGACCGAGGCAGAGGATGATGATGAGGAGAATGTGGAAACATTGGTGGAGTGGCTCATGGTCACGAGAAGCGACCCTGGTGGCAGTGTGCCGAGATTCATGGTTGAGAAAGGCACGCCTGCCGGTATAGCGGGCGACGCGGAGAAGTTTATGAAATGGGTTCAGACACGAAAGTCTGAAGGCTCCAAGAAGGCTGTTTTGGGAGAAGACGCCACTGAAGAAGACACACCGACATCCGAACCGCAACAAAAAGCAACGCCTGGTGTGACTTCCAACCTTGTTTCCAAAGCCTCAAATGACCCGACCGCAAAGCCAGGACTGGTGAAACCGGACGAAATTGACGAGGATGAGGAGGAGGGTCCCAGGCCGGGTGGCTTTTACGGTATGATCGCCGAGGCACTTGGGGCTGTCGCTGCTCGCCTGCCCAATCCTTTGGGGTCTGCAAAAGGCGGTGACACCGAGTCCGACCTGTCTGATGCGGACACAATAGAGGACGACACATCCTCAATACAGAGCTTCCACAGCGTCGAGTCGGATGTGGAGGCAGATAGCAAGCTTGCCAAGACCGACAGCAACGATGCCCTTTCACCAGTTGTCTCGATTGGCCGAGACGGCGAGGCTCAATCAACTCATTCCTCCGAATCAGTGACTGGAAAGTCTAATGGGCCATCACATCACGAGAAGGAGCTCAGGAAGCTTGAAGAAAAGAAGCGCAAGGCCGACGAAAAGATTACTCGAGCTAGAGAACGGGCACTTTCCAAGAAGGACAATGACGCACAGCGTGACGAGGCGGCAATCGCCAAACTTAAGGAGAAGCACGATCGCGAGATCCAGAAGCAAGAAGAGAGGTACAAGCGCGAACTCAAGAGATTAGAGGAAAAGCGCGCCAATGAACAGCGCAAGGCCGAAGAGAGACGCAAGAAACAAATCGAAAAGGAGACTCGGCAGAACCTAGCCATGGAACTCGAAAAGGTCAAGGCTGAGAGGGACGTGGCACTGAAGCAGATTGAAGTGCTCACGGAACAAATCGGCGAGCTCCAGGGACAAAACACGCTCTTGGTAGCAAAGTTAGGAAAGAAGAGTTCCCCAGAGCTGCTCGATACTCTCAGGAGAACGGATAGTTTCAAGACCGTGAAAAAGACGGACGACTAGAGGTCGGGAGCCGACTTGGTTGCACAGAGAAGTGGAAGCCTTGGTGACTTTCGCAGTCACACAGCTTCTTCCCGACACATAAGAGGAGGAAGTGGGGAAAGTCTCAGAGGTCTTTTGAAGAAGGGATTCGTCGCATTGCTTGAAGATGACAAGGATCATGGTCGCGAGAGGGGAGGAAGCGTTGCATGAGGTGTATTATAAGAGCATGCTTACTCAGTCTGAACGATGTTGCCTAGTACGAGACCATTACGGTTTTTCCTATACCCACCTTGGCTAACATTTGCTATACCTACTACCCGCATCCATGAGCCTGTGATCTTGGAAGGGTAGGAGATTATGAAATCAATGAGTTATTGATACACAAACTGTGATTGCCTGTTCCGACGTGGACTTGGTGCTACTTTCATGTAAACAAGATCGAGGAGGCTCTAGATTAAAGCCATGGGAAAATCATGCAAATCAGATGACTTTTTATTCAATTCTTTGCTTCTATATAAGGCACCCTCCTTCTCTCTTTCCGTGACTACCAGAACAAAAATAGCTGACCTTAAATACCGCACATCTGCAACAGCAGACCATGAACCCTCGTCTTCTGGCCCAGGCCCACAAACGCACGCAGCTCGTCCCGCACAGCCTCGTGACTATCGGAAAGCGCGGCGCCGGCAACGGCGATGCGCGCGCAAATGGCAAACACCTCGGGCTTGGAAGTCCAGCCCAGGACACCGTCGTCGCCCCTTTCGGCCGCGATCCGTGAGAGTGTGCCGAGACTGGCCGTGGTCCAGTCGGCCAGGGCCTGTCGGGAGCCCCCAGAGGGAGAGGAAGAGGAGGACGAAGATGAAGAATGGAAAAGGGCGTCTCGCCAGCGCATTGCCTCGCGTACTTCGTCAATGTATAGATTCTGCTCCTCGACGACGAAAAGGGAGTCGTCAAAGCGCAGGGCCTGCGCGAGCTGGATCTCGGCGGGCGTCCATTCTTGCCCTGCGCCTAGCTGCTGCTGCTGCTCCCCAACCAGGCGGCTTGCGGCGTGGTGGCGGAATTCCTCGTCGTCCCTGTACAGGTCGGCCAAGAGGGTGAGGAGTCGCTCGCCGGCCTCGATGGAGACGAGGGGTTTGCCGAGGACGGGTGCGGCGGCCGTGGCGGCGGCGTCGCGGATCTCTTCGTCGTCGTCGTTGAGGTAGTCGTAGAGCGCCAGGAGCCAGGGGAGATTGGCTGACGAGGCCAACGACAGAGTGTTATTGTCGTTGCTGCTGGTGGCTGTAAAGGAGCGGATGGCTTGGATGCCCGACATTCGCGTGTCAAAGCCCTGTGTGAACATGATTAGCATGGGATAAAGCACAGTGAAAGAACTACAAGAAATTGGTCCTTACGTTATCGACAGAACCGGCACTTCTCATCATGGTGCCCCAGGACTTGAGCCATTGCTCATTATTCTCGGCGGATGCCTCGGCAGAGCCCCGCATGATAATAAATCTGACCAGCGGTCCACTGACCCGAATAATGGCGTCTGCCAGACCCGGATTGAGAGCTCCGCTGTGCAACGCCTGCCACAGGGAAGTGAGCTCAGTGGTGGCCGGAAGCGCGGCCATGGCATCTTTATGTACCAAGCCGTCGAGCTCGGCAGCAAGGATATTCAGGGCCAGGGCCCGGGGCTTTGGTACATGTGTCTCGTATACTGCTGTAATGCAAATTTTGATGATCCGGGACGCTGCCAGGGGAACAAACAGAGACCCTATCCCAACCTCGACATACGACAGCATGGTCTCCAAGGCATCACAGGCGGCGTTCACGTCGCTCTTGAGTAGTGCCCCTATGTCAAAGTTGGCAAGTTGATCCGGGGAGCGCATGATCCGCTCCATCTCGGAAGCTGTGGAAGCCTGTGCCTCTTTTGCTTCCTCGAGGGCCGAGCGAATCTTGAAGGAGTTTGCCGAGGATTGTGATGATGCGTCGTTGAGTTCTAGCAAGACGGGATCGGTGAGCTGTGCGCCAATGTGCGAATTGCTGGCCAGTCCGTTCAGGAAGCTGATGATCTCAAAGTATACAGCGCGTACTTCGGCACAAGTCGTAAAGCTACCAGGCATGCTTGGTATACTCTGAACAAGGTCGGACAGATCCTCTGGATAGTGCTCTTATAAATGGAGTCAGTTTATGGTCACAAATAGTCATTCAAAGTCAGACTCACTCAGTAGCTGATCTTGCATGGTGTCAAGAAGTCGCTCAAGAAGAAATTTAAATGTCAATAGTGCTCCATGCAACTTGTTGGCAGATGATTGAGATTCTGCAAGCAGGGTCTTGACATGGCCAAACCAATCCGCATGAAGCAAAAAGGAACAGAGTGTACGGGCAGCAATCTCTCTGACATGCCAAATGTGGCTGCCGAGGTACCATGCTACGATACCGTACAACTCGTCCTTGAACTCTTCGGGTGGCCCTGCTCTGCGGATAATGTCCAGTGCGGGAAATACTGATTCTGCTGTTGCAATCTCCTTGGAAACACTCGTCGTGGCCTGGCCTGATTTCAAGAGACTGACAAGTAGCATCGGCAGAGACTTGTACTTGTGCCAGGCTACTCTGGTGGATCGGCCATCCCAACCTGCCTCCATCAACACTTTGCTTTCGCTTGTGCCAAAGAGACAGTCTATCAGACTTCTCAGCAGAATGAGACCGCAATTACGAATAGCCCAACTGAAGATGATGTGTTAGTCTAAATACTAGTTGAATATATGTTTCTGGCAACTCACACTTCAGACCTGAGACTATTGGCAGCCAGTTGAAGACAGTCTGTCAAGTATGGCTCAGCACGTCTGCTCAACATGGAGCTCTTGAATATGTCCTTGATGCAGTTGGTTGCGTGAACCTGGGGCAAGTTGGATCCGTCTGTCTCGGACACGTGCGCAGGCCTTTGTGCGATATCTCGCAACTCATGCATGACAGTGTCAAATGAAGGCTCGTCGGAATTGGATGCTAATATGCCGACAATGAGAGCAGGGATACCAGCCGATCTCCTCGTTGTCGATGCTTGAGTGTGAATGCAGTCAAGGGCGCCCTAAGATATTATCAGTTGGAGGCATTTCGGAATGGTTGATAAATCATACCTGATACCACACTTTCAACAGAGATTTGTCCTGTTCGGACGAAGAAGAAGAGTACTTGACAAGCTGACAACAACTTGCAAAGGTTTGTGTCACAGTGGTGAAAGCACCGCGGTGTCTCAGGTTGGATAACTGCTCAAAAGTCAAGTTTCCGATGGCTTCAAACTCCTGGCTTGAAGGCCGAATATAGCCAGACTTTTTAATCCGGATATTGCTAGAGATGACCCGTAACAGGTGGCTGTTTTCAGATGATTAACTTAATGTACATCACTTTGTGGTGTAATTTCTCACCTTGACTCATGAATCGCCCGAAAGCTGTAGCTCAGTAGGTCTTTCGTGTCGAGCTGGTCGACTTCTTCCAATTCTTCTGGCAAATGACCTTCTGGGGAGTCGTCACACAGTACAAGTCGTACTGCCTGCCATATCCTCTGACAGCTGCTAATGGCACGTGCCTGGAGGGTTTCCAATAGGATGACCTCGTCCGATGAGTAGTCGGTGCTTGACAATGATTGCCATACATATCTGCCGAATTAGTTAGTGGTAAAGCCAAGCTGATTAGTTGCAGTCGCTATATCATACCGAAGTGCAGCAAATCCACCGTGAATAGGCGCATCTAGGACAGCAGAAGCCAAGTCTGATTCAGCGGCGCTCAGTCTTAGCTCAATGTCTGCCAGAATTCGGGCGGCAATCGCCACTTTTCCGTCCTTGGACCTTGTCCATTGGCAAAGAACCTCGTACGACCTTGCGACTCCATCTGAGTGGTCAGCACGAGAGGTCTTGCTAGCGAGTTCACTGGCGCGCGTGCAAAACTCCTCCAACTCTTGCAGCATTGGCCTTGTGATTGTCGTGGAGTTTTCCGAATATCTCGTCGAGAGTAAAACTAGCAGATTCGTCGCAGTCTCTCTCACGTCATCAAAAGGATCCATGATGAGATCCAGTACAGACCTCAGCCATGCACTGTCAACTAGCTGTGACCCTAGCCATGCTTCCTTTGATCCATTCTGTTTGCCGCGAGACTCTGATTTGAGGACAAACTCCATAGCTCTCAGAGATGTGATGTGCCTTTGATATGAAGCTGTGGGAACCAGCTCATTCTTCAGGAAGTTGAAATACCAGCCAAGGAAGTCGTCGTGAAGTTGTAGGAGGTGCTTGAGCTTGTCAGGATCTTCGGCATTGGTGCCTCCAGTATTGTTCTTTTTCGCCTTCTTTGCGAGACGTTCCAATTCCTTGGCCAAGCCACTGATCGCACCTTGGACTCTGGATATCATGTTTCTAGAGTATCCCAAGACATCGTACCGGAATTTGGCATCGCCGTCCGAGTAGAATGCCGGAAGATGCTTCCGAAGCAATTCGAGGGATGCAATCGAGTAAGGTTTAGTACTCGATGGCGAAGCAATTAGAATTGATACGGCCGATGACCGAGCTTCCTGTGAACTGTGCGACAGGATGTCCTCCAGCACATCCTTTTGCAAGTGTGCAATGCCCTGTGTTTTTGACGTTTCTTCGCGATCTATAGAGTCAGTTTCGATGCCGCAAGAGACGTCGAGTAACCTACCACTGAGAGGCTCGCCCACGATTCCGACCTTTTTCCCTGCCTCTAGTGATGCCAACCAGAGCATCGAGGTGACGTCCAGGTCAGACTGATCCTTGGTCAAGGTCTGCAAAGAGAACAAAAGTTCAAGATACTTCAACATCTGGACCTTGTCCGACGTATACAGAGGCATCATGATGTATATCTGGATAGGCTCGAGGAGCTCTATATCTTTGGCCAGCCCTGCGGACAAGAACTTGTGCCATGAATCGGGTAAGAATCTAGCATCCTGCTGCTCGGACCAAGTAGTAGAGAAGATAGTAGCCAAGAGCTTTCCCGCGACGGGAGATAGATGTTTCATTATCATCCAGTCAAAAATTCTGGCTACAAAAGTATTCCAGCTCTCGCGCTGATCTTCTGAGACGCCATGGATTTTTTGATATGTCTGAATCACACCGGGAAGATAGAATATCCTCTTTTGTATGAAGTAATCTAATGCCATGAAGGCGGACTTGACCGAGGGCTTGATGGACTTTAGGGTGATGAAAGATACAATGTCATTCAAGAGCCTGGTTTTGATAACCTCACCATTTTCAGGGCGTTGGTTCCTGGTTATGGAAGATTTGAGAAAGTCTAAAACCAGTCTCATGGAACGATGCTGATCCTGCTCGTTCCACTCGACATAGTAGTTGAAGAGATCATTGGCAGTCTTTTCAGAAAAGGCATAGTCCTGGACATCAGGAGATTTCGATCTGGAACATTGCTCAATGAATCCGCAGAGCTTGACACAGGCTTGACCAGAGGACTGCCTTGGCCTCGCAGCACTCTGGAGCAGTTCCTCGAAAATGTCATTGGCATACCTTTTTCTCATAAGCAGCCGATCCATCAAGCCTGTGACAAAAGAAACCTACGAGACTTGACTGGCCGCTGGTTTCTCTTCGATCCAGGTGACAGCATTTCTTGGGTTGAAGGTGGCCTCCTGTAGGCCAGGATAGGCATCACGGGCGGCGGCAGAGACGTCCATTTTTTTTTTCTATCACTTGTTCCACTTGAGAGTGGTCAAGAAAGGCTCAGATATTGCGCAACTCAGTCGGGTTGTACCAGGAATCACTTGGTCTTGTGAATGAATCGGAGCGGTGACCTTGACGAAGAGCGTATGATCTGGAAAGCTCTAGATTTCAAGAATTGAGCAGTACCACGCACAAGCCTTGGTTCATATGGTCGACATGCCCGAGATGTAGACTGGACCGTAGCGACCAAATCCCAACCAGGTTGAAGAGAATTGCGTGGGCAGAATGATTCTGCAAATGGTCGTCAAAAGAATGGATGATATTGGTGCCAGAAAGACAGTGACCAATAATAAAAATAAAAAATATTACTGGATTTGATGGTGATCTCAAGTCTCAAAAAATTCGGATACCCAATTCGGTGCATCAAATATGCTTGGCGTTTTTTGGCCATTCTGACGGGCGCCCAGAGACTGCCAAAAAGAAAAATCTCCACTCAGAGCCACTGGTAGTGTAGCGTTACGCTAATGGCAAGAACGACGAGTCACACCCCTGCATGGGCACGGGCCATCTGAGCTAATCGTGGACCAGATTTTTTTTATCGTGTCGAACGGCGACGGGGAGCTTCCACCCATTCTTTGCAGGTCGGCAAGCCGCACGGCGACATCATACAAACACCACCCACCGGCATCACGACCAAGAGACAGACCCCTCCTCGCTGTCTGTTTGACCCTCAATCCATTGCGCGATTATCGGATCTCGTCATCCCTGTATTATATTCAACTCGGATCCTTCTTTGCATCTCCCCCAAGTCGCCATGTCTATCTGGGACACCCTCACCGGACGCAAGCCGTCGTCTTCCTCGGCGTCGCAGCAGTCGTCGACACCCAGCGATCAAGCTGCACCCACACAAACACCCACCACATCGTACTCGCCTACGCCCTTTGACCCGTCTGAAGCGCAAGGTGTAGACCAGTTTCTCAAGGGCTCTGCCTTTTCCGACCCTTCGCAATTACATCCTCTGGCCGGCCTCAACAAGGATAGCCTCGAGTACCTCACCCTCGAAGATGCCGCCCTGTCAGAACTTCCCGGCTCGCAGTCTGTCATCCCCTCGCGTGGCTTTAGCGACGATCTCTGCTACGGAACGGGCATCACATATTTGACTGCCCTCACGATAGGAGGTGCCTGGGGTCTGCAAGAGGGATTAAGGAGATCAGCAGGCCAGCCGCCCAAGTTGCGCCTCAACTCAGTACTAAACGCCGTCACCCGACGCGGTCCGTTCCTGGGCAACTCGGCCGGTGTCGTTGCCATTACATACAACTTGTTAAACTCGGGTATTGGTTACGTCAGAGGCAAGCACGATGCCTTCAACACGATCCTTGCTGGTGGATTGAGTGGTATGGTCTTCAAGAGCACACGGGGCCTGCGGCCAATGCTGGTCTCTGGAGGTGTTGTCGCGTCAATCGCAGGAGCATGGGCAGTAAGTTGATGATCTCGTCTTGCTCTACAAAAGGCCAACTCGTTAACCACATATCTCTAGGTCACCAAGCGTGTCGTTTTTGCCGACCTGGAGCAGCACGAACAAAAGCTGTAAAGAAAAAGAAAGAAAGAAAAAAATTATGACGACCTCTCCCCTAATGCGGACTGCACAATATGGGTGCCGCTATTTTCCGACTGCTTGATGTCAATGCTCACCATTATGATCATCCATCAGGCATACTGTACCATATTGGGACTTCGTTTTCGATGTTCCACTAGACGATGTAATTACCTTTTATACTTTTTTTTTTGGTCTAAAGAAAGGTGCCCTCCGTTGGGGTTGGTCGCATAGCGAATGGATCAGATCATCTCTCCTCAGACTGGACGTATGTAAAAATAGATGGCAAAGCGCATTAGAAAGCATTCTCAGGCTGTGGATGCGGAAAGGAATAGGCGTTCTAGTCAGCACTGGGGTGGCAATTGACTTTTTTTATGACCTTGAGCCGAACTTGTTACATGTAATATTTGCACTGGCCAAGCTGGAGTAAAAATAATCGAGTTCTCCAAGTTCGGCGTTTGGCGTGAGTGTCTACACATTTGCCCCTCCACCACGTCATGATTGTCCCTGCCCACACGGATTGCAATATAGGAAGGCGCCTAGTTGCTGTGAGACTGCAGACATCAATTGCCATCTCCAAGCTCCAGCTGTCAGTCATCTCTGACAATCAACCATCCGATGTTGTTGGCGCCCACCCTTCCAAGAAACGACGCGCTGTTTCGGCGGGCGCGCTCTCCAGATAATATCTGATATTGTTTGGCCACTTGACTGTTGCCTTCGTGTTGTTTGCTTTCGACATTTTCAGGCTCTTTGCCGAAAGCATTCTATCCACCAGTAATCCTGACACTGTCTGGCTTCACCAAAGCCGCATACCTCATCGTCATGGCCCTCACAGCAGAGCAACTCAAGAACCATTTGGTTTCTTACTATCTCTTGAGTTGGCGATCAACTGGTGTTCCTGCTGACTTGAACGACATCCTCAGCCAAAAGTTCGTCTGGGGACTTGACGAGCAAACTGGCGAAAGCAAGGCGCAACAGACCGACCCCGATTATGCCTATATATCCTCGGAGGACCCGACAACACTTTTGCGCATAAACTGCGATGATTCAGCACCCACTGATCCTAAACTCCGCGCCTACTACTCGGACCTGGAAGGATTCATGGTCCGTCACCCTGACATTGTCGCCGAGATGCGGGCTTCTCTGGATGAAGACATTGAGCTCCAGCGCCTCATCCTTTTGTGGGACACTAAGCCACTGGAGATGATGGATACAAAGGAAAAGGTCATTTACCATTATCACTCTCAATGCCAAGTCCTTTGCGATTAGTTGCTCACTGCTTCATAGATACAAATGCTCGCTCGTGATCAACTGTTGTCCAAAGAGGAGCTGATTCCTCCCTCGACCCTGATGAAGCTTCCAATCTATCTGATGAGAGTTGACGACAAGAACCAGGCGTCCTTCCAGTACCACCAAGCTATAACTACTGGAATCCAGGGTTCTCAGGAGCAATTCCTCAACTGGCTCAATACCATTGACCACGAGAACAACGAAACCCTTCTCGGCCAAGGCACTAATGCTTTTATTGACGAAATCTTTAACTGGGACAAGTACGACAATGATACGGAGCAAACTTGTGCCTTGAGTGGTATCGCCAACGGAGTGAGCCTCGACGATTGGTCATACAAGAGCCTAGAGGACTCCCCATTCAAGTTGGTTGGCGAGTGGCGGAGCCTGAAGACCTAGGAAGACTTCCAACGCCTACTCAACGCGTTCCGCATTACCTCCAGCATATTCCCGGTATTCATCAGGGTATGTTGTCTGTGCATGACGATAAATAGCTTCAAAAGTGATTACTGACTAGGACTACAGTCCCATATTCTTGAGCAACGAGGTGAATCCTTCGAGATCAGACAGAACAATCCTACCGAGGCAGAAATCCTGCCGTCGGAGGACAATGGGGATGTAACTGAACCTGTTCAAGGTTGGTCAATGGTCATGCTTCCCATCCCTGAGAACTACAGACCTGGTGTCAAACCTTGGTACTTGGATTGAATATTCTCCAGGTTATTTGAAGTAAGGGAAGATGACAGATTCCACCACTTTGGAAAGGATATGCGACCCTGGATCACACGAAAACTTGAAGAGTCTCTAACTCACAACATACTTGTGGTATGCCTTCATCGGCTGAGCCAGGTTGCAATATGGCCCCAGATTTTGAATGTACCTGGGGAGAAAAAGATGAAGGCTGTGTTCATGTAAAAAGGAGGAAAGGTAAAGATCAGGATCAAGTTGATTTGGATCACACGGTTGTTGGATGCCGATTCATCAGGCAGATAGATAGTGTTAATCAAAAAGACGTTCACACAAAGATTCACTCGCCAGCTGCAACTGCCACTTGCCATCAGTCATTAGTTCATTTTTGAACACTCGTGAATATGCAAGCATCCAAGATCCATTATTAGTAGCACAGAGCAGACACCTTTTTTTTTTTCTTCTCCACCATTAATTATCACGACCGGAAGTCTTTATCGGTCCCCGCATCACGAACAACCAACGACTCTACACAAACGCGACGACGACTCTGAAATGGTCAAAATGTGTTCATGCTGGCCCATCAAGGACATAATCCTCGAGGAAGATGATCCTCCCACGAGACCTCGTCAGCAAATGTTCCAGTACGTATGGGATGGACAGCGATGGGTGCCTCGCGTAGGAAGTCCGGTAGGTTTTGTCTGTCCCTTTTTTCCACACTCATCCTGAACGCCTGATCCATATCCGCATGGTGAATGCTTGTGCGCCCGTCTGATGGAACGAAATCTTTACCGTCTGATCTCTGCTGTCTCGAGAGTTTAATCATGAAAGCTCCATGTCTTCCCGCCGCCGGCGGATATATCAAATAGCCAGATATCTATATCACCGCCGACGGATATATCAAACATCCAGACGCCTATGTCGCCGCCGCCGACGCCGACGATCTCAACAGGCCTGTCCCCGTGGGTCTCGTCAGATGGCCGGCCCTTCCCAGTCACTTTGTTGGTCTTTCCCGTATCTTGAAGCAAAATTTTCCTCTACTTAAGGCTGTTTGGAAGTTTCCCAGACCTGAAACCATCATTCATTACACAACTCAACCATCACAGCTGGGGCTCCAACAGTACTACCACTCCTCCAAGCACCCAGCTGCAATTCTCAGAACCTTTTCTCTCTTCTTCTTTTCTACTTCTCTGTTGAATCCATTCGACTCAACTACGGAGCGGGTTACCACGATGCCAGCAAAGAAGGGCAAAAAGGTCACGATCGAAGACGAGGTCCCCGTCCGCCCCATCCTTCGATCTCGACGAGATTCCTCTGATGACGACGAGTTTTCCAGTGCCAACCCCGCTGCTGGTACTGCCTCCGATCCCAACTTCAAGGGTGCTGGTGTTCAACAGTTTTACACGGTTGGAGCTCATACTCGAGGTGTCGTCAACGGCCCCAATCCTGCCTTCGGACAGCAGCCCTTCATTCATTGGACTGGAGGCCAGCCTCAGCAGGCATCTCAGGTTCGTCCCGGCATTGGCCTTGCCTATCATCCAGCTACTGGTCTTGTGCCCCACCCCGGAGCTGCTACTACAAGCTTCTTCAACCAAGCTCAGTCCTCTTTCCTGGTCAGTCACACCCACGATTTCCAACCTCGCAAACAGGAGACCCAACTCCTCGCTGCAAAATCCAATCCATTCAATTCCCATCACCATTTCCAAGTTGCACAAACACTTCAGAATCATTTCCCCCATCACCGTCGCCATCAGAACATCCTGAAAATGGCCGACTACGGAAATGGAGTTCCCCCCAACACGGGCCAGAACTTCCAGCCGCCCGTGCCCGACACCACCTATGGTCCGATCCAGCATATTTTCCGTCCTCGTTCCGACCGTGGCTTCCAGCAGCAGGCAGCCGCCGGTGTTCAATTGGGTGCTACTTACCAGTCTACCCCCTGCACCTACGCCGTTCCCATGGCTCCTGGACAGGCCCCCGTTGGTGTCGCCATGCCGCAGGTTTGTTTTGTCCACAACCAGCAGCAGAATCAGCAGGCTGTTCAGCAGACGGGATTTTTCATTCCACTTCAGCCGGGCATCACTTGCTCGTGCCCCTACCATGCAAGTCTCTCGTCTGATCTTGGCTCTCTGGGACTATGATGGAACACGCGCTCTATCTTGTGATCTTGGGTGGAAGTGCCAAACGCGACTGAACAACAACCGGCGCATTATGCAATCTCAACATTCCCCATATCAATCACATCAATCTCCAAGAAGCTCAGCTAACAGTTTTATTCCTTGTAGGTTCAGAATGGTGTTGCTACTGCTCCCATGGCTATGCCTATGATGCCCAACCAGACCCAGCCCTTCGTTCTTCAAAACGGTCAGCCCATTCAGTATGTCGCCACTGGAATGCCCGGCCAGGGTTATCCCGCCGTCATGCCCACTCCTGGCATGCCTCAGCCCATGGGAAACGTCGTCGTCGGCGCCGGAGGACAGCCTCAGCCCCAGGTGCTGATGACAGGTAATTGCGGCCCCGGTGGCAACCCCAACCCCAACCCCCCTGATATCATGGGCGTCGGCCGTACCCAGGGTGAGCACAATGCTCAGTTGCTCAACGACATGCACGCCAGTAGTCTCTTGGAGCCCCAGGAGATGAAGCCAGCCGACGATGACCCTTCACGCATGTACCTCCTTCGTGAGCTAGATGGTAACTGGACTAAGCGCAACCGGTTTACCCTCGATAGACTGCCTGTCCGCTGGTACGTCACTCCCTGGGGCGGCTTCTACGCTGTCCGCCTGGAGGACTAAAGGATAACCTCACGGTGAGTACCCGGCAGCTTATTGAGATCAAAGCTTCGTCCGCTCATAATGTTCAATAGACACGTCTACACAGTAGGAAGGCAACATCTTAATATTGAGATGGTTTGCGAACCTGTAAGTTCCCTCAGCTCCTGGATACGCTCGACTGAGATTGACTAACGGATATCATAATAGAGACTGTACATCTCTGCATTGCGTTTGTTCTTGCTTTTCGTTTTCGCCGGCACAGTGTACCATAAAGACTTGTTTACATCCGAATCCCAAAGATGGACCTATAAAGTACACTCCCCTATAATAACTTTCCTCAAACCTTTGTGAGCACCAAATAATTGATCAAGTCACAGGTATCTTTTACAATCCTCTCTTGTCAAATCATCATCGAGTGGAACATCGATCCAAAGAGATAAAGGTACTGGAAGGACGGACTGGGGAGGAAACAAGCTAACGAGGCATCATGCTTCTGACGCCTGATTTACAGCTTTGATGATATGGTTTCACGCGGCTCTTGTTTTGCTTTTGTGTTCTTCAGATACCCGGATTCAGTCACCACTGTTTCCCCTTTGCCTTTACGATACCTCCAGAAGATCGAACTCATTGGTCTTGCACCTCTGAATTTTCGTCTCTTCTCTTTGTTTAATGGTTCGGCCATCAAGGTGTCGCGACTTCTTGGTCGTGGCGTAAACCTTTTCATGGTTTGGTATGCACTTGCGTTTCTTTCTGTTTCTCTTCCTGTGCACAGCACAGCTATGAGTAGGCGGCGACTCTTCAAGTCGCTTGGCTTAAATTTATACAACGCAATGCAGAGATCCCAAATCTTGACTGACTCTTTTGACGACTCGTGGCTGTAGTCTGGCTAATTCGCTGATGCCGGAAGACAGCTAAGCTCCGGATCATGTCATTCTTGAAGCCAGAATTTTACTACATCAAGTTTTACTTTAATTCAAGAAACTCAACCCTATCCCTAGTGCTCATCACACATTATGACAAATATATTGCTAAATACATCATTTGGAGGTATACTATTAATTCTCACTTATCCGCTAAGATCTTTCCTCGTGAAAGGTTTGAGCCTCGCTGTTGTCGAGTTGGTACATTGATACCATAAGATGTTTGAACATGGAGAAGTACCAGAAAACTATCCCTAAAGACTCCGACTTTGCGATTACAGGAGAGTACGCAACATTCAGGCCCGTCAACGACCGAGCCTACATTGCTCGGAATCCATGGCATTCCGACTTCTATACAAGCTTTGCAATAGATTTCCAACTACAACCTTACGCTGACCACGTGTCTAGTCGCCTACCGTATGTCCACCTGATTCTCGCCCTTCTTATTTTCCACGTGGTCGTTGATGCAGACTCCAATGATCTTGTACTTATCCACAGGATGATTCCTGTAAATGAGTAGGTTCCCGGCGCCACCAGTCCTCACGTATCCGTAGCCACCCATCATGCCATGGCTAAAGTCCTCCCGAACAAGAGCCCGGCCCTGGGGCGGAGGCAGCTTTGGCGGCACCGTCTCGTATTTCTTGGTTCTTCGGCAGCTCTTGGCGTAGGACGGGTGAAAGTCGACGCTGCCCCCAAAGGCAACCAGGTCAAAGGAACTTCCTACATCGCCGGCCTGCACAAGCCCCAAGCCGTCGTTTAGTATGATCCTATGGTCGTGATCTTGGACGCCAATGATGTTGCCAAACGAGCTCCCCTCCACCACCGTCAGGGCCTCGAAGATGAGCGAGAAGGGCGCGACAATGGTACACCCGCAATTGACGCGCACCTCGCACATGATTTTCTTTGTGCTCCCCTTGTGCAGACGAGAGTTGCAATCCAAGCTCTCATCCATGACGTAGTTTACAGAATGATTATGAGACCTGAGGGACCAGGGGTCAGGATTCTGCCACTGGGTCCCGCTCACGTTTCTGTCAATCCACCCGGGGAGCTTGGCGTAGGGGTCGCTGACGGTCCACACGGGCCGGAGGCTCTGGAGGAGGCGCCGCCGGTACTGGACGACGTGGCATCCGGGGTCCATGACCATGGCCAGCAGCGTGGCGCACTGCACCAGGGTCCGGCCCGTGTCGTCCCGGGCGACGCGCACGGCTTGCTCGTTGACGGGTATGGTCTCCTTGCCGAACCACTTTCCCGTCTTGACCGTCTTGCCGGCGTTGCAGCCCCGAAAGACGAACCGGAACTGGCCGTCGCCCTGGACGAGGGAGATCTTCATGTACTCCCGCGGGTTCCCCACTACTCCCGTGATGGCCGGGGTCTTGACCGAGCCCTTTGACTTTAGGCGCCCCAGATTGACGATGCCAGAGAAGCAGTCAGTGGTTAGAGTGTTTTCTTGATTGTCCTCGTCGCCTGTTCCTTCAGAGTTTGTTGTGATTGGAATCCAATTATACGAGGTTCGTTCCCCGCTGCTGATTGCCAGTCTGGTCCACGCGTATTCGGTCTTGATGGAAAGGTTCTTGAAAAAGTGAAAAGCCATTTGGTCGAGCGTCTTGTCCTTGAAGTCCGCTTGAATCTCCTCATAGGTGAAGAGTCCCTTGAAGATGCCCAGCAGTCCCTTGAATATGTCTTCCATGTCCCGACACCGGCGCGGCCTCAGGGAAACGGCCGAGAAGACATTACTCACGCCGTCGTGGTTGTGGCGCCACCAGCCGGGCCCGCCGTTTACAATGTCGGTTCTGGCTGCCACGATGCCTTGGGCTTGCACCGTTAGCCATTCGAGCCGCTCAATGTCGGCTTCGATCTGGGCGAGAACGGCGTCGCAAGATGCCGTCTTCCACTCCCGGGCCGTCTCTATCCAGGCGTACAGCTTGGTAGCCTTGTCCTTGGCGTCCGTGGCCAGGTCCATCCAGTTGTCGAGCTTTCCAATCGGTGCCACCTCAGTCTTGTTCAGACCCCACATGTGTATGTTCTTGCCGAGGAGCATTTCCTGAAACGTCCAAACCCGGGAAAAGTAGCGGTTGCTGAACAGAGACGTGACCCGGCTGACGCAGGTCGAGTAGCAGTTCAAGAGGCCCGGCTCAATGGCGGCGGACCGGACAATGGATCGGTCCACGGGGAAATCCCAGGTGCTGTCTGCCCAAGCACTGAGACTCGTCTTCAAATTGTCCGTCAACCTGGCCTCTGACGCCAGTGCGCTGCCGTGCATGTGGTAGAGCAAGTGATCGACAAACTTGAGGTCGTTGACAATCTCCTGAGGATTCCACGGCTTGTGCTCCATCTTGAGCAATATGTGACATGTGCGAGCGCTCTTGTAGTACTCAAACATCTTGAGCACTTCGCCAGCGCTCTCGCTACGATCCCGCTGGTTGATACACACGCAGTCTACCCACAGGTATTCTATGCTGGCGTTGCGCATGAGGCTTTTGATGTCATTCAGCTTTTCCTCTTCCACATTGAACCACCAGGTGACGCCTTCTATTCCGTGTGCATAAGGTTGCCCGCCTCTGGGGTGGTTGATGCCATGCTTTGCAGCTTCATCCTTTCTTGCTTCTTCTTCCAATCTTTGTTGTTTTTGTTCCGGAGTCTCCTTCTTGACTGGTTGCGGCTTGTCGTGGTCCTCCCATGTGTAGGAGAGAATATCAAAGCTGTTGACCTGGTTCGGGCGAGGATCGAAGACGGAAAACTTTCCGTTGGCATAGCGTAGGAGTCTAATGGGAAGTTCGAATTCCATGGTGTCTCGACGGTCGGCTCTGAAACCCGTACTTGTTTTGAATGGTACCAAGTAGGCATCCGAGATGATTGTTGGAGTTTATCTCAAAGATGTGACATACAAGACCGATAAAGCATGAACAGCACCTATTTTCAGATTGTCTTGGATCATTTATGTCCCATGGGGCCCCCTTGCCAACGTGTTCGCGGCACCAAGTCATGACCCTAGTGATAATACCCGTGGTGTTTTTTCAGCTCGTCTTGGCGTCAACGGCTTTTTGCACCCTATACTCTGTACAGGCGCCAAAAAGTGGAATAACCCTACAGCAGCGACTGGGATTGCGTAGGTTAAGCGCCCGGGACGCGTTCAGCTTTGGACGCGATATCGAGACATTGATTCTTGGCGCAGCTACTTTTGTGTCCAAGGGACACGGATAAAAAGCATGAGTGGCTCGAATGGCTCCCTCCAAGGTCCCTTGCCATTTGATATTAGCTTTCCATGGTTTAGGCCAAAATAAACTTTGGGATTCAGGTTCCTGATGCGATGTGTCAATGTCATGAAATACACACCAGGGGATTGCAGCGAGCTGAAAAAAAAAAAATAAAAAGGATTGGGATTAGACCAGGTGGTTTGTACATTTCGTGGCCATTCACTGCATGTGCCAAAAATATACACACTTGCATAACCTTTAATCACACAACATGACCACGGAGGTAAAAGAAAGAGAGAAACATGCCAGTAAAGAATTGAGTGTATTCTTGCCTTGAATTTGGTCCATGATGCAAGAGTCGACTGGATATCAGCTGCTTTTGCTGGCATACGGCTATTGTGTATAGAAACCGGGGTTTCAAGCCTCGAAGCACCTAAAAGGATGACTGGAGCTTGGGTTTCTTGGCGTTATAGCCGCCGTAAACTTTTTCCCTTTTCAAATTCTCAGTTCGGGAGGTATAGAGTCACGTAATCGAGGCAATTTCATTGTGAATGCCTATAGAGAGTGTCTATTAGAATAGTAGCCAAGTAGTCTAATACCTTATTCATTTGCTTGCAGGCCTACTTGTCCTATAGGAATGCTCAAAGCGCTATCCTAGTCTTTCAATACTACCTTTTATTTCCAGAAGTGTAATATGCAAGCCGAAAGAAATCGCCAAGAATCCAGTAGTAGTTTCAACGTATATACTGCTAATACGCCACCTGTGGCTAGGTCAAGGTGGCTATTAGTATACAGCCCTATAGGCTACAACTTCTATGGGAGTGCTTTGAATTCTCGTAAGCGTGAACGTGAGTTTTGATTCAGTGGAGCTATCTTGCTCGTGTATCCTTTACCTTGTTCAATACAATTGTATTGCCGGCGATATAAGTAAGTCATAAAGCACCCACATGATAACCAAGGGAAACGCTAAACCTTAAGGTTTTTACTTTACGAATGGACACAGTCGGTCATATCCAAGTGATTCTTCCGTCATGGTTATCGTCGACAATACGAACCACTGGAATCTGTACAGATTGCAGTTGAGCCGTGTTGAATGTCGAGTTCATTGTCATGTATAATCACAAAACCCCACCTCTGCAGACACTAGACACTGCAGCATGGGGAGATAGCTATGGTAGCCCACTAAAAAATCCCTGCCAAATGGACACTGCCAGTGGTTTAACCCCCCCAAACTCACATGTCGGACTTGTCAACCAATCTTGTACAACAACGAGGTTGGCCGCTTCCATGAATGGAAGGTCGGGCCACCTATTTGACAAAGATCTTCCAGAAACGCAGATCTATTCTGAGCGCAGAGTTGCCATCAATGTTACCAGTCGTCGTGGACACCCTCGTCATTGTCAGCACTTACTCACAGACATCCGTCTTATCTTGCTTTTGGAGCTGTTTTCCTTTACTTAGCTGCTGGAGCAAACTCCAACGACGTGCATGGCAGCTGCTGCGCGAAAACATTGACATCAACATTCTTGCTTTGCATCATGGTCATTCTCCAAAGGAGGGGAAAACATTTATCATCATGAATGCGCTCAGGCAATTTCACATGAGCCTTGTGTGTGTGTTGTAGGAGAATCCACGCAACAATGGCGGCTTTACTTGCTCTATTGCGTACCGAGTTCCCTAGCTTCCGAGAGACTTTCGGCGCCTCAGTAACGAAATCCGCGGCATTACAGACAGATACCGTTTCTGCTGCTGCACTACGTAGAGTGGGAGATGAGACTGATGACGTCCACAGCCTCAATGACTCCGAGCAACTTGTGGAGCATGCTTCCGCTGTAGACTACGCAACATCTGAGCGTTTCATGCAATGAGCGGCGACTCCCACCTCTTCAGCGTCGTTCTGCGAATCTGGAGATAATCGATCGAGGCCACCACCATAGCACCACTCAGCGTAGCATGACGATCGCCCCGCGGGGATAAGGGAGGGGCGTCGTGGGCTCTTCTTGGCTCGTCCGGCACTGGGTTTCCCCATTGGTAACCCTGGTCCGGCAGAGGACCACACCCCCTTCGTTGAATGCGGCTCCCTCATCTGGCATCTACGACGACGGCGCTGGCTGCAAAGGCACTCCGCGCCCGCAGTGCCCTCGGCGATACAGCGGTCAGGTCGAGGTCACGCCTCTGATTTTCCTTGGTCGGCAATGTTTGAACCCTTGTTTTTTCCCCAGCACTTATCTTTCTTTCTCCGCCGTCACTAGCAGTTTGCTGCCTCGATGCCAGGATTGCTGAACGTGCACTTTTCATATGTTTTGGAGAAACCCAGCATTGTTTGAATGCAAAGGAAGAGGGGAAGTAATCGTATTTCGTCCGAAAGGCGGCGAGGCAGCACTATCACTATCTCCACCGTTTGCCGCCTCGGAGTGGCATGTTCGGCTTGCGTGGAGTGGTGTGCCTCAACGGGACAATGACCTCCCCCATCTGGACTCCAGCCATGTCCAGAATGCAGACGACCTCTTCTGAGGGGCTCCATCCAAGCCCGTACGTAGACCATGCTCGACAAGACGAGAACGTGGGCGAACACTGATATCTGTGGCATCTTCCGAGACATATGCCTCGCTTGTCTCCCCCCACCCGCCTCGCTAGATCTGCAAACCGACGCACGGCCTATATACTTGACCTTGACCCGCGAACTCCCACGTGTGTATATTGGCGTCACTGTTCAATCTCGCTCGCCTCTGACATGCCCTCCAACCGGAGCGGTTTATCGGTACTGGACGTAGACGACCACTTTAAAGTATTGGTGACCGCTCTGCCATTCAATCAATCAAACTGTGCCGAACGCCGAGACTACAACAATTGGTATAACACCTTTCAACATGGACTCCCTAAGCGATGACCGTGGTCCCGAGATATTCTACGTGACGCTGTCACTATTGATCGTATCAACAATAACGGTGGCTATGAGATGCTATGTCAGAATTCGGATACTCAAGTCCTTCCGGATAGAAGACTGGATGTCATTAGCAACAATGGTATGCTTTCTCACGGTTCTTTCATATATATCTGGCGGTCGGCTTTCACAGGGCAATAGCTGACATCGCATCTATAGTTGTCTTTTGGATTCTTTTGCGGCTGCGTCTTTCTCACTGTCCAGAAGGGGGCTGGTAAACATTTACTTGCAGTCCCATTCACTGACCTGTCTGGCGCACTGCTCTCGCGGTATTTGGGCGAGATTGCCTACATCCTGACATCGGTCTTTCTCAAGTTCACTGTCGGCATCTTCCTACTGCGCATCTGCTCGCGCCAGTGGCAGAACACCGTCATTTGGGGCGTGCTGGCCATTGTTCTCATCTTCAACATTGTCTACATGTTCATCGCCGTTGCCCAGTGCCAACCGATTGACTACTTTTGGAATCGGCTTGTCGATTTCACCGAAAAGGGTACATGTGTGTCCAAGGAGCTCGCCTCGGGCTCTACCTATGCAGCCACGGCGGTCAATGCCTTTGCTGATTGGACATTGGGTCTATTGCCCATTGCCTTGGTGTGGAATGTGGAGCTGAACAGAAAAGCCAAGATTTCTGTCGCCGGAATTCTGGCATTGGGTGTTCTGTAAGTCTTTCTGAATAGAGTGGTTGTTCTCAATCCCAATTGGAAGCTCGACACTAATGAGGGAAAACAGTGCTTCGACTGCAACCTTGGTCCGCATCCCATACATATGGCAGCTCACACATACCGTGGACTTTACCTACAACTTTACCGACTTCACTATCTGGAGCACGGTAGAAAACGGTGTGGGAATCATTGCATCCTCCATCGCCACACTGCGGCCATTGTTCCGCAAGGCCAGGGACCTTACCCGCGGAACCTCGACAGCTCCCAGCAACAATCTCCCGCGTTACTCGGCCACGGTCCGACGGGACTCGGTTCGAGACACTGCATTCCATTGCCGTGGTCTGAGTGGACAGCAGCAATACGACGTGGAGAAAGCCATCCTATCGAGGCAGCCGACAAAGAAAAAGGTCGTGCTGAGTGGTGAAGTGATTGATATGGAGAGACCGAACCAGACATACGGCAGCGACAGGAGTAGGCAAGAGAGTAGCTTGAAAAAGGAGACGAGTCCGCTGAGGGCCACCTATGACTACCAGAGCAGCCACAGCGGGTGGTCGTGGAAGTCAAAAGACGGCACCCGGGACTCGAGAAACCCCGAAGGCGTCGACGAGTGGGTGGAGGACTGGGGCAACTCGGCCAGGTCATCAAGAAGCAGGCTCTGGTCCAACAGAACTGACTGGGCGGACCGAAGGACGACTTGGTGATCAACTGGATTGACATGGGCCAAAAGGACTATCCATTTCAATGGAGGCAGGTTTGATTTGCATTTTCATGACGAGGTTCGCAAGGAGTTTTAGGATGGCAATGATTGATTTTACGCGGAAACGAAATGAAAACGACCTACAGCAACTCCAAGCATCCTGAATTTGTATATAAGCTTGATGAGTTTGCACGGAATGGCAGGGTGGTAGTGAGTTGGCAACTACACTCTTTTAGATGACATGGGGCTTGGGGGGCTTTGGTGCACATTGGTATACCCTCATATGAAGCTATTCCTGTAGGAGGCTTCTCGTCATTCGCTTTAGAGGATAGAGTGGGACTGGAATGTATATAAAAGCCGACGTACGCTCTTTTATTATGAGTTGGCAGCTAGATTTATGTAGATATGGGAAATGAGATATGATGAACAAGATATTTACAGACATGGTCCTTTTTGTTCCGTGTGCGCGACCATATTAATCTCATCTCGAAGAATCGTGAGGGACATTGTGTGAGCAAAACGCTTCAGTATGCAGTTCTCTATGCGATGTAGTTAATTTTTCAATAAAGGAAAATGGGTTTGGCCGTGCAATATTGGGAAAATCTGGAAACTGTAATTTCATAAAAATGCAATCAGTTGGATTGAGTTATGGTATGCTTCAAGACTTCCGGACACTAATTGTACATTGCTCGTACTTGCTTGGGTAGACCCGCTTCTAGATCCATCGTGTCCGAAAAGGTGGCTGCCCAAATTTCTGACATGAAACTCTAGTGAGGCTCAATAGCAGCATCTTTTTGCAACCACGACTTCACTTTTATACACCCACTCACTCCCTTGATGCTAAGATCCTTCTCCCAACCTGTGAAAAGGTGGGAAGTCATTTAAAGATGTAATGGCAACCCCTCGGCCGCTCCAGAGCAGCAAAAGCAGCAGCAGCAGCAGCACCATGGCAGCAACAAAAAACACAGTCACCACTACGTTAGCAGCCGCCGCCGCAGCAGCAGCAGAGACGGAAGAAAATGTCTACCAAACCTGCCTGGGCAAACTCCAGCCCCTGGTGCCCGTGCTGGCGGGCTTCAACCACCGCAACCGGAGCCAGCACCGGCACGCGCGGTGGTGGGCGGCGTTTGGATCCCTGCGCCGCAATTTGGGCCGATTGGTGGCGGATCTGGAAAAGGCCTACGCCTTGTCAAAAAAGAGCAGCAGAAGCGGCAGCAGCAGCAGTGGCAAGAAGAAGCGCAAGCGCGAGGGCAAGGGAGATGACGGGGATGGGTCAGCAACAGCAGTCGGAGAAGGACATCGTGTCAAAAAGGGCCCCGTCGAGGTTCGGGCGGTTTGGATGAGGGATCATGAAGTTCCCGGGTGTTATGTGTGAGTATCTTCTTGCCCCTTTGCATTTCATGAAAGAGATCTCTAGAGACTTATAACCATTTGCAGCGCATTCTCTCAACTCGCAGCAGACAACCAATTCGCCGTCCTCGGCCTCGCGCTCCTGGGCATCCTGGCCACGGTCCACGACGTCTGCGTGCGCCTAGTCGGCGAGGCTCCCGCGGTGTCCAAGCCCGCCGTCTCTCCGTCGTCATTGTCAGTACCAGTGGGTCGCAATCTGACATCACCCGGAGACGCAGCAGCCGCAAAGACTGGTGAAACCAAAAAGTCCATCGGCGGCGGCGGCGGCGGCGGCGGCGGCGGGGTCATGACTCCAGCCGCCATGGATCTGGGACAAGTCGTGTCGCGCAAAGACGTGGCCGCGGCTCTAGCCTCGTCTTCGTCTTCTCTGCTTTCCAAATCCAAACCACCCAAGGCATGTGCCCAAGAGGACATTGCCTCGGCTTCTACGGCGTTCCCTCGAAGGGTACAAGACGGGGAAGCTCCACCGCCGCCGCCGCAGCAGCCCGTCAAGCGCAAGAAAAAGGACCCCAGCACATCCAAGACGGCATTATTCACGGACTCGACGCCGTCCACGATCAAGGCCGCCGAAAAACAGTCGGACGGTAAAGTTGCAAAGGGGGACAAGATCAAGAAGAAAAAGAAAAAGACCAAGGGCGACGAGTTTGACGCTCTGTTTAGCTCACTAGTCTAGGTTCAATAAATTGCTACAAATCATCCGAGCACAACACACACACAAAGTTCATCGTTCACTGGCGATATGTACGGTGTGGGTTTGAAATGCCTTGTTGGCGCAAGGCACATACAATTCACGCCAAGTGCTCGACGCTACGACACAAAATAGTAAATATTCTTGTAAACAAATTGAATTGAACAGTCATAAATTCGCTTAGCCAAGGATCTTTTGCTACCTAGCTCATCTTATCTTGTCCTAAATAGCGCCAATCCTGTGCCTAGTCGTGTACCATTTATGCCTACTCATAACTTGGAATAGTCATGAATGCATCGCATACATTAAATATACACACTGCACCCGGTTCTGTCCAAGCTCAAAATCGTGCAGAAAAGCAACAGAAACAAAAACAATAGTCACCGCTTCAATCTCATCTCGACACCGAGCCAAGGCCCCAGGGTCCGCCACGTCTTCGAGGCCGCGTACCACTTTAGTACTGCCGGCGCACTTGATTAAAAGTCCAGGCCTCTGACGGACACGCCAGACCTCCATGTTTGTTCTTGAGCCAAGACTTTTGACATGCTTTGCTCATGTCGAGGAACCCCCTTCTTACAACGCGGCACACTCGTGAGCGGTCCAGTCTACTATACGTTGCGGTACGACCAGATACGGGCGCGCATGTCGCCAGATCCGGTAGCAAAGTAACTACCAGCAGGGCTGGGGGCAACAGAGATGACGGAATTCTTATGTCCCTGCAACATGAGTTGTGTGTGGCCCGTTCGTGGATCCCAGAACTGTACGCCCCTGTCCTTTGAGCCAGACATGACCCAGTTGGCATCCGGAGTCAAGGCGACAGACAGTACAAAGTCCTGCAAGAGAAACATTAGTACAAGAAAACCACGATATCTTCTCTAGTCCGGATACAAGGAACTTACTCTGTGACCTTCGAACGTCTTGACGCATCGTCCGCCCTTGGGGGGCGGGTTGTTCATTCCTCGGGGGGATGACAGTTCCCACATCTTGATAGTCTTGTCCAAACTGCCACTGACCAAGTCACGGCCGTTGGGCGAGAATGCAACACTGTATACACTATCCTTGTGGCCATCTGGTCCCTCCAATCTCTCCACCAAGTAGCCCTGAGAAATATCCCAGACACGGACACTCTTATCAAGCGAACCGGCAGCAACATATTTCGTGTCAGGAGAAATGGCAACGGTGGTAACTCCATCCTCTATGGTGAGCGTCAGCATGGCATTGCCGGTTTCAATGTCCCAGAGTCGGACGGTTCTGTCTCCACTGCCGGACGCTATCGTGCGGCCATCACGGGCGAAATCCAGCGAGTAGATATCCTGTTCGTGACCAGAAAAGGTATTGCGAATGGTCCTTTGGGCGATATCCCAGACACGGATGAGCTTGTCCTCAGCACCCGTTGCCAGGTACTTGCCATCGGGACTGAAGCAAACGCTTCTGATGTAAAGGTCGCCAGTGATATCAACGTTTTCGTCAGTTAGGACACAGACCTTTTCACCAGTCTGAACGTCGTAAATTTGAGCGGACCTGTTGCAACCAGTCGCAACATACTTGCCGTCGTGGCTAAAGCGCACACAGCAAACAACGCTCTCGTGGGACAGAGTGTGTACGAGCTCAACGTCTAGCATGCGAGGAACCGCCTGGTTGAAAATCACGAACCAGTCGTCTCTGGTCTTCTTGGTATGAGCCGGGAGGCGGTCGGGATCCAAGTCCCCCAGAGCATTGTTGACAAGAGGGCCGGGGGCACCAGGGTGGGGAGGCATCGGGCCTCTGTGGTCAGGAGTGGGCTGGTGGTGAACCTGAGGAGATGCGCCAGGGCCCGGTGGGTAAGGCATGGGGTTGTTGATCTGGGGCGTCGCAGGGCCGGTTGGAGGTCTGCCGATACGCTTGCTGCCAGGTCCGGGGCTAGCGGTGCTCTGGGGTGGCTGTCCGGGGAAGCCGTTGGGACCAGGGCCTTGCTGGTATGGAGGCTGGAACGGAGGTTGTTGCGATGGCGGAGGCTGAGGCGGGGGAGGACCTTGAAGCCCCGGCGGCGGTTGAGGCATCTGATGCTGAGGACCGGGACCCTGCTCCTGAGGTGGGGGCTGCGGCGGCAGACCAGCTTGGCCACCCTGTCCGGTCATGATTCCTTGGAACAGGTTGTTGCCCATACCAATGGAGGGCGGCGGGACGTTGGAAGGTCCTCCATGTTGGGGAGGGCCAGGCATACCCTGCTGAGGCGCGCCTGATCTGGCGGCCTCGAGCTGACGGCGGAGCAAAATAACCTCTTCCTCATACCTGGAACACATGCTGTATTAGTCTGCTGCGCCTCTTGCAGCAAGTGGGCTTGGGACTGATCAAGCTTACTTGGCCTTGAGTGTCATGTGGGTTTGTTCCAGCTGGTACACCTTCTCACGGACGATCTGTGCCTCCTGCACTTGTTGCTGAACTGAGTATATGTTAGCCATGAAATCATGGTGGGAGGATCTGCTCGCGAGGGGGAGAGTAGAGCCGAGTTGACTTTCTGCGAGAGCGCTTCAACACTTACTCTGTTGCTCATAGCCTTCATTCAGTCTCACGTGGTTGTCAAACTCGGCGCGAATTTGATCGAGGAGTTCATTGAGACGGCTTGCATTCTGGGGCAGACCCCGATGCTGCGGATACATCGACATCTTGGTCAGGCTGTTGGACACGAATTTCCGAGCGAATTGTACGGTCAAATCACAACAATGAAGTTGCAAGACACCACGTCAAGTGTCGTCAAGAGCAGCTGAGTTTCCTGGTGACGTGGGCGATTGATGTTTGCGACGCAAGTATTGATTGCGACACGACGTTTCGCCAAGCACCAAAGCCGCGCAGAAAAATGTTGTCGCGTCTCAAGACAAGCACTCGATACACCGAGAGCAGATTCGCGTGTTCGGATGGAAATCGATCGCGTGGCGGGAGGAAAGGACTGGGTAGGAGCAGAGGGGCTGCACAGCTACGGACACACAACGCGGGTAAGGCTGTCTGTCTCGGTGATGTCAAGCCCCTTCAGACGGCAAAGAGCATGCCGAGGGGGGTTTATATGGCGGTGGAAGATGTTGCGCAGTTGAAATATCGAAAGTAGAATTGATTACCGACAGACCGACGATTCCAACAATGCCTCTGATGATGGTCGAGTTGGAATGGCGGCGGGTAGAAATATTATGAGAGTTCGCGACGATCCGGCTGCCGATGGGAAAAAGGTGGAATCGTGGGAAAAACAAGCAGTTGGGGAGCACTGGTAAGAAGAGGAGTTTTACCCTTGCTCGGCCAGCCAAGACAGCTTCAAAGTCGCTCCTGCTAGTGTGGGCTGGGGGAGCTGGCCTTTGAGTCCAAGGTACTCAGCAAGGTACATAAGGTATCTGCCTGCATACATGCGTGCCCGCCCACACAGCACCGGTCGCCGCCCAGCAGCAGCAGCAGAAGCAGCGCCCCTGTCCGCTATTGTAGTGTACGTACCATGTGTGAGGTAGCAGCTAACGTAGAGCACGGCCCCCTGTATTCCGCAGATACGTAGCTACCTGACTTCTCGTGAGTACCTCTAGTGTGAAAGGCTGGCCGCTGGCCTCAACTCGCTATGCATCCCGTGCGTGCAGGGAGCCTCAGCAGCGCTACAGAGATATCTCCCTAAAGTACCGTGTAGCCTGGAGTGGCAGGGGCCTAGAAGGGACAGACAAATCTGCTATTACCGTGACATAGGACATCTCCAGTAGGTGTCTTGCTGTTGCCCCGTGCATTGTGAGGGCGGGCCAGGCTGGGTACCTGTAGCGGAGTGGTCCATGCATCCCAGTTCGTTTACACGCGCCGGACGGATTGAGAGGCTTGTCGGCAGGGTTAGCTACCTATCGGTAGGTGCCTGGCAAGCCCGGCGAGAATCAGAGGATGCCATGCTCCAGTAAACGCTAGAGTGAAGCCCCAGTTAGAGCATGCAGTAGCTTGCGTTAGTGAGGGCCCAAAGTCTCCACCCGGTAGGAAGAAAAGAAAAGAAAAGGAAAGAGAGGGAAAAAGACGAATGGATGCTAGTATGTAGCCCCTACCTAACCGAACTAGACCAGCCCACATCCGTACCCTCCCCCTTACGCATCCGTACACTCCCCCTTCTACAAGTACACACGCACATAACCAGATTACCATATACCAGATAGCGAAGGGCTCACACCGCCCCTTGAACTCCCGGCTAACCCTAAAAACCCTAATACTAGTAACTAAATCCTAATAACTAGTCCTAATGTATCTGCGCATTTTTCCTATTTTTCTTGGTTGAGAAATCTTGGATTGATGGTGTTTTGAGGACATGTATCTTTTTGCGTGGCTTTCGCTCTAGTACAGTGTGGCGGGGCTGCGGCTGGTGCAGTGCACGGCCGTTTTTTGTATGTAAAAACCGACCAGGGAGTGTACGGATGCGTAAGGGGGAGGGTACGGATGTGGGCTGAACTAGACGGCCTGCGGATCATCAGGGTATTGTGTACTGCAGCGAAAAAGGTGAGCATCTGTGTATCAACTTATGCGCAAGCCCCCTTCTTGGGGCGGAACGCCCGCGTGGGTTAGGGTGGCAAACCTTTGTACCGTCCGATGAATATGAAAGTCCATGTACCGGAAGGCTCCAGCATTTTACGGTCTCTTGTTGAGAGAGAGTCTGGTCACCTCGACTACTACCTGCACGTACCGTACTGCCAACATACGTAGTATTATGGCAATCCACTCAAAGAAGGACTTGCTGGGATTCGAGGTTCATAGCACCTCTGGTCCATGTCTCCCGTTAGGAGTGGTCGTGCTCATATCTACCGTGCGCGCGTAAAATTGAGAACGGCAACCACTCTTGACAATAAGGTGTACATACACATACTAGTCGTGAGGAAACACGTGAGAATATCTCTAGGCACGTAAATGGGCTGCATTAAATCAAATGCTACTAGGAAAGGGGACAATCGGGCGGATCTGTTTGGTAGATTTGGAATTCGGGACCAGGCTTTCTACGGCTCATACCACCGATTCGCGTATACTCGATGCTGCTTCCATGGCTGAGGAGAAATGCACACATTACTACAATTGCAACAGTCTCCATGAGATCGTATGCAGACACCAGATAGCGAAATACTACCCTGAGATTCCCACTGAACTGCGGCGGTGAAAAGTCATGACGTTATTTCTTCTATGTTGTACACGTACGGAATTATTCGCCTGCAGAGGTCCAACTGCAGTAACGGCGGCGCGGCATACAAAGTATGTGCATTTTGTTCATTGAAGGTGCCGGCGACTATGCAGGCAGCTCACATTGGTATTGGTAGGAATCGGCCCACTCGCATATGGAAGCTCGAGTCTGCACGATCAAACGTACTGGAGTTGAGAGACTGGGGTAGGCAAGGTAATGTTGCGCGGACGTCGCAGCAGACGCCTTCATTTTCCTTCTTTTTGGACCTGCCTACATATAATTGCCACACCCACAACAGCCGGCGCCTTGGGGGTGTCTGCATAGGTGAATATAGTCTGAATCGGGCATCTCTTCGGTGCGCACTGAGCCATAGACTACATGCGTCGCGTGCGCAGTGGATGCTACGCCTGCTACGCCAAATATTATCGACACCATCAATGATAATTGATCTGGACGCAAGCGAATGCAACCCCTTTGCAATAGCCGCAGATGCTTAAATATAAACACTTACATACGTTGAGCGCAGGGTAAGGTGTCACCTGTGTGGTGGGCAATATAATGACACAATCGAGACGGCGGTTGTGTTTGGCAGGGGTCCAATAAATCACTTTTAAACACGAACCTTGGCTATTGTCCAGGTGTGGACAATGGTCATTCAGGTTCGCGGTTGCTTTTCTTCTGTGTACGTACGTCTTCCCGCGGGCGCGCAGACGTACCGTAGAGATTATGCATGTCATTAGGAGGGGCGGAGGAGACGGTACGGGAACTTGGAACCTCGAGCCGTGGAGAAATGGACGTGATCCCTTATCGATGCCCTCAACATGTCAGACGGGAACGAGTTTCGGTCAAGCCTTGTATACATATGTATGGTCTGTCTCTGAAGCAGGCTGCAGAGCTGAAGGACGCGGGATAAAACGAGCAGACCCGATCAAGCTGATGGCAAATGGATGGCAAATGGCCAGCCACCGTTGACTTTCCGAGACCCTCCTCCCACTTTTCAGAACAAAGAAACGAAGCAAGGGGATTTTGGGGGCACGAGCGGCTGGGCGACCTTGGCAGCCGGAGTTGAAGGGAAAAAAAAAATTGGACTGGTCATTTCTTTGGGTTGAGAGTCAAAGGAGTTTATCGGGGCCTCGGAGATAGCAAGCTCCTAGGACACGGCCTGGGGTCAGCTTAGATCCAATGAGCTGAAGCAACTGGTGGGCAGTGCCACGCTGATTCATTCCCTTGAGACCTTGTGGGGGTTGAACCAGTCGGCGTTTATCCTGTGTAATACTTTTACCCTCCAATGACTCGTACCACTCTGCTACGATGAGAAATGCCAGCCCTGGTTTTTTTTTGTCCCGGAATCCCTAGACAGTACAGTGCATACTCCTATTCGTCCAAGCTTCACCCTGACACGCCATGATTGACTTTACACAGAAATCACCTAACCCACACTTGCCACTTGGCCAATGTTGGCAAAAAAAGACGATAGAACAAAATACATCCTTAGAAACAAAGTGTCTCTATAGAATTTTCAAACTCAATCAATCCTGCGGATATCTTATACGAGGCTGCTCTTATCTACACGGTCATATACACCAGCCTAACCATGGCGTGATAGTTATGAACCTATACGGGTATAAATCCCGACACTCAATTGGCAAATGCCTGTGTCATGCCACGCCAATAATGAAGGGATTCTTGTACATACACGACGTCTCATCCTTTTCGGAACTTTCTATTTATTTTCAGCACAGCCATGGCTTGCGTACACAGCCACCATTTCCACACGGGAGAACGTCGTGTAACCCATCATCAGCTTTGTTTTCCGTATCCCCTATACATTCCACCGGCTTGCGGCAGTATTGCCGACCAGAAGAGAGTACTTATCACAAAGTACCTCGTGTGCAGCAAGCAAAAGATTTTTTGTATTGCGACCCCCGCAAGCAGCAAGTATACAGACCTATCGAAAAGAGAAAAAAAAAAAAGACCAACAGAGTACATGTCTGCAAGGCAGCACGTAAAGAGGGGCTTTGCATATGCATACCTTGACTTGCTTCAATACCTGCCTACCTAGACATGGAATCCCCATCAACGTGCAGCTTGAACATGCTACCGCCTAGAAGCAGGCGACAAACACGGGCCTTGTCTCGGGATCGGGAGCTCTTGTCTCCTCTCTCTTCTTCTTCTTTTGTCTACTCCCCTTCGTTCGTGGGGGGTTTCCTTGCGAATGCATCGTCCTTTCTGTACACTTTGAGGGGTAAGCTGACTGACGTCTGCTACGGCATACAGGCCCTCTTGTGTTCCAGTTATAATTTGTACTTCCCTTCAAGGGCCACAAGAATCAGTTTTGTGGCAAGCCTTATGTACTCGTACGACTTCGACTCTCTGACCCAGGCGATCACGATTTAAAAACTGAGAGCGGACCGCAGTGTTCAGCAAAGGCTCGAGATACCCGTGATGTATACACACTAAGATACCGGACTATCAAAGAATTCTGCTGCCGCAAAGGCCAAAAGTATCCGTGACGACGGAAACATGCCTGGGGAATTTGCAGGAGTTTAGAAAGCGTCTCTACAGAAGATACTGCAACCCTATTAGCGCACCTAATATATCTACATGCTGATTGCCCATTGTCCAAGTACACACCAAGATATATCATTGATTCCTCTGCAAAATATGGCAGCGAATGATGAAAAGATCATCTTGGCATTGCAGTCTCCACAACGTCTAGATCTTGAGCTTCACCTGTCGGATGACTGCTATTTGAACTGATAATAAACTGAATTGGCACCTTCCTGAGTAGTTCCATACTGCCGAGAAGAACTGGAGGAACGGGAAGTGGACAGAGAATTCTAAGAAAGAGGTGGTGTAGGTTTATTGATGATGAGAGCAAGGAAGATTTCCCTATGGTGCCCTGATAGCTCTAATTTGTACCCCTCTCTGGCTGCTAGAATCGCACCTTTCAACACGCCGATCTCTCAAAAGCCACGTGCCAAACGGGCGTCGGATTCAGGCCTTGCCTCCTCATACTGCAGGGGAAAAGATGGACTCCCATTGAGTATCTTGCAAGGAGGGTCTAGGTTGTTTTGAAGAAAAAATTCTTTGGATCTAGAGGACAAGCCAAACCATCTTGGAACGGCAAAAACTCGGAAATAATAAACAAACGGCTGAGTTGGTGACATCGATCTGTGCGACGGATCAGGTGAAAATAACGATCAAGGTTGTCCATTCATGTTATAGGCCATGATTATCTCAATTGTTATTCATTGTTATATTATTACACACACTACTGTGTCATTGCCTTGGCGGAGTACAAACACTACACAGCAGGAGAAATCCTGTTGCCGATAATGATAATGAGCAATACCTATAATGTTCAGCTTATAACGTACGTTGACCGGTCGACAGTTAATAAAGAATGAAAGTTGGCGGTGGAATACATCAAGACACGTGCCACAACGGTGAGTATTGTTGAAATATAAGCCCAGCTTCCTTCATTTCGGGCTTCATGCTCCACTATAGACTACATGCATATACCTTCCACTACTCCCGTAGATACGTACAGATACCCAACCAACTAATCAATCACTTGACTTACCCATAACCTCGTTCATCTCAGCAGGTATGGTCATTGTGAAAGTGTTGTCCGTAAAGTATTTACTTCTGTGACCATAATTTTCAGCTCCACTCCACACAACTATGACTTTTGATAAAGAGGGGTAGATTGTTGGGTTGTTGTTGAGAATGAGCTTACACTTTCGGATTAGAGTATACTGAAACTCAAATATTCGGCGCAAAGGTTTATTTGCGACTCTTGGACACGCGACCACGTGGGGTAGATCTCGTACGCTTATGCACAATGATATGATCTACCCAGAGAGTATGATCTCCTCTTGGCTAGGTTCATCTTATGGCAATCACAAACGTCATCATCTTGTCTGAACAAATACCAGTAAACTCAATACATTAATCAAAAGCGCTCTTTCTAATCCTCTCTACAAATCAAGATGAAAGGGTTATATATATGATAAGCTGTCGTAGCGTAGCTTGAACCAAGATATATCGCCTCTCGTATTATGTGCATACAATATCTGATCTCTTTCCCCCAATGGACTCTTGTTTCACAGTCATAAAAGTCTGCTGCTTGTACGCTCTGGTCAAGCGCGGCCGAACGACCGAGAGAGAGGTTTTCGACAGATATCCGGAGTTGCACCTTGGATCGATTGATAGTCACAATCTATCCGAGAAATTTGAAATTGAGGCTATTTAGTTGCCCTGCTTGCCGCGACCCCTGATGACATGTTAGTAAGCATTCTTATATCATAACCCATGACACGAGAAGGAGGAGTATAATGAGAATTCTAAATAACTTACTTGTGGTGACGAGCGGCAATCTCACGACGGGCGCCAGCCTTCTTGCCGCGGCCCTTGTGGTGAGGGGCACGAGCCTCAATCTCGGCGCCAGCCTCCTCCTCATCGTCAACCTCGTCGTCGACCTCATCCTCGACGTCGACGTCGTCCTCCACGACATCGTCGGCGGTCTCGTCTTCAGCTCGCTTGGCACCGGCCTTCTTTCCGCGACCCTTGTGGTGGGGCTCACGGGTCTCGAGCTCAGCAGCTTCGTCCCGCTTGGCTCCGGCCTTCTTGCCGCGGCCCTTGTGGTGAGGCTCGCGAGCTTCGATGGACTCAGCAGAGGCCAGAGCCGGGAGGGCGTAGGCGACGAGGGCGCCGGCAAGAGGGCGGGCCAGGTCGCGGGGACCAGTGACCTGGAATCCGCTGGCAGCCGAGGCAGCGAGGAGGCCGGTGACGGCGAGCTGGATGATTGAAGGAGCGTGCATTTTGAATAGAGTGGGGTTTATATATGAGCAAAAAAAAAATGTTTGTAAGGAATGGTACTGGCCGGCAGCTAGAATGAATGACTATACGAGAAGCGAATGGTATCAAACCGTGAGACTAATGCAGGTGAATACTGAATGAGAGAGTTTTTTTTCTTCGGTGAGAGAGAGAGAAAGTTTGAGAGGTTTATATCAAGGACTTGGCGGCAGGCCAGACGCCTACAAAACCCGAGCCTGTAAGTCCATAGTCCCTCTCTTTCTGGCATCCTACTTACCCCTTGCGTCTTTGTCATCTTCCAAGGTGATTGCTTCACAAGATGGATTTTGGTGCATTGCCGTCTTGACCAGACACGGACTAGAGAAGAGGCTCAAACTTGGTTCGAAGCCGGGGCTTGTCTCGTCTTCTCGAACGTCTCAAGGCATGTATCCATCCAAGGCAGCTACCTGAATGCGGACGTTTGCGGTATTACTAAACACCAGATGAGTTAAAAACGCCTAGGCCAGCCAAGTCGCATAAGTATATCTATACTAGCTAATTCCCTGATCGGCAACAGGCATCCTGGGCATCATTGCAGCGGCCATTTACCGGCATCGTGAGTGTGGAAACATGGGGGATGCCAGGGATGGCCCGCCATGGCAAGGGACGAGTTTTGCATGCGACAGTTTCGACTATGGCAACTATTTCACGCAAATAAAACTGTTGAATGGTACAAAAGGCAACCGGAGCAGAAGAGGCCCGAGCTGTTTATAGGACTGCCTACGCTTGTAAGTGATTCAGCTGAGATCAGAGAAAACCTCTTGTGTGAGAATACCGCGAGGTTGTATTCCTTTAGGGAAAGCCGAGCCATGGCCAAGAAAGGGCGATCGCAGAGCCTCAACATTGGCGGCGTTGATCTCTACCCGTCATGATAGGCCGTCAAGACTTGGCTTTCGACACCAAGGTCTTGGGATATCGGATAAAAATCCGAGCAATTAGGGAGATCGTTGGTGGTCGATTGGCTTTGTGATCTCTCTGGTACCGCCCAAAGATCGATTTATCCCCCGTGGCTGGGCGCAAGGGCGATATGGTCCCTGGGTTGTTGTCTCGGACCCCCTGTCTGAAACTACTGACCGCCAAGAAGAGACAGACGATCACGGTGCCGCGGGCCAGAAGCGATGCGACACTGGGATCAAAAGCACACAATCCTACATCAGAGCGCTTGCCTGCAACATGAGATGACTAAGGTCTCAAGTACGGGGAAACCTGAATTGTGACGTTGTAGTCGAGCTGAAGTCGGGTGGAGGATCCAACAAAGAAAGAAAAACGAAGCCATTGCCAATAATGCGTATGCCGTCTGTACTGTTCGGGTTTGATGTCAGGTTTTGGGTCCTGTTTCGATGCCAAGCTTCAGCATTTAGCCGGGAAAGATGGTGATAGTTGGCAGGCAAATATCTTGAACAGCCCGAGTTTCGACCATTTACTTTATTTCCGGAGACCAGATGAGTTTGTTGAATGCATCACTGCTTTTTGACCAGTTTGCACTTGTCGTCTGTCGCTGTGGAGGTTGAGATCCAGGGGACCGGGGTTGAGCGGCTGAACTGGAACCGAACATTAGGAAGAGCCCCAAGCGCCCCTCCCACCAATAACCGTTATGTTATGTTGGCAGTAGCCTCCAATTGCCCAATGACCCCCCTGGAGGCTCTTATTCTTTAGCGCTGCATCCACCCCAAGGAGGAGGGTTTGAGACGTCTCGATAGCGTTTGACGCTAGACTGTTTTCTCTCGTCGCCTCCCGTATAGTCGGTGGCTTTCCCTCGAAAACCCCGGCCGCTTTCATGACAGTTGCAGTGGCATCAGGGCGGCATCTCTACCTATTCGACAATCAGAGTGACAGACCATGCCGCCAGATCCTTTTCTTGGTATGAATTTGCAGAAACTCCTGCCGAAGAGCATCTGAGGGAGGATTTTCCAAAGATGCGGAAATCTTCGTCTCAACTTTCTCTTCTTGTGTAATCTTTCTCTCTTTTGACTTTCCACAAGCGGCACACCTTCTAATTGACATTTCAATTCTCCTTGACACCTGGTGTGTCTTTTTTTTTCTATTGTGATTGTTTACTTGTTCATTCTTCTTGTTTCATCATCTTGAACATCATCATGTCGAAAACATACCGGCTTGGTCCTATTGAAGAGGAGGAAGAGCCTCTCACAGGTGTTGGCAGCGACGTCGACGAGAAGTTGATGTGGAGGACGCAAAAGAAGACGATACTAGACAGGCTCAACGACATAAGTCCGCACTGGGCGTGGTTCGCACACGCTGTACTATTGTCCTTGTCTTTGACGTTTTTTGCTCTATCCTTTTGCGTCAAGTCAGCAAAACATCCGGGTTTAGACCGATTACCAGAGACATATTGTAGGTGTTTGCAGCAACCCGAATCCATGGATTCATGCAATACTAATACGAGAAATCTAGCACCGGCACTTGGGGCAATTAAATACGAAATACAGCACTTTGATCTACCGCCAGTCCCGGAAGGACCATTTGTTGGAAAAGGAGATGATGTAGACGCCATGTGGGAGTACATAACAGACGGCAGTGAGTCTTCCAATACATTAAAACACCCTGAATGTGTGACTTATGAAGCCAAATAGTTCCCGACACCATGATCAGCCGAGAGGAAATGATCAAGATTGGACTCGACCCCGAGGGAGCGCTCGAGATTACCGATCCCAGGACGGGCAAGCATGGCTACCGTGTAGCCATCGAGGTCTTTCACCAACTGCACTGCCTGAACCTGATGCGACAGAACAACTACAAGGCGCACTATGCGGCGCAAGGTGGTGACACCTCAGCCGAGCCTCACGACCTGTCTGGCCACATGGACCACTGCATCGACGCGTTGCGCCAGTTCGTCATGTGCCAAGCCGATGTCAATGTCTTTGCTTTCAGATACCCCTTTGGTGACAATGACCCCTGGCCGGACTACACCACCCCCCACGTGTGCCGCAACTATGAGAGTGTCAGAAATTGGGCCATCGAGCATGGAGTTCCACACACGCCTGGAGAACCTGATCACTGAGCATACCGGGATTGGCTTCAGAAATGATTCAATTAAAGGCAACAATGCCAGTGGTCATGATGCGAGAATTAGACATTAGGGCTGGATATGGACCAGTCCATATGCGTTCAACCTGAGCGCGGACTCGGCCTAGTCAGTGCAAGTGTTGCAAAAAAAAAATAACCTTGGTCAAGATCCATCTACCGAACCGGTGCCAAGTCAGAATTGCCGGACAACGCAGGCACAAGACGCTTCGGACCGAATCTTGCATTTACCTTATAAGGCACCCATCAACGGCCAAAAGTCAAATACTAATGTAAGGCTTCACGGACCATTGCATAGATTTCACAAGCTACGTACCCTAGTAGTTGGATGGCGGAGCAGGCGATTGTATTATTGCACGCATCATATAATATGAATATCATACAAGGTCAGCTTTGGACGAATCAAATAAAACCTGGGTTACTGAGACTTGGCAAGATGCAAATCGCATGATCATAAGATCTACGATAATCACGTCACTCATCGATTTAATAGACTGTCATATTTGCACGCATGATTACGAGGATCATCAAGCAGGGACTGATCTGCCTAGGATCGGAGCGGCTATGCGCTACGAAACCTTACCTATTCTTCTTAACAGTCACCTCGGTCACACCTAATGTGAAAGTTTCGCCCATATATTGGGGTCGATTAGCATTCGAGAAAATATGCACCAAAGTTCACCAGTTCACGTCACGATTCGCAAAGTCGCTTCTTTTGTGCAAGCGTAGGCATACACAGATCTGGTGACGTAGGCTGCAAAATTGAATATAGGTTCAATATATTGACGTACGTGGACAACATCTGCCAGCACAATAGACCCTTCATCACCGAACTTCTTACTTCTTAAGCTCTAGTCTTCAGTAATTATGGACCATGATATGGAAACCATAAATGCTGGGCTCAAAAACCTCCCAGCCAACCTTGAAACACAACTTGAGGTACCTTTTGGACCCTATGATGGTACTCCTGCAAGCCAATTAGGTATTCCTCGATATCTGTTCCGCGTGTTCTCGGACAAAAGCACAGGACAAAATGACAGACAATGGATGAAGTCCCTAGGTGCAACGAAAGGCAATCTGACGGATACATTCGACAGAGATGGCGACGACATTGCCATTGCGCTGAACGACCACGTACGGGGACATCACTCGCTATTACCTCCCAGTCCGTTTATCTCGTGGACGACTTCTTTGGCTGTCGCTCTACAATACGCCATATATAAGCACAAATTCATGGGAGAACCGATGAACAAGATTCAATTCTGTGTAATCGATACAACAGATTTTCCCAATGGAACTTTTCTACAAGATTTGGTGCTAATGAGGGAATTCCAAGGAAGAATCAAAGATGATACTGTGATTATAATATCTCAAGGCAGTGAACCTTGGAGCTCCGGCGGGCTCCCTAACATGCTTTTTTTGCGCGGCTTGAAGTCCAAGGATTATGCAGGAACTTATTACTTTGGCGAGTATCTTGCTCAAGGACAGCTTTGCATCGAGAACCGCTCATTTGTTGAGTCGTGCGACAAGATCATCACAAAAGATCTCTTAAATATGATCCCGGCTCTCAAAGCCAACATGACATACCAGACTTCGTTATGGGCCAAAGCTGTCCTGCAACTTCGCGAACCTTTTTATTCCCCGGGTAAGGCTCGACCTATTAGCGAGAAAGACATCACTCCCATACGGAAGATAGTGGACGTATTCGACGGAAAGTGGAAGGTTGTGATGTTCGCCAGTCTGCTTGGTCTTTATCCTCGACGGATGGAAGACCTGGAATTCGCAAATGTACCTCTGGGCTTGGTTCCCGGTATGAACCCATATACGCCCACTAGTTTACTCTGTCTGATAAATTATAGATGAGATCCTTGATAAGTGTCTCTCGCAGAAGACTGCTATCGATACCTCGGTTCATATGCCCGAGGTCACCCAGTTTGGCCAATTGATAGAGAAGGTATCTGAAGAATACTGCTTGCGATGCGTCAATAAGTTGCGCCGATATATACGGCGGGAAGCCGGTATGTTATCCTCTGGCTTTATGATACGAGACTTCATCTTATGTACGCGTGTGCTTGTAGATGTTCTGGCGCGGATTCAGGAGGACCTGGATTCATTGAAAGAGGCTCACGAGAATGCGCAACGCATCATGCTAGCTGTTGAGCGAATGGAGCGGCCGGTAAAGATTGATCAATTTTGCACGGGAGAAATATGGAGAAAAGTTGAGATGTTACAGGTTGCCTTGGAGCACTTGGAACTTTGATTCACTTCCGTGAGTGCCCGGAAGTCATGTATATTTGGTTCATCTATTCGATTTATTGTCCATCATAAATATACAAGCTCGACGATAAACTCACCTGATCTCAAATCGTGTTCAACCCCGTGACTCTTGTTCTCACTGCATGACATTCGACATATTGCTTTTTGCTACTCCCTACTTCAGACCACTATCTGACCTGTATGCAAAAGCACAAATAGCCGGCTTTTTAAATGAGTGAAGCCAGCTAAAATCACCGCAAATCTTGCAACTCCAGGAGCGCCGCATACCTCCCCTTCTTCCTAACCAAGTCCTCATGCGAGCCCGACTCGACAATTCTGCCGCGATCCAGGACGCAAATCAGGTCGGCGTTCCGGATGGTGCTGAGCCGGTGCGCCACGGCAACAGTGGTCCGGTGTCTCGACGCCAGCTCGAGCGCCTCCTGCACCGCGGCCTCGGACTCGGCGTCGAGGGCCGACGTGGCCTCGTCCAGGAGCAGGATTCGCGGGTCGCGCAGCAGGGCCCGCGCAATCTCGACCCGTTGTTTCTGACCACCGCTCAGCATGCACCCCCCGGGCCCGACGAGGGTGGAGAGACCGTCACTATGGCTTTTGTTACTAGGAGGCTTCATGGTCGATTTGACCCGTGACGCCGCAAAACAAGGGAAAGCTAGATCGAATAGTGGGTGGTACTTACGGGAGTGACTTGATAAATGTTTCAATATTAGCCTGTCGGCAAGCATTCCAAATATCTTGATCCGAAACTTCCTCTCCCGGCAACCCCATGGCGACATTCTCTCTAATGGAGGTGGAAAACATGGCCGCTTCCTGGCTGACGAGCGAGATGGATCTCCGGTGCTCGTCAATATCACACAAGGCGAGATCTCGACCCTCGATCAAGACCGTGCCGGCGTCTGGCCGGTAGAAGCGCTCAACAAGTGACAAGGCCGTGCTCTTGCCGCACCCGCTTGGGCCGACCAAGGCGACAAATTGCCCTGAACCAATCTTGAGGCTAAAGTTATCCAGGGCAAGACGCGTCTTGCGTGTCGGATAGGAGAAGCTGACATTTTGGAACTCAATGTGGGTATACTTGGCGACATGTTTGGGCGATTTTTCAGCACTCTTGTCCCTCTCCTCGTCAGTCTCTTCTCGCGAGATGGAGTTATTTCCTATTTTCAGAATACTGTCAATTTCCCAGCTGGCGTGTATGGCCTTGCTCGCATCGGGCGCAAACGAAAAGACGGACCCGGCAATCTGCGCGCCAGATATCAGCGTGGTATAGCAAACATAGATTTGAAATAATGAGTATTCTCCCTCGAGCAGCAGCGTCCCGCCGTACCAAAAGGCCAGCGCACTGGCAAGGTACACGACCGACTGGGACGCGGCGTACAGGCTCGACGCCAACAAGATGGACCGGAACGACTTTTCCGACTGCTTGGCGAGGAACCCGTCGTAGCGGCCCAGGACAAACTCCTCCAGGCCGAGACTCGCCACGGTGCTGACCGACTTGACAATCTCGGCCGCGTAGGATGCGGCGTCGATGCCGTTTTGCCGCGTGTGTGCGTCAAATATGGCCAGCATCTGTAGGCGCACCCAGCCACACGCAACGACTAGTGGTAACGTCGCGGTGCAAGCCAGAGCCAGCTTCCAGCCCAAAGCCACGGCGATGACTATACCACCGAGTATGGTGCAGATAAATGTCAAGCTACCTCCCATGACGGGGCTGCTCAGGCCGATGAGGGCGTCTATGCTGGTGGAGAGGGTGGACAAGAGGGATCCGGTTGAGTGTGCTTTTTGGTCAAAGTACTCGACGTCTTGCGACATGATTGATCGGAAACAGCCATTTCGAACACTTTGCGCCAGTCTGTCTGCGGTGTAGGCGCACGCGTGACCAACGCCGACCCAGAGGAGAAATGTGACAAAGGCCACAACTAAGTAGATACCGGCAAGGAGATTCACCTGACTACGAAGTGTTCCATAGTCCGAAGCGGTAAGTGACAAGACATCGAGAGCCTTTGCAAAGACTACTGATTGACTGTCATCTGGGTAAGATATACTGGACTCGTCTGAAAGAAGATCAAAGGATGGATGGGCTGAGAATACTCACCCAGGCAATGCTAAGCCGGCGAATATGGAGCAAACCAGTCCAAGCAACAACATCCAGCGCTCGGCCTTGTTCCATTGAATTATGAGGGCCAAGGTCTTGCCCAGGCCCCAACCATTTGGCTTAATCTCTTCAGTGATAGTAACAATCGGAATATGTTGATCCCCGCGAGATTCTGTTTTCGAGGTGGGGAGCACTTCGTCTTCCAAAATAGGGCCAACCACGGACTCTGTGGCAATCTCATCTTCAAGATCGTCATCCTGGACCCCAAGCTCGCCCTCAACCTGTTGAGCATGGACGAGACGCGCATAGTGGCCGTCGCGAGCGATGAGATTAGCATGCGTCCCTTGTTCTACAACACAACCCTCGGACATGACGACAATATTGTCTGCATGGCGGATAGTGCTCAGGCGATGGGCAATGACGATTGTGGTTCGGTCATGTGCCGCTTTGCTCAGCGCCAATTGCACCGCCGCCTCGGACCCCGTGTCCAGAGCCGAGGTGGCCTCATCCAGCAAAAGGATCTTTGGATCTCGCATCAAGGCCCGCGCGATGGCGATGCGCTGCTTTTGACCCCCAGACAGTTGTGTCGCATTTTCTCCCACCCGTGTCTGATACCCGTCCGGCAAGGCGGATATAAAGTCATGGGCATTCGCCATCTTTGCGACAGCAATGACTTGTTGATTAAGCAATTCTTCGAAGCTTGTCCGGGTGAGTTCACTCTACCATATGTGATGTTTTCGAATATCGTCGTGTCGAATAAAACTGGTTGTTGTTTTACCAGCCCCATCTGACTACGTAACCAGCGAATGTTCAATGATTGAATATCGGCACCATCAACCACTGTATCCTCCAAACGTCAGTATTTACAACATTGATATAGTATCTTGCAGAAGACTGACATATCTGCCCACCAGTTGGCTCATAGAAGCGCTGTAGCAGATTGATAATACTGCTCTTGCCACTACCTGAAGCCCCTACTATTGCCGTCGTCTTGAGGGCGGGACAGCGAAAGGACACATCCTTCATCACCCTAGCATCGGGCCTCTTGGGATATACGAGATTGACTCCGCAAAGCTCGACGCTTCCTCGAAAGTCATCCACGGTCCCACCAGAAGCGTCAAACGGGTCCTGGGGCGAGCGGCGGGCCATTTCGCCCAGGATCACACTGGCGCTGGAGACGGTGTTGGCCAACGCCTGGGCGGCCGGTGATATCCGCACAATGGCAAAGACGCCTATCACGACAACGAGAGCAATGGTGGTAATCTGTCCCACCGTCATGTTCCCTTGCACGAGAAACTGCGAACCAGCCCAGAACGTCAGCGCGTGCACCAGAGGAGGGACTGCCTGCGACCAGGCAATTACCACGGACATGATATACAGCGCCTTGCGATTATGTTTTCCCGCGTTGTCCAAGAAGGACTGGTATCTTTCGGCGAGATGGCGCTGGATCCCAAGAGCGTAGACGTGCCGCACCGAGGCAATGGCTTCCTGGGCTAGGCTAGACGCCTTTTCATTCGCGAGTTTGGCCTCCTTGTGGTACTTGACGATGCGCGCACCAGCGAGGGACCCGACGAGCGTCATGATGACAAACGCCGGGCTCAGCACCAGCGCCGTCTTCCAGTGGACAATGAGGGCAATCACAAACGAGGACGAGAAGCAGGCCATGGCGGTCACGGCAATGGACAGCTTGCTCGTGATGCCCTCCTGCACGTGCGTCATGTCGGACATGATGCGCGTCGAGACTTGCCCGGGCTCGTGGGTGTCGAAAAAGGCCATGTTTTGCCGGATGATGGACTTGAGATAGGCATTGCGCAGAGCTCGTGCTGTGCGCTCCCCGACGTAGTAGAAGCCGACCGTGGCTGTATAGATGAGGACAAAAATCGCCACCGACAGATAGACCCAGTAGAGTGAATAGGTGACGATTTGGCGTCGCGCGTCGGCATGGGAGAGAGAAGAGCCTGAATAGCTGCCAAAGATTCCCACGGTTTGGCCGTAAATGACCTAATTCACGATCAGTGCTGTCTCGGTACGTCTTGTAACCCCCTCAGAGTATTATAATACCGCTATCAGGGGATTCAATATGCCGCCGAGTATAGCACAGGTGAAGCTAATGAGAAGAATGACCTTGTCGAGCGTTGTTGAATAGCTCAAGAGGCTTCCTTTTCCCGGTCGCTGGGCCGCAAGGCCATTAATCTGTCTCTCCAAGATGATCTTTTCCTGATTGTTGAGTGCCATTGCTACAACGCTCATCACGATGTTTACACAGATAGATGCTATTCGAGCGACTTGTACTTTGAAAAAAGAAAGAGACAGTCGATATTAACCGAGGGCGCAAAGCTCAGCAGCATTGGTGCTGAATATGTGACACTAGCAAAGTGATCGGCATAACTGCTCTTAACGGGATGCATATGCACAAGACTTACCGGTTGACTCATGTTGAATCATATCATTTTGCATCTTATTGGTGCATATTATGCTTCAACAATTATTCGGAGACTCCAAAGAAGGCAAGACCGATAAAGCACGGGTTACCTAATTGAAAATTGCTGCCAAGATGTAAGGGCAAGGTATGCGCAACGGTAGGCCTTTTGGTATTGCAAAGCTATTCTTGTAGGGAACCATGAATTAGAGAAACCCTCCACCAAAATATATCTTGCACTGGCTTTCAGCAGCATTAACCAGGCTCTAGATCAATGAACCTAACCTAGACAGCCTAAGGAGATTGTTCAATGATCTGCTGGATCACTTGAGCATGATCCTCCACCGTAATTTGGCCACTGCCATCAAGCGCAGTCGCCTTGGAAGTGACCCCAATCTGGAAATCTGTAACATGTCGCGGGTCAACAAGATTCCCGGCTCCCTGTTTTGAGTTGATTCAGTTAGCTCATGTTCCCTCATGATTGAGAGGGATGCACAAACATTGACTACCCTCCAGCGAAGGTTATCAAGTAAAAACGGCCGAACGCGGTCTGGCGACAGGTCTGTGAGATGACCAGTGATCTTGTAGTCCAACAGGATCGGGTTGATTGGAACGGTGCCGCTCTCCAGCTGCGCAGCGTCGCGGTGTTGTCCGCAGTTGTCGCAGGCCTCGACGGGTGCCGCAAAGATGTGCATGTCGCCTGCGAGGGTGGGACACAGGCAATAATGCGCCGGCGCGACATCATTGCCTGGGACACCTCCAATGAAGAAATAGATTGTAAAGGTACCATTGAGAGCGAGTCTAAGCGATTGAGCAAGAAGTCAGCGGTGGAAGATCGCTAGATCCCAAAATTGACGTACCTCTGAACGACGCTGTCTATGTACCATTGACGATCGACCTTGGACTCGTCTATATTAGGGGCAGTTCCCATGGGCATATCGTGGTCCGCCTGGATGAGCGTCCTCTGCTGGGCGATCTGCTTCTTTTCAGAGGATGGTTGGATCAGTGGCTTCTGAGAAGACTTGTCTTGAACTTGAATGACTTTAGTCTTTGCGAATGGTGGAAAGACTTCCGACGTTGTCAAAACATCCGGAATCAATGTCAAAGTCTTGGAGATGGAAGCTGGAAGTGTATGATACTGGAATTGGAATACTTGTGCTGCATCAACCTTTTCGTTAAGCGGTGCCATGTCTGACGGGGGCTTCCCGGAAGCATTTGCGCCCCGCAGGGACCAGCCGTAGCGGTTCTTGAATTGCTGCTGCACATCCTTCGCCGCGCCTTGGGCATCGCTGTAAACGTAACCGAATCTCTCGGTAGTCCTGGCGGTTTGAGAAGTCCAGTACTTTGATGAGCCGTTGGTCGCAGGGGCACGGAACGGCAGAAGATCAACATTCTCATTTTGCATCCATGAGTCGGGATATATAGACTGCCACACGGCGAACAGTCTGTCGACATTACTTTTGAAAAGGCAGGAGTTAATTTTCAGATATAGAAGCAATTGTTCTTGGCTCGCAACTTCATATCGGAATGGTTACATACCAATGATGGAACCAGAAGATGGGATCAAATGCAGCGAGCAGGACTTCTGACATGTGTCCCTGGGTCCCACCAGAACAAACATGGTAGCTACCGTGGACTAGGTAGCTGGTCAACATGTACTGGAAAACAGAATATGAATCACAACAAAATGGAAACTGCTACTCACTACACTCAAGGGATCCTGAAGGTTGGATATCTTCATATCTTTTCCGAGTATCTGTGGGGGGTTTGGTCCACCCAAAAGCAGCAAACGTGTCGTAACCGGGACCAGTGATCATGTCAACAATATTCTGGACTTTAGACTCTCGCGCCATGTTGAGAGTCAGATTCAGAGCTTGTACAGCTAGGCTCTCGTTTGAGAAGACGGGATAGCGCTTGGTCCGATCACGGGCAAGGTCCTTGCGGATGTCAAAATCAGTGCCACTCATGCCGCCCCTTGGAAACTCAAAGTAGGCAAAAGGGTTGTTGATCTGGACAAGCTGATTGTCCGACTGTTGCTTGACCATGATATAACGCTCTGTGAAGACTCTGGGCACCTTGAAGTCGTAGGGCGACATGGTCGTGTTGTCCTCTTGAGTGACACCGGGAAATGACGCTTCGAGTCCACGGGGACGGTGCCAATCCCAGTAGGGGAAACGAAAGGCCTCAGCCGCCTTGACGTAGGTATCCCGGACCGAGGCAGGAAACTGCTCGGCGATGTCAAGCATCTTCAGGTAGACAGTCTGCTCAAGCATTGCAATATAAGGACGGTGCCAAGTGGGGAATTTCTCATCCCCGTGGGGACAATAACCTTGGCCATTTGAGGCCTGTCCCTTCTTATCGACCCCAGTCTCATTGTCCCAGACCTGGGTTGGAAGTCCATGGATGCCGGCAATCTGATAGTAGCCCATCCAGTCTGATGGAGGTGCTGACTTGAGTTCAACCATGGCGAGACAAAACAGATTGAAGGTGTCGGGCTGATTGACAATCATTTGGTCAATATCAATCCGAGGCAGGAAACCTCCGGCCTTTGAAAGACCTATGACAATCCCAGCCTTTTGTGCTGCTCGAATCTCTTCCATGGTTAGCAGGGACAAGATGATTTGTCTGGGTTGAAGTTATTTGAGTTGGGAGATGGAACGGTTGGGGCGCTGGTATGATGAACAAAGGTAGAGTAAAAGTAGTCTGATGGATGAAAGAGGATACTCTTAGAGATTTATACACGAATCTCTTGGTATCAGAGACTAGAGCATCAAGGCGTCCTCGTTCAGTGGTTTTGTGTTTATGTGCCACAGACTTTCCAAAAGCTCTGTCGCGGTCACTCAATGGCAAAAGAATCTTGAAAAAGGTTAAATGTTATGATACTTACCCATCTCAACCGATATTGACATTTTCTTGTTGCCACTCCCATTTCAACTTGGTATACTGGAGAGCACACTAGACCATGGAGCATACTTGACCATCTTATTTCCCACAGTGGCATGTAATATGTGTGTTCTTTCTTGTCTTGGATGTCGGGCCATTTTACATCATTGCTCAACACATGTACAAATGCCGAGCAACACAACCGGCTCTTTGTTATGCGTGGTATCACGTTTCAAATAGACGTCGGTAGTTGAACCAATTTACCGGACAAGCTGCTAAGTTGGCGATTTTACATCTCAGATCTGAGACCTCCCTTCAACTGAGATTGTTAGATTCAAGTCATTTCAGTCACGCCAGAAAACAAAAAGTTGGGGGCAAAGTATACATACTCGGGATGTAGTTGGGAAATGAATAGAGTACCCCTTCCGGCCTGTGCCACGTTACTCATAGCCATCCACGGTAGCTTCTCGGTGTCGGGTCATTCAACCACTGTGCCTTTGTACCAAGCACCATCACCCGTGAGGTATGACGTGTTTGCCGCACTGATTCGTGAGCGTTCCACCTAAGTCAGATCTTGGTCTACTCGAGCGAATCGTCTCGTTCTGCGGAACAATGGCAACGACGAAATGTTACAGAGTACGCCTAAACATACCTAAGTGCACTTGATCGGAAACTTTCACACTCTAGATTGAGGGGTCGGCGATACTATGTTCGCCAGTGCAACAAGTTAATCCATTGACTGTAGCCGTCACTAAATGAATGGAGCCACATTCCTCGAGATACAAGCCCTGGGCTTATATGGCTGAACACAGGTTGATTTTCATGGCCAAGGCTTTCCGAACCATATTTACGGGCTGGTTGCCTCCTTCAAAAGATTTGTGAAGGTTCAATTTCGTCAATATCTTCGACGACTCGGCCCTTTACATAAAACAAAACAAACTGTTCTCTTTCAACAGTCTAATGTATGAAGCCACATGTCACAGTGGTTTAGTGGTTACGCTCTGCTCCTAGGAATTTTGTATTATTAACTCTCTTTCTCTCTCTCTCTCTTTCCCTCTATCTTCTCTTTTTGATTGGGTTCGCCCTTCTCTAGTATTTTCATTCAGTTCCCTGTAACTCTTCTTTTTCTGTTTCCATGCCCGGCGGTCGCCTGGGTGTTGTTTGTTTGTAAAACCTTGCAGACTGCTTTATTAAATATGTGATTCCATGCCTGAAACTACTAAGATTTTGATTTGTTCTATCCTCGTTTCCCTCGTTTTCAGGGACAATAGGCCGCGATGAATGTTTTTTGATGTTTCTGACTATTCTCGCACAAGACGACGACGACAGACTACATATAAATACCCAATTCCGCTTCTGTAGTGCCGCCTGGTATGAATAGAGGGAACATGCCTAGCCGATTGAGCTCCACCTCATTTTCATCTATGAAATCATCCTGGATGGGTAGTGTGTGACCAACATTTCACGAGCTGTGGTCCAAGTGAGCTGTGACAGTCGTTATCCGCTGGGCTGACGTTCAGTGACTCAATTGGATAAAGGACCCTGAAGTTTCGCTTCCCCACAAATTCTGCACGAGAGAAACATTCTAGCATCCAAGGCATCGGATCCTCAAGTTTCCAGTGAGCTGATGGTCTGGGGACAACGAATCGGATAGCTCGTTGCTACCGCTGCACATCATCCCAGTCTAATGTAAGGTGGAATCTGTCGGTGAGCCAAGTGGCATGTTGGATGATTGCGACCATTTATTGGATTGTCCAATCAGCTTCAACCATGCTGCAGACTTGTGTCTCATTCAAACTCTACTGGCTCTTATACTGCTTGCTACGCTGAAAGTTATAGTTTGCGAAACGGGTTTGGCACCATCTGCATTCTTATTCGTTCTGCAGGTCTCACAATTTTCGAGACATTTTCGCCAAAGTAGCGGAATGTCAATAGGTACTGGCAAAGGCAACCCGATTGCTCATATGTTCGCAAGGATAATTTACTTTTACTGCCTAGAAGTAGTGGATATCCAAAATGTTGCTCCACGAGAGAGCTAACCCAACCAATTGGACATGGGTGTCTTCCAATTACCAAGGCGCGAGCTGGGCTGAGCTGATGTCAGTCGTTGAAACTGGGGAATGGGGACATGAACATTCGATATATCCGTGATCTTGCGCTTGAGGACGTGATGGCAATTTCCTTTGGAGAATCAACCAAAAGACCAACAAGACGTCGAGTTGCTGCTACTTTGGCTTGACCATTTGTTTGTCTTGCGCATTATTTCCATCTGTTTCAACAAGAGTCATTGTTGTATGCTACAAGACTCAACGTCGGAACACAGCCTAATATATACTCGCTGCTACCTAAGAGTTCAGTTTGATTCACCTCTACACTTTTTATACCCAGCGCCTCGGGACGTTTCTTCTGCCCGTCTGCCCGCTAATCATTGACCCCCTTCGATTCAAACAAACTTCCGTCTTTAGCGCCAGCACATGCATAGTACCTAGCACGAACGGTACGACCCTGCGCACCACCCGGCTGCTGGTTCGCGTAATAATTTACATTGCTGCGAATTTCCCGCGAATCTCGAAACTCCGACCGCCTCTGCATTCATTACTTGTCGTTCTGACGGCTGCGGCTGGCTACCACATTCTCTTTCCTTGTTGCTTCTGTTTTCCTCCTCGTTTCCTACAGTCCTTCCTTCCGCCACTTTGGTCGGCGACCGCGACTTTAATAACAGACACAGACCTTGGATTTTGCAACACGACCCACCAGAAAACTGCCTAGGAAAATATCACAGACCCCCCGGCAACCAGTTTTCCTGCTGTTTTGCCCGCCATGGATATCGTGAATGAAATCTTCGATACCTTTATGGGCGATTATGCCTATGCTAAACTCATGCCATTGAAGCCGGCTCTTTATGACTTCCCTAATCCAACCAATGCGACGGGCGAGGCTCGGGCCTTTTCGTCATGGCAGTATGAGCCTGCCACCAAGTACTTCTCACTCGAGCCGAGCCAGTATGCCTACATGAGCTCGTGGGCCAGAGACAATATTTACAGGCAGTCGCTCAACCTTTTTCTAATCACTTGGTAAATCGCCGTATCCGACTGCTTCCAAAATACCGATCCCGGGACTAACACGAGGCCCTAGGATTTTTGGACTGCTCGTTTACTTCTTGTTCGCAAGTCTGTCGTACATTTTCGTCTTTGACAAGGGCACTTTCCAGCACCCAAAGTATCTCAAGAACCAAATCCGCCTAGAAATTCGTCAGACCATGATCTCCATGCCCATCATGTCGGTTCTGACGCTGCCCTTTTTCCTCGCCGAGGTGCGCGGCCACACCAAATGCTACGACGGCCTCGACGCGGCGCCGTTTGCGGGTTACAACTGGCTGCAGTTTCCGCTCTTTCTCGTCTTTACCGATTTTTGCATCTACTGGATTCATCGCGGCCTGCATCATCCAGCCGTATACAAGACATTGCACAAGCCTCACCACAAGTGGATCATGCCCACACCGTATGCCTCGCACGCCTTTCACCCCGTCGACGGCTGGGCGCAGGCGCTGCCGTACCATATCTTCCCTCTGCTGTTCCCTCTGCAAAAGCTGGCGTATGTCGGATTATTCGTCTTTGTCAACTTCTGGACCATTCTCATCCACGACGGCGAGTACGTGGCCAACAGCCCCGTCATCAACGGCGCGGCTTGTCACACCATGCACCATCTCTATTTCAACTACAACTATGGCCAGTACACGACGGTTTGGGATCGCCTCGGCGGTAGCTACCGCAAGCCCAATGACGAGTTGTTTGCCCGCGAGACCAAGTTTAGCCAAAAGGAGTGGAGTCGACAGACCAAGGAGATGGAGAAGATGGTCCGCGAGGTTGAGGGCGAGGATGACAGGCAATACGATCCCGTTGAGAGCAAGAAGAGCCAGTGAGAGGTGTCTCAACCTTCTTTTGCCACTCTGCAGAGCTGTCGGTCCATCATCACAGAAAGAGAGAACCTCGACCGAGGACATCACTTTCTCCCGGCGAATTACATGTCCTCTTCTGAACGGTGGCACTCGTGCCTTTGATGTTAAAGGTCGTCATGTCACGCCTTTAAAGAGTCGGAAGTCGATGCCAAAATTCTCGCTTTGACTCGAAAAGAGAGGGCATGAACTGTACATACAAAGTCATGGTTTGGGGGCGACCATCGACTTATGGCTTATGCCAATGCCTAAGATGGGCAATTTTTTCTACTATTAGAATCGACCTTGTTCTACAAAGGAACTCATGAAAGGGTCTGGCCTGGTCGCCTTCTGGAAAGAAATGCGACGGGCAGTTTGCTTATAGACTTTTAATACCGAGACCAAGATAAGATTAATGATATAATACATAACTTGTCCTATAATTGAGAGCAGCCTGGGGAACCTTGTTCGATTTAGCACGATTCGGCCTGGCGAAAACAAATAAACTTGAATTGACCCCGTTGTAGGATTGATCTTGTTGTTTTACACTTTCAGTTTTCAAATGTAGTGCTGAAATTATGGTACAAAGTATATAGATCACATTGCTCCGTCACAACGGACTCTTGTGATTTTCATGTTTTCTTATTTCAAGCGGGAAAAGCACGAGAAGAATTACTATGAAAATCAAGGCCTGACGAGGCCAACCAGACGCTATCGCATCGAATCTAGGAATGTCGCTAGCATTCCCATCTGAAATCGCCCCCAAAACGCCATGACGCTGAAAACACAAAAAGAGGTAAAAAAGAGAAAGAAAAGAATACTGCCGTATGGCGGCTTGTTGAGTAAGAATTAGAATTCCATCATGGAACTCCATGGCCCTCTTGCGACGAATCAAGAACGGTAGTCAATACAGTGATCCCGTCCACTGTTGGGTATAATCGAGTTCGTATATCGCATTCAGGTAAATGGAGATCTTGGTGAATTCAAGTGTTCGCGGGATCGGCCAAGCTTTCTCCCCCCCTTCTCTACGAGAAGCTGACAAACTTGGGATCTCTGGGGCGACCATCAGGCCCAATGCCATTGGCGCTGAACCGCTGCTCCATGTAGACCTTGCGGGCCTGGTCAAACTTCATGCGGCGCTTCTTCATGATGGAAAGGATCTCGCGCTTGGCGGCGTCGTCTAGCCCTGCGCGGGCGTCGCCGTCGGCAATGTTGCCCGCCAGGTCAAACGTGTCGCTGCTCAGGCCCGCCTCGACGTCGCCCGCAAACGTCGACGGCAGCCGCGCGTACAGGTACGAGCCCGGGTGCGCCACGGACTCGGGCACCAGGTGCAGCCACGAGTTGCGCGTCACGTAGAGGACCGTGCCGGTGACGAGCACCAGCAGGACGAGTGATGGGAGGAGGTACGGCATCGTCGCGTGGTTCGTTTCTTGTCGGTAGTGTTTTATATATTCTTTCGGTTTCGTTTTCCCAAGCCGTTGGAAGGTTTTTGTTTCGGAAGAAATTTAATCAAAGCGAAGAAAAAGGAGAGACTAGATGGTGGGTGATGTATTCGGATGTCGTGGTCGGCGATGAATGGCTGTGTAATCCCACTACTAGGGGAGTATCGGGTGCTGATGGCGGAAGCCCGGAGAGGGGGCGGAAGACAGACACAAAAGGAACGTAGAGACGAGATGAAAAGGAAAAGAAAAAGGCTGGCTTGGCAGATTTGTAGATCGCACCAGACAGTCGCCGTCAGGCCATGAAAGGCCAAAATAATTCAATGGGGTTGAAGTTGGGGAGTTTTGAGACTGCGCTGGAGGAAGAAAAGATGACAGGCCTCGCGATGCGCCAACAGCTCTGATATTATCAAATTCAAAGGGTGACGACGCCGACAGCATAATCAGTGTGGGTCCATGTGCATCTTGGCGAGCTTGGATCATTTATGCGTGATTGCACCCGCGTTAAGTGGATGGGTTGGGCCAATGTGGCGTTTTGACAGCTGAAGTGGAGATGAAGGAAAGAGAAGGGGAAAGCACAGCCACATTACCTCTTCCGCCCGCTCACGCAAAAGCCCAGCGAAAAGTGGCGCTAATTCGCATCAGGAAACCTAAGCGAATCCCACAATCAGAGCGACCGACCCGAGTTGTGTGCGAGAAATCGGTTTTGGTAGACGAAATTTCGAGATCAAGAGATTCAGCAATTTCGAAGCCTCCAAACCACACATTCACAATGCCTGCCAGCAACGTTTCGTCGGACCTGATCTGGGAGATCGTCCGTAAGTCTCACCCAGGACCTTTTAATTTTATTTTCTCTCCCGGCTCGACTCGAACGAATTGAAGAAGATGGGAAATTTGGGCGAGCGAGCATGGGAGAAAGACTGCATGATTATTGGTGGGAGACATGAGGGCTGATGGAATGATATCTTGAACAGGCTCCAACAACGCCTTCCTTGTCAAGCGCAAGGAGTCCGGCGGTGTTCAGTTCTCTCGCGACCCCTTCAACCTGACCAACAAGCACTCCCGCAAGGTAAGCTTCCTTTTGGACAATTTCGAGTTTGTGGGAGTATCATTCGGCTAACACCTTTATAGCACGCTGGTTTCGTCAACGAGAAGGTACGCGACACGGACACATGAAGGATTCAACCGGACACAATTAACACGCATGACTTCTAGGCTATCAGCGTTGGCCACAACGAGAAGGGTGGTGTCCAGGTCCTGACCAAGAAGACCGGCTCTGCCCAGAAGCCCGCTTCCGGCACCCACACCACCACCTACCACGGTGGCAAGTCTGCCCGCAGGTATGTCACGAGCTTTCCCCTAGAACCGCTGCAGTATAAGGATTTGATATGCTGACTTGTCTCGTCCCTAAAGCTCCTACAAGGCTGTTGCCAACCAGGCTGCCAAGAACGGCTACCGTGCCGACCTCCGTGAGGCCGCTGTCCAGCGTGTCTCTGCCGTCCGCCGCTCCCAGCGCGAGCCCAAGCCTACCCCCGAGAGCAAGCCCCGTGGTGCCAAGGCCAAGAAGGCCGCTGCCGCCGAGGAGTCGTCGTAAATGTCTTTCCAGTTGTGTGATATAATATGATGGATGACATGGTCTAAGGGAGGCTAGGTTGGCGAAAATGGCGTATCTCTGCAGCTAGAAAAGGATCCGAAGAAGATCCACGGCAGCTTGTGAATACAATTGATTCAACCTCAAAATATTATTGCAATACGTGCGTGAAGTGAAAGCCCCGGGGCGCAACCGTGTGTGACCCGCCGCTACTTGTCCACGGAAAGCAAAGTCGTCGGATTGATACTTGGCCAATGCATACCTGCGCAAACATCTGGCATGTGACTTGTGATTGATACTTGGATTGGCGGGGCCCCGTTGATCGAGTATTCCGTACCGTTTCCGTGATGCTGTGTACTCCGGTAGGCTTCGGGTGCCTATGGCATCGTCATGGACCAGATGACGTGACCTTGAGAACTAGAAAACACTTGGCTGAAATGAGCATGCCATCTTGGCTGTCTCATTCGGCATCCGAGGAGCCTGGGTGATACAACGGAATCCCCCGGCCAGGTATAGATCTGCGGAATCAATAAGCATGGGAAATACGAAAATGTATAGGGCAGTCAAAAGACGACTATTCCTAGCATCGAGGGAGGTTGATCGAGAATGGAGCTACGCAGAGTCCGGTCTTGCCCGACCGGGAAGACAGCGACAGCTGAAAGCCTCGGAAGCTCACGATAGTCGGGCTGCTAATTCGGCAATCTATAGTAGAGCTCACGTCGTGCTCGCTTATCCCAAGCCGACCAGGCCGACAGGGCGAATAATTTGCGTCATGTGTTCAGCAGCGGAAAAGAATCAAGTATCCATAGTTGAGACGCATGTGTGACTTGTTGTCCGGTAATAAGAAGAAACAAAAGATAGACAATGCACAACTTAGAACGTTTGGATGTGCCGCCAACCACGACACCCAGACGCTTGGCGGGCCGTCAGAGGTTGGGTGATGTTCATGCCGTGGTGCCTTATGTCATCAAGTTAGATACCTACCTACTATTATCTCCGGGCTTTGTTACCCAAAGAAGCCGTCATGGAAATTTAGACCAATAGTCAGAAGGGGAAATAAGAGACGGTCGTTTTTTAACGCCTGTTCAATGTTCCTTCTAACCGTAGCACCTCCCTAACCTCAGGAACACCACAGTAAAATAAGGTCAAGGTACCCAGGTTACGACGGGATGGCGGGGTAACTGGCCCAGACCCCAGCCCACTAAGCTCAAACAGTCCCTGAGCTTGTGAGGATCCCGCCCGAGCTGCGCGCCGTTTCCAATGGCCGCTCACCACCAGAAACCGCTCTGCCCCGCCATCCCCAGCAGGGTTCTACATAATCGCGTTTCTCTCTCCCACCCCCCTCGCAAACAATCAAAGGAGCTCAAGTGAACACTATCGGCGCAAATAAAAGGGTGAGTCTCGCTCTCAACTTCCATTCCGGTCTATCCCATCACTGAATCCACGTCCCTTGATATATTCTTTTTCTGTTCTTGCTGCTCTCCAAGGTATAAGATCATCGTCTCCTTCTCATTTGGCGGGGTAATATTGCTCTGTCTGCAGCTCACACTCTCCTTCCCAACAACACCTTGTCACACACCACCTTTCCCATATAAAAGCTTCCCGACCGCTGACTTACAACCCCGCGTTTAGATCTCAGCAACTCCTCGACTTTTTTGTCACTCACTCCTCTTCTTCAATCACAACAAGACATCCAAGCAAGACCAATCCAACAAAGTAGATCCTTCACAATGGTCAAGGCAGGTGAGTAACGTAGAAACCATACCGTTTGCGGATACCCATCTCTCTCTCGCGAGCATTACTAACAAGTTGGCTACCCACAGTCGTTGCTGGAGCCTCTGGTGGCATTGGCCAGGTCTGTCAAACCTCAACAAGAACTCATCAGCCTACCTGAGCGTCGACTAACACTGTCCAGCCTCTGTCGCTCCTCCTCAAGCTCTCTCCCCTCGTCGACGAGCTCGCCCTCTACGATGTTGTCAACACTCCTGGTGTCGCCACTGATCTGTCCCACATCTCCTCGACTGCTGTGAGTAGTTTGTGTATTACTCCGAGCACCGACAACATCATACTAACAAGAGTGCTTAACAGAAAGTCACTGGCTACCTCCCCAAGGAGGATGGCGGCAAGGCTGCCTTCAAGGATGCCGACATTATTGTCATTCCCGCTGGTATTCCCCGTATGTACTATTTCTCTCATAACATACTCCATCTTCTTCACCGACTAATCATCGTCTTACAGGCAAGCCTGGCATGACCCGTGATGACTTGTTCAACATCAACGCTGGCATTGTCAAGGGCCTGATTGAGATTGCCGCCGAGGTTGCCCCCAAGGCTTACATCCTGGTCATTTCCAACCCCGTCAACTCGACCGTTCCCATCGCCGCCGAGGTCCTCAAGGCCAAGGGCGTCTTCAACCCCCAGAGACTCTTTGGTGTCACCACTCTGGATATCGTCCGTGCCGAGACCTTTGTTGCCGAGATTACTGGCAAGAAGACTGGCTCTGAGCTCACAGTTCCCGTCATTGGAGGACACTCTGGCGAGACCATTGTCCCCATCTTCAGTGCTGTCCAGCCCAACGTCACTATTCCCAGTGACAAGTATAAGGACCTCGTCAACCGCGTTCAGTTTGGTGGTGATGAGGTCGTCAAGGCCAAGGACGGTGCTGGCTCAGCTACTCTGTCCATGGCTTTCGCCGGTTTCAGGTAGGCATCAAGATTGAACATTGTTTAGTCAAATTTGCCCGACTGACCATTGTATAGATTTGCCGAGAAGGTTCTCAAGGCCATCAAGGGCGAGAAGGGTCTTGTCGAGCCCAGCTACGTCTACCTTCCCGGTGTTCCCGGTGGTAAGGAGATTGCTGAGAAGACTGGTGTCGACTTCTTCTCCGTCCCCATTGAGCTGGGCGTAAGTTACAAACAAAATATTCTCCTCTTTCTGTCTATGAATCGAAACTAATCAAACAATAGCCCAACGGTGCCGAGAAGGCTGTCAACCCTCTGACCAACCTCACCAGCGATGAGAACGCATACCTGCAGAAGGCCATTGAGGGACTCAAGGGCAACATTGAGAAGGGCATCAGCTTTGCCCACAACCCTCCCCAAAAGTAAATCCAACCCAACCCCCCTGAAGCTTGCTGTTTGGAGCACGCAAAGAATGCGTCAATGTTTGCGCCTGTTCATTTCTTCGATGGAAGGATGGGTTACACGAAGGATTTGCCCTATAAACGGCGTCGTGTGTAGACAAACTAAAAAAGCGATCTAGCGATCAATGAGACCATGTGACTGATGAAAGGTTTCTTCCCAGGCTGTAATGTGATTTTCTTATCTAGGAAGTAATGAATCCACGATGAATGGACAACCCAAACCCCCCTCGTTCCTCTTCCCACCACGATCTCGACGAGCACCTCCCTCCTTATTAAGAATCGGATGCGACATAAGCGATGAGGCTTCCATGGATGGGATTCCTGACCGAGCGAGCGAGCAAGCGGATTGGAGCATGGAATGATGGCAGGACGTGAATATTGAGAACAGCAGTACATAAGAAGACTGGATATTATTAATAGATGCGAAAAAACGCCACAAACGCCGTGCTCCTGTATATGCATCTAATATGAGAATCTCGTGAATTCTTTTGCACTAGTAAATCTTTTCTTCTGTTCATTTTCATTCTGGCCTCCCCAGATTGTTTTCCCAGCATGATTTGACATGCTATAATTACTTCATTCTCATATCATGGTAAGTAGTAAGAGGTCTAGTATCATCATGATTTGGCGGTTATGGTCTTGATCTGAAATACGGCGCCGGGCAATTCGCTCGACTCGGCCTGCACTGTGGCATTAACGCCCAATGCTGCCAGAGCTCCTCTTACTATGCCACATGGAAACCAAAGAAACTAGAGATGAAATATGCTGATTAGTAAATTCGTCCCATGGAATCAGACGGGAGTGGGAAAGACGAAACAGGAATAGAGAAAAGAAAAAACTCACAGGCTGAGCTCTTACGACAGCCTGGCCACCAGCATCGGTACTCATGCGCGAAAGAGGGCGGAACATGTTATCGGTCAAGACGTAGACACCGCGGTGGTTGGTCTTGAGATTGTCGATTTGCTTCTTGAAGACGAGAGTCCATAGATCCTTGCAGAGAAACTTGATCACATCGAGGGTATCGTTGAAGCGGGGGCGATCGCGTGAGAATCTGCGTTGTAGCAAGAAAACGGGTTAGAAAAAAATAAAAAAGAAGGGAAAAAATCGCAGAACAAAATGCAGGGCCTTCTAGACATTTCTGAGGCGGGTTTCGCGCCAAAAAGTCCTCGGCCAAAGGAGAGGGAGGAGAGGTTATGACTTACCGCTCCACCAAGCCCAGTCCAACTCGATATCCCAGAGTCTCGAGGCGATAAAATACAGCATCTCTCTCCTCCTCGTCATCGAGTTTCCTCGTCCCCGTCGCTGCCGTGCCCGTTGCCGATGCCGTCGCGACGCTGCCAGTACCGTCCTGGCTATTGCTGGTATTTTGATTGTTCGCCGTGCTGCTGCCGCCGCCGCCGCCGCCGCCGCCCGCACTTCGGTCTGCCGTTGCCGCGTCGGCAGCTTCTAGCTCATTGACGAGTCGGTACGCCATGGGCACAATCTCTATCAGCAGGAGATCGAGACATGATGAGTTGAGAAATGTGGCCGACGGGTCCGAGGCGTTGAAGGGTGGGAGGGGTTGATCAAAGTTGGACATGTTGGGCGACCTTTTGTGTGTTTTCCCCCCTCTGTGTAATAGTGTCGTCTGTCTATATTCCTCTCCGTCTTTGTATTTCCCCGGACTCTTGTAAGGGGTAGTCTATTCTCGCTCCTTGTCTTCCAAGAACACAGTCTCTCCCGAGGTCGTCGCCGTCGTCTCGGACTGTCTGTAGTTTGTTTCCTGCTTATGTCGTATATCTCGTACTGGAAAGACAGAACCGGCGCATGTGCCGTTCAAGGGAGGCCGAGATTTTGCGCCCGTCTACTTCAGGTCCCCCTTGGAGGTGTTGCGCCGAGCGAATCGAGGGGTTCTGTTTGCGCGCGCAGGCGAGATTGCGCCGTCGCTTCTGAAAAGAAGCAGAAGAGAGTCTTCAATTCTTTGCTTTAGAATTTCCTTTCCCCTTCCTTGCTGCTCCTCCGTCTGTGAGATTACGCGCTCTTCCTTGGCGCTCTACCCTTTCGGTAAAGGTTGACCTGTTCCAAAGCGCTCGAAAATGACACCCCAAAGTATGAGAATGCGCTCGGGTATGGGCCGTCTTCTTTGAGTAATGTTCACTTCCTGTGCATCTGTGACAAGGGTAGCTGCTTCCCAAGGAGAAATGGTTGTGTGGTAGTTCGTCGTGTTGTTCGGCAATCTTCAGCACGAGAAGGGTTGCGGTAAGTCGATGAACGTAGGACCAGACAGACGACAGCCTGTACGTACTGGACTAGCTCAAGCTCAACCCCTGCTGGAGCACTTGAAAGTTGTGAGGGGCCAATTGGCTTTTAGTGTGGGGGTGGCAGTAAATGTAGTGGTACGTCCATACACTATGTACCTTGCCTAGGTAATTTACGCGGGGGGACCTGGAAGACTTGATAATCATGAATACATTATTACCTTTGTGCTCAACCACCTCGGGCAAAAAGCACTGTAGTTTTTACAAATTTAACAAATAAAAGCACCATGGATCATTATCGTGACTTCGTTTGCATTATGAATGGGTCTACAGGCTGCTCGAACCTCGGGTCCCCCCTCTAGAGCAGAACCATGCCTGATGTCTATAGCAAATCGATTTCTCAGCGCTCCTTACATGCTCATCATCACATATTGCAAGCGCCCCGATTCCTGTTTCCAGAGATGTTCACGCGCAACCGACGGGTTCCGTCTCCTCACTTCAATCCACAAACGAAACTGTTGTTTGGTAATGTAGACATACCAATGGCCACATATGCAATAGCCGCACTCGTTCGCTAGTTCGCTCGTTCGTTCGCTCGCTCGCTCGATCAAGCCTATCATTATACACAAGAACGCTTCTTTCTCATGCTTAATATCTCTTCTTCAGAAGAGCCCTTGTGGTGGTATATCCGGTTTTACCAAAAGCCCTCAAATCAAAATCTTCCGCCAACGCCGTGCCCATGCATGATTTACACATTTTCCATATGGCCATCGTGATACTCAAGTGTGAAAAGGGGGATAGGCCCAGTCTGGTACCGCCGTAGACATGCCGCCTGTGTTCTGATTCTGGCGCTTCGGTTGCGGTCTAATCGGCTCGTCGTCGTCACTGCTCAGAGTCAGGTCAATAACCTCGGCCGTTCTCTTCCGAGAGCCACTAGGTGTTGATGTCGATCCATTGGCGTGTGCATTGTTTGAGGGGGTGCCGTTCATGGACTGAGAAGGTGTCTTTATGCGTTGGTTGGCCGGTGGGCTGTAGTCGTCTAGTGCCACTACATCATCATCGTCATCTACCTTAATGCTGGCGATTGTGTGTGCACCCGAGTGTCTTGCTCGCTTTGGCTCAGGCTCTGACCGACCCTCTGTTCGCCACTCTCCGTTGGGCTCAATGGTTACCTGCTCAGTGTCCTCGTGAGTTCTGTCTAGAATGTCCTTGACGTACTCATCAATGGCAAGATTCTCAAACGCTGCGGGCTTGTTGCAGATGGGACATAACCACTGAGGACCCTGTTCTTGCAGGTAGAGATATGACGTGACATCAAAACACTGGATGTGGCTGCAGGTAGTCGAACGACAAGGGTCCTTCAGTCTTCCGTACGTTAGGGGGCACTTGAGTGACAGAACTTCTGATGTTGCGACTACGTCAGGATCGTTGGCAGCCTTGGCGCGCTCCTTAAGGACCGAGGCCTTGGGGATCTTCTTGGTCTTGATCTTTGTGACCAGGTCTTCGACGGGTGAAAGCTTGCACAAGAAAAGTGCGAGGTAGAATTTCTATGCAAACAGTTAGCAGGTACAACACTCAATGGTATTTAAATCAAGAAGTCAGGTTTTATGAGCATAATCACTGCTTGGAGAAGGATCCAGGAAGATATATATGCTCACTAATGGCTCTTGATTGTGGTGTTTCTTCACCTTATTCGTCAAGGCATATGTAAACTCGATGTTGTTCACATATGAGGTCTTATCAAGACGCAAGGCATCTGTGATGTCCACGGGCCTAGTAGACCCTGCCTTGCCCTTCAGACCTCGGAGATTGGCCTTGATCTCGCCGCCATTGACCTTGAGCTCCGACTGATGCGGAAAGGCAATATCTTGCAGACCTCGGTCATCGGCAGCGCAAAAGACCATGACACGCATAGTCTTTTCGGCCACACAATTGTGTAGCGCGGGATGTTCACTCGTCTTGAGCGTGATTGTGTTAGAGTTACGATGCTGAGTCATGACTGTCAACGTATTAGCAACTAATCTTGAACGGAAAAACGCGGGTCTGTTTGCGCATTTGCCAAACTCAATAAAGTCAGTGGGATGCGCGTTAAGTTGAGGCCAAGTCGCGAACTTTGCGATGGCATTTAACCGTACCGTCTGAGAGGATGGGATCCAACGTACTTTCGAGAGTTCTCACGCTCCCGATCAACTGATCCACGCGGTAGAAAGGACTCGGCTTGAACTGGAGGGCTGGTCGACTAATTAGCCCTTGTCGGTTGTAGCCAAAAGACTCCTGGAAGGGCATCATACCAGGCCTTTGGGGCACAGAAGCAGGCGATGCGCCCCATCGCGTCTGAGAGTGAGAGTTGGCATAGCCTGAGTTAAGATTATGCTGAGAATACACTCCGAGGGCGGGGTTGGGGGCGGGGTTGTGGTTGTTGGTACTGGCATTACTGCCATTGACGTTGTACGCTTCAGATCCTCGTGCATAGCCCGTGGCTGAGGAGGAACCCTGAGGGTATTGGCCCCGGCGACTTGCGCCCGCCATGATGCTGTTGATTGTTTCCTTGATAAGTGCGTATTGTGCTGGGTCGGTCAGAGAACTTTCGTTCAGAGCTGGTTGCGCAGAGAAACGAAGAGTGTTAGCAGGTGTTTGCATTAATAAGAAAGAAAGAAAACTCCTGATTGGGGACGAGAGAAGTAATCAGATGGGATGGAGTGGGAAAGAAAAAAAAGAAGAGGAAGGCCTGAGGGATCGAGTTGGAAAGTGGTTCCCTTGGCAGCGCGTTTCAACTAATCGGTCCACCAGCGACGTGTTGAGATAAATGGAAGGAACGCGAAAACAGAAACCACCGATAAATCGTTGCCTGTTTGTTCTTGCTTCCATTCGATCCCGCAAGGCCACCAATCAACCCAAACTTCCATCTCTTCGTGTTCCAATGCCTTGCGCGCAAAGCAATAAGAGGGCGCCCTTACCGTACATGATACGCCTTTGCAGTTCGGCCTTGATACCGCTTGTCCTCAGACCAGCAATCGAGCATACGTTCTGCAGCTGCTTAACAAGCAAGAGGCTGACTTTCTGCCGGAACTGTTCGATCTCGGCACGATGCGGGTTGCTGGAGGAAGACATGGCTAGTCGTCAAAGTTTCCCCAGGAAATGCGCGGAAGATCCTTGACCTTCTTGTTGGAGATCTCGAGGCCTGCGGCTGCTACCGACTGGCAAGGCAATCAGGTTGCAATGTTGGGAACCGCATGAGGAAGGCTCGATAATCGGGAGGACTTTAGAGTTATGCGCAGGGTCAACACCTGAACGGCACGAGGAGTTTTGAAGATGGCCGTCCGTCGGCTGTGCAAGCTTAGCAGATTGTCGTCTCTAATAAGCGGATCAGCTGAGCAAATAATTGCTCGCGATCACAAAGGTAAGAGGATTCGCTTCTGGTATCCCAAGTATGCAGTGCTAAGATGGGCGATGACGGAGGTAATCCAGACAGTATCAAGATACTTGTGATACTTTCGGTAATAGTCGGCGACGGGTCGATGTGATAAAAAGGTAATGAATACAAAATAATGAAGCCAAGTCGATGATGGAAAGAAGACTAAATAAATCTTATGCTGCTCGAGCCTGATTGAAACGAAACAACGACCTTGCCGTCGTCCCTGTCCAGGTAGGTAGGAGGACCGGGCAGGCTGTCTACCATGTCGGGCGGCGGACAATATTCACCGCCTGCCAGTCTTAGTGAACACTTTAAAGGGATCCGTCGCCCTTGTCCCTCACTTGTTTAGCGCTGGGTCCCTCAATTCCATTGAAGGGGGCATGGCTGGGCATGGGTAACGGAAGTGCATGTCTGGGACTCTGGGCAAAGACAAGGGGACCTAGGATAGCTTATCCGATAACGACTTGCCTTAATTTTTTTTTTTTTTACATTTTCCACTGTATCAGAGCAGCACCCAGAATCACGGCCGCTAATGGGAGACGCCCCACCAAAAAGTTGCACGTCTTTTGTCTTTCTGCCCGTACACATCCAGGTGCGATTTCAAACTACACCCAAACCCCCCTCAAAAACAACATTATAAACAAATAGACGTCGCAATGGCCAAGAGTTCGCGTGCCAGCACTGTCAAGACCAACAACCAGCGCCTCAAGGCCAAGGTCTTTGGCCCGGTGGAACAGGCTCGCATGGAGCGTCTGTCGGCGAAACTTTTGGAAGTCGCTGCTGCGCCCAAGCCCGAGAAGCCCGAGGCCGAGAACGAGATGAAGATTGTGGACGACGAAGCAGAGGCCAAGGCTGATCAGGACGATGGTAAGAAAAATCTCGACAGTTAAACCAAGCAATGCACAAGTGATCGTACTTGGATATGTAGCTAATTCTCCTTGCGCAGCCACTATGGATGTCGACAAGCCTTCATCCAACACTCGCAACTCCAAGAACCGCATTGCCAAGCGGAAGAAGCCTTCCAAGATTGTCTTCCCCAAGTACAGCGACCGAAAGAAGACCAAGAAGAGGTAGATGGCAGAAGTTGAAAGCGGTTCATAACATATTCGAGTATTTATAGGGCATTCCCAGGAGTTTCTGGCGTCAAAAGAGAAGATCTGGTACCATTTGTATTTGTTGCGTCGTTCTGCTTGACGACTTGGCCCTCATTCCGGGCTGTCTACTTTCATACAATGAGACGTTCCTCATAATCATGACTACATATTAATGTACACTGCGCAGCTGTGTGAAGGTCTACGCTCAATTCTGCTAGGCGACAGGTGCAGCATTAGCAGGCACCGTCGCGACTGCGCCATGTGAAGCTGGAGGAGATGCGTTTGGAGCAGTCGGTGCTGCCACAGAAGGGGGGATCTCTGCCGGTTTTGTTTCTGTTGATGGCGGAGCTGCTATTGGGGTTGGTGCAGCGGTTTGATTTGTAGGCGCATTGGTGATCGGTGGCGCATGAGATGCGGGTTGAGCTCTTTGAACAGTATTATTAATAGGCGTGGCTGGCAATGCCCCGTTATTTACTGGAGTCAGTGCTGCCGATGATGGTGCTGCCGTCGTCGGTGTTGGTTCTACCGTTGGTGCTGGTGTCGAGGCAGGTTGGTCCTGAATTGCTACACCAGGCTCTTGCTTGACGACTGGTGGCGGTGGTGATGGTTTCGGCGGTGCTGGAGCATCGGGATCAAGAAACCGAGCCGGAACTCCTTGGGCGGCAAATGACGCAGTACCAACCCAAGCACCCACCAAGCGACTCCATTTGTAGTCGCCGCTTTGCAGCTTCTGGATTTCCTTGTAGGCTCTCGAATCATAATATGGCAGACCTGTCTTGGGATCCTTGTACCGCGCCGTTTTGTTTGTAACTATGCACTTTGGCGGCGGTGCTGGCTCTGTGATATGGTTAGCTAAATCTGCAAATCGTCTTTACGTATAACACCGGATCACATACTTGCGAGTTTGGCCATTTCTTTGCCAAACAGGATGTGCTGCTGTACGCCTTTCTGCTCAATGGCATCTTCGTCAAAGTTTTGCAGGATGATAGAGTTACAAGTTGCCTTCATATTTGGCGGAGGTGGTGGCCGAGGAGTTGGTGGTAGATCGGGCACACCCGCCGGTTCTTTTGCTTTCTTGGAAGCATTGTTGTGAGATGCCTTCTGACTTCCCGGGGGCTTAGTTGATGAATGTGCTGATGTTTGTCCTTTGGAACTGGGACCTCCTCCTGCCTTGGACTGTGGGCGCTGTTGCGGTTGGGGTTGCGGTTGCGCCTGTAGTGGTGCCGGGTGTGGAGGTCGTGCTACTCGGGGTGGCGTCGGCGCCGGCGCGGATACGGGCGCCGGTGGAGGTGGGCGAGCGTTCGTCTGCGGCATAGACAGCGGCGACGCCCTTTGACCCGCATTTGGTGCTGCCAGCACATTTGAAGACTGGCTAGCTGGGGGCGAATAACCGACCATGGGCATGGAGAGGCCGCTCTTTGTAACACCCGGTGGAGGCGCCAGAAAGCTGTTGGATAGTGGTTTCATCTCGGGAGGCTTCATGACTGGGCCTGGTGATTGCATTGGAGGTGCAAAAATACTCGTGGTGTAAGGCGCTGGATTGGGAGCCTGGAGATTTGGTGGCGCCAATTCAGGAGGTCTCGATGGTGGTGGTGGTGGTGGTGGTGGTGCTTGTGATGCCTGTGGCGCTTGTGGTGGTAGAGATGCTTCAGGCGGTTGAAATGCTTGGGGAGGCTGAGATGCTTGAGGAGGTTGAGAGGGTTGTGTTGTCTGTGGTGCTTGTGGTGCCTGCAAAGGTTTGCTTTCATCAGTATCAGCAATGGTAGACTCCGGGGCTTTTGGCTCAGGAGCTACTGGCTGCGATATTAGGGTTTCTGTTGGCTCAGGTTCCAAATTTGTCGATCCGGAGACTTCTGGGCCAGGTTTTGGATGATTAGAGTCATGAGGGTGAGTCTCTGTTCTCTGGGGAGCAATTGGTTCTGTTGGGGCATTCTCTTGTTTCGCTGAAGGTGGATCGACCGTCGCATTTGGAGTTTCCGCTGCTAGCGAGTCCTTGCGAGTTGAAGCTCCCGTATCTTTTATTGCGTCGTCTGATTTCTCCTTGTCGCCTTGAGCAGATGATCCTGTGGCAGGCGGTTGCTCTGTCGATGCGCTCTGATCCTTGGATTGCTCGCTCTTGTTGGAGTCCTGCTTTTTACTCTCTTCCCCTTTCCCAGACTCATCTGAGGCCTTTGTCCCAGCTGTAGAGGGACGTTTTTTGACAGGCTTCTCCTTTTCCTCAATTGTGACTGTCTTTCCAAGGTATTTGAGCTTGCCATCAACCCATTCGCCCATGCCACTCCAGAAAGTCACCACTGGACCACTGAGTTGCCTATTGTTGAGCGCTGCCAGTTTTGCCTTGCGCTCTTCTTCGCGCTGCTTTTCGGCCTCTTCCCAGCGGTTCAGACTCTTCGAGTTTCGTTGCTCGACAATGGCCGCCTCTGCCAGCCGCTCGGCTTGCGTCATGGGTGGTTTCTTCATTGCTTCCATTCTCTTGGCCTTGCGCTCCATAGCCTCCATAAGCTTCAGGCGCTTTGCCTCCCTTTCGACCATTTGCTGATGCAGCGCCTCCTTGCTCAACATGGTGGTCTCTCGCTTCGAAGCTCTTGTAGGCATGTCCGCAGGTGTTGGTAGCCAGCTCGCCCTCTCCGACTTCTTCTTTGGCCTTGGCGCGGGCGTGGCTGTGGAGGAAGAGCCCGGCGTGGCTGTTGGGTCGACTCTGACCTTCTTTCTGAATTTTACTGGAATCGCTTCCTGGGCCTTGCGCTTGCGCGCTGCCAGCTTTCGTTCGCGAGCCTGTTTCTCCAGTTCCTTTTCGCCCTCATCCTCGTCGCCTTGTGCCTGTGCATCTTCATCGTCGGACGACGAGTCCATCTGCGCATCCGAATCAGCCTCGTCGACATCCTCGAAACCGGCATCGTCTGCATCTTCGGCAAAGAGTAGTTCGAGTTCGTCGTCAGGCTCCTCCGCAGCCAGCATGGACTTCATGCGGTTTCCGGCCGTCGAACGCTTGGATCGGCTCGTCGCAAGCCATTCGACCTGTGGTGCTTCTTCCGTGTCCTCATTGTCGGAAGCGTCCGAGCTGCTGCTGCTGCTACTGGTTGGTGGCTCGTTCTTTTCTTCCTGCTGGTCCAGCTCCATGCGCTGTTCGTCCCCTTCGGCCGCCATCGCAAAGCCTGTCGATGCTTCACAGGTATCTAAAAGCTCGTCATGGGTAGCGAAGGTATTTTGTCTCGTCAATAAGATCAGTAAAACGATCGCGTGCCGTGTAAAATCACTTTGGTAATGTGTCGATGAGCTGCTTGCGGCTGCGGGTCGCGCACTAGCTGTGAGTCGCGTTGGGGAACTTTTTTTAATTGACCCTTGTACGGGAACTCGCTTGCTAGCACCGCGCCAGCGATGATGTAGCTAATGCTAGAGCACAGCCACATCTATATTACAGCCTTGGACGTTGCGCCCCAAACTATAGTGGCTTCCTAAGCTTGCCAAGATAGCTTGTGATCATATATCATATATTTTTATATGCATCGTCATGGTTCTCCGTAGATTTATTCTCAGTTTCTAATTTTGTCTTCTGTCATCCCTTAATCAGTCCATTTTACTATTCCCAATGCTTTCTTGAGCTTGAGTATGTAATCGACTAGCATTGTGATTGTTCAATAATTCAATTTTGGTCAATGCCCTCGCTCAACTTGGGGAGTATGACAAAAGGGGTGCAAATATACTTCACATTCATTAAATAAATATATTCAAGCAGCATTCAAAAATGACATCATCTAAGTTATTGGAATTGTAATGATAAAAGAAAATATTCCCATGTTCCTAGGCCGAGTGACTCCCAAATTCCGAGCTTGAGAAAATGGAGCATTTTTTAAAACTCCATTTTCATGCCGATCACTTTCTCGCTGAAGTCCGAATAAACCTTGAACCTGCTCAGATCGAGAAAGTTTTGCCAGGGATACCGATCGCCATTGGATCATTAAAGTCTCCGTAAGAGAACAACAATACTGAAGCGACAAATATTTCTTCGATTGCCGGTATCGGCGCCTTTCCAAGGCGTGTCAAAACTATTGAATTGGTACCTCCACGAGCGGTGACTATGGATACCTATACCCACGATTTTAGCGATCGCCGCGCAACTTTTTGAGTCATTGTTGACCAACCTTGATCCTAGATCTTCTAGAAACACAAATCCAATGTAGGGACTTGCTAACGGCAAGTACAGATACATGTGTGTACTGGTAGATACTTGCTGCCTGATATAGAAGCTGTTGTTACCAAGGCTCGTTACTTCCTAAACAAGATGAGTCTTTAAATTATTCATTTCTGCTGTCATCATACCTGCAATCTCAATCTACCCCAAATGTAATGTGGTCTTTGCCTACAAATTCCTACGTCACGGATATGACTGTCTGCTTCGATGTTTCTGCCAGATCAGAAAGGGTGGACTTTCGCACAAGACCCAGAATCTGCCCATGTGGTTTGTACCCACGGATGATCCAGTACCATTGTACTTCAATATCTGTCGTGTATTGATGAAGCTGGCCAAGAGCGCCTGCCGAGTAATTTGGGTGCCGTTCATCCGTATGTATTGGGTCCAGGATCAAGAGATGTCTTGACATCACAGCGTTCATGTGTTCCATGTCTGTATGTCCATTGTTCTAAAGATTGTTTGTAACTGAATCTTCCCGAAAATCGAAAAGCTCGCCATCGAAAGCAATGCTATAATTGCGAATGCTGCCTTGGGATTGGGCCGCAAGGGAATGTTATATGTTCCATGGATAGTAAAAGCACTAGCTATCGAGTAGCTATGTTGCCAAGCTTAGAATTCTCTGCTATCCATTCCCTATATTCATACTTTCCGGCAGAGTGAGATTGCCGAGTGGAATCCAAAGTTCGCTAGATCGATGTGGATTTCTTGCTCACACGCAAGAACTTTTCCCTCGGGGGCAAGACGGTCAGCATCCAACAAAGCAAGTCTCCATCCTCCGGGGTTCGCCCCCCAATGCAGGCCCCCTGAATCCTCGAGAAGATTCTAAACCAGATGGCCGTTACTGACTGTTGCGTTGTATATTCGAATACGAGGTGATACAAGACCAGTCACCGTACCAAATTATTCACACCGCCAATTATCCAAGTCAACCGCGCCAGCACCGTCATGTATCTCTTTCTCGTTCCTATATCTACGCGACGGTCCGAAGATTCCGATCTCCAAGTTCCCAGCGATGAAATGAATCATGAATATCGGTGATAGTCAACCTTTGTCTGCAATTGTGGCATTGACGAAAATGCCCTGTTTGGCGACTTCGAATGATTGAAATTTATGAGCCATGATCACAATTTATGAAAGTCAAGAGTGCTGTATACTCCCGAAAGGGTATAGTTTCCTGCAAAGCAGTCGACTTCGATGGCATTATCTGACCAAGATGTCCCGCTTTTCATTGTCATCAATATCCCAAATTGATTTCACTTCATCGTATGACTTGTACAATTTACCGCCTCTTAAAATGAAAACATTATCGCGACGTATTTTGTTGGATTCTGAACCACAACTTGGCAGTCTATATGCCTGATGAGCTGCAGGGTCTGTGGCCACGGACAAAATGAAGATTATATAGCCAAGAGCCGTGAGTCGCCAATCAATGCGGTGATTCCACAGCCAGTGGATAAAACCTGATATCACTTGCGAATCGCTATGGAGCAGCACAATATCGTGCAGCTATTATAGCAAGGCGAACCAGATCTATTACACTTACCCGATGCACAAGGCTGCAATAAAATCAATACCAGCTTTTGGAACAACAGTATATATAGAAGGCAATGAGTTATAGCAATTCAAAATAACCATTTTGGAATAGGCTGCCCTACATATGGATACAAAGTGGCCACTATAATAAAACGTATTGCCAGCACCAAGTTATAGGTGAGAATATCCCATTTCCAGCCTGCCCAATGTACCTATATTATAACACTTGCAAATTAGATCTTTGTCCAGAGATTCGACTGCGGGGTTTTCCGAGAACTGTGCAGTTAAACGAGCTGTAGGCACTTCCAGCAGGGTTTGTAGTTGAGCACGGTCTATAGTGTTTAAAAGCTCATCTGTCTCCAGTGTTCGAATGACGAAGCTTGCGCATTACCATGTCTGCGGGTGAGCGGACTGTCCTTGATAGCGCGGCGCGAAACACGAAACAGACTTGAGTTGACAATTACTTTTGAAGCAATATGGCTGATTTGAATATAGAATATAACTCCAAAGATGGAAGTCAGCATAAAGCCGTTGAAGTCTCCAGAATTGTGAACGTAAGGCTGGCTCAAGGACGAGGTTGCAAGCTTTATTTGAGCCACCCACATGCCGCAGAACTATCTGGCGACCCTGCCATTGACTTTTGCTGCGGCAATGCGAAGACACAGATTCAAATGGAATAAATTACCATTAGCAGCCCGCCCAGCGGTGACGACCATGAGATCTTATCGGCCAAGCGTTCTCGGCCATGATGCTATTGTACAAGCATATTATGACATTTTGCCTACCAGGAGGTCGAGCTGTGAGCAATATTTGACACACAACTCTTGGTGGACTGATTCCCAAGACTGCTTACTTCTATACCGGGTTATTGGTCTCCGTCATAGCACCTACGAGTCTTACACAAGTTCAGAGCATGTGCCATGTATCGACGTGTACATGTGTGCGTGGAAATACCGAGCGGAAAATATCAACAGGTCGTCGAAATTCCAACACTATACCATAGCTCAGGCAACGCTTTGACGTGTTTGACATCTCTCTCAACTGGGTGTAGAGTATGGTAGGACAGATATGATGGATCTACACTCTTGCAAGCTTGTAAGTGAGGACATAGTCTCACTGGCGATGGCATTGCTTGCAGGCAACCAGCATGTAGAATCCCGAGTAGAAGTTTGAAATGATGATGAAATAATTCTCAAGTAATGAGGTCGATTACGTCTTCTCATGTCCAAAGCCAAGCATCGTAGCCATAGACATGAAGGAATCGGTGGCCGAGCTTCAAGCACGACATTGCCAAGACCAAGCCATCACGCAATCACACGTGCTTTTGCAGCAATATCGAGCATGCGTTTCCTCAAATGCCATCACTTTCAAGTATCGCAAACTCCAAAACCGCAAACGCGGCTAGAAGTCAACGCGAGATCCGGTGTGCCGGGCATAATGTGTGTGTGTGTGTGTGAGCTGCAAGCCACAACTTTCCGTCAGCTCTCACAACGGCGGGGAAAGTGAGCAATCGCACGTCTATATGACGGCATCTCTGACTTTCTGTACGACACATAGTCAAAGTCCTACTGATGGACCTCAACTCTACGAGAGAGTCCTTAACCTCTTCCAACAAGCTTTCTGCAAAGGTAGCATCTATTACCCAATTGATTGTCCACGAGGGTTTCCCTCAGGGTGCTCCGTCCCACGATCGTGTAGTCGCAGAGCCATAGTCACTAGGTTATGCAGTCAATCTACGGGTGCATGCTTCTAGTCTATATTCGGACGAGTCAAAGAGTACAGACCGAGACCCTTAGGACCCTTGATATTGGATAGCACGCAACGGCTTCAAGGGGAAAAGGGCCTCGAAATAAGTCACGTCAAGACCATCACGCTCACCGCCCTATATCTGACGTCTTTGTTGGCTTGTGTGTCAAGATCCTGTACCTATATTCAAGCTACAACTTACGTGAAGAGGATCCCGCGAATATGGCTTAGGGTGAGTATTGAGCACTTATTCGTCAACCGGCCAGCCGATGAGGTCATTGTCAAACCTGGGGTAAATACAACACACGGCAGAGTTCTTTGTGAGCGAGCATGGGGATTTCGTCATTTTCCCGGGGTGTGGGATAAGGAACGGATCGCACAGGGAACACAAACCCCAGATCTATCGTCATACTACAGAAACTATCGTGAGATGCAAGCATTACCAGAAGGGGGAGAGAGCATACAGTCCGACATTCTCCCTATCAGCAAGCTGTCCCGCGGGATATTCGGCTCGGCCGGATAAAGGACCCCCCCCAGGAGGGCCTGCCTTCTGGACCATCCTCGGGATTCTCGGACGGGGGGGTCTAGTTCGGGTGGCGGACCTCCCACGGCGCGGGGTTGATGATTCCCTCTGCCCTCTCCTTTACGAAGTACTTTACCCCCATCTTGGCCCATGGCTTGGCCCCCCCGTCAAGAAGACGAGGGGGGGACGCTCCAGTTCTTCCAAGAAGTTGACCCTTGGCAGTCATTCCCCTTGCGTCGCACGACGGGCTTCCAATGGTGTACGTACCTTTCTGGATCCCCGGTTTACCGCTTAAGGTATGTACATAGGATCGTAGAGGGGTTGTTTTCGAGGGGGGTCCCGCCCCAAGAAGCCGTTTGCCCGTATCCAGAGTCGTCTATTCACAGCCCCCCCGCAGAAAGAGGAGACCGCCTGTCGGGAATACTAATGGTAAATGGTGTACGTGGATAGCGTCTAGGCTACCGCTACTTACACCGTGAGTTGGTTTTTATTTTTATTTTTCCTTTGTCTCCGCTGCCGATCTTGACTTGAGAGGCGCAAAGAGCGGGATCGCATAGATCTACAACACTATCACTTGAAAATTATGAGACAAGGAGGTAACGTAGTTGGAGACAGCACGGGGAGCTGGGACAAGGAAAATCAAGATGCCGTCGGACGACGCAGGTAAACCAGAGCGCAGAAGCGTAACATGATAAGAGGCGGGCAAATCCATGGTCATCTGTTTTGATTTAGGCTTGTAGACTAGCAATAGGCACGGAATTAGTATTGTTTTTCTGTCGCCCAAGATAATCACTACCAGATGTGCCCCTAGAACCATGCGGCTGGACTGCGTAGAAGCAGGTTTGTTGCTTGGGGATATGCCACTTGCAGAAAAAAAAAAAAGGCTGACCCAAAAAAGACGCCGCGTCTCGAGGAGGGGCGGGAAACAAGGCGAACCGTGCTCTCATGCACGGAGCGAGTAGCAGAGCAATAGAGAGCAGCAGGCGGCAGTAGCAAATGCGAGACGGAGACTATCATGCGACTTGATGGGCGGAATGCTTGGATAACTATTGAAAGAATCTCCACACATGTTATGTTTTGGAGGGATAAATGGGACTGACTGTGAACATTCGATGCTGTCCGGCAATGGTAGAACCATGTGATTAGTATGCGGAGTGCAGATCAGCCTCAAACGAGGCTTCTCATCCCCAGATCATCGCTTCTAGTCTCACATGTTAGTGTCTGGTAGAGCCAAGATTATCTAGTATAGCGCTGGTAAATAGCGGCTCCGACCTACTGGCACACACAGTTCATTCGGGAAAAAAAGCACGACAGCCAGATCGACAATTATGTATGAGTTTGCTGATCGGTCAACAGTTTGTGTCCACGAGATGTTTGTTGTTGAAGCTACAGAGACGCAACACAATATGCTTGCATATACAAGCAGGTATAATCTCGATCAACGAGGAAAGTCAGTCAGTTGATGCCGTTAGTCAAAACACATCATATCATACCATACACAACACCAAGTGACCATTAGCCGCAGAAGCGCGCATATCATGAAACGGACAAACAAGGGACTCGCCGAAGAAAAGCCAGGACTGATTTGACCGATTTGACTGACTGACCAGTATTCCGCAGCGGGCAAAGCAATACACGAACCCTCTCGCCGGCGCACATGTGGGAAATCTTTAGTTCGGTATCGGCTCGGCGCCGGGCCCTTTATGGTGATTGGCCCAACCCCGACGATGTCGTCCATGGCGCGCAACCCCCCGAGCCTAGAGATAAGGAGCCATGGGATTTGTCGGGTCGCAATTTGCATGAATCGCATGAATCGAGCACCGTTATTTTTTTTGGGAGGGTGGTTAAAAGTGCCACTTAGAAGCTCTGGATAAGAGAGATAGAGTCAGGTCCGGTGCTCAAAAACGGGATTTCATGATGCTGCCCAATGCCAGTGCTGACCCAGACCCAGCAGACGTGGCGGGCGCGGCCGCTTTGGTTGGACAATTGCAGCTAGGAAATCGACATCACGATTCGATCATGTTTATGCTAATGCGCGTACTACTCTCGGTGGGAGGGAAACCCATGGTCGTGAAAGAAAGAATCAAGTCCCATCCAGTTGCCATGCAAGATAAGAAAAAAAGCTGGTTGGCTGGTAAGAGCAAACAAACAGCAAGTCGCCCGCCAGACTACACTATTTCAGGGTCCACGCCTTCTGCTTGCCGTCCTATCACTACAACCTGTTACTCTCTAGTCTCGGGACCGTCCTTGGAAAACATCTCCACAAAATGCTTATGGCAGGTTAGAGAAGCCCGATGGTTTCCGCTAATTGCAGATTGTTTACGTTTTTTTTGCAAAAAGAGTTTTCTTACACGGCTTATTCACGCAAAGTCGAGGTTCTTCTTGTCGATTACCAGATGGGGCACGAGGACTGTTTCACTTGCCTGGTTGGATGTGTTCAAAAAGTGGCTATGCAGTTTTAATAGAGCTCGAAACAAGTTCCATTTTTAAGTACCGCCTCTGGCAACTACTGTGTAGGGCGGAGACATTCGGAAATTTGGGAAATTTGACAGAAGTCTATCCCAAAGGTCTGGACCATTTGTGATATCACCATTGGAGCAATCACAAGAGGATCAAATATGGCGGCCCAATAGCGGGCTCGAGGCAAGGGTTTTCGATTTCATCACGTAGGTATCTGCTGGTTATTGCGTTCATCTCATACCAGCAGCCGCGGCAGGAACCAGGTTCAAGATAAGCTGATGACATGTGTAGATAGAGGCAAGGCATTGATTTGCAGTAACTGGTTCCTGGAATGTCACTGAACTGCATTTCCGCTAGCCGCCAGGTCTGCTCTTGTCAATTGTCTGCTTTACTCGCATATACTAGAGTAGTAGCAAGAACCCTCATCTAAGAGTGGCGGAACGATCCTTGCCCGGCGTGGGATGACTGCGTTGCAGCGTTGTATCAAAAACGGCATGCCGGATTAATATCCTGGTCACAGTCTGCAGCAGAGAGAGCTGATCTCATATTGGTAGGGGAATTATTCGGCCCAAGTTATATTCGTAGTACAGCAATACTAGTTTGCAACGGGCAACACAAGCCAACGCAGGCAATGGGTTACGGCAAGAAACACCCGGGCGGCTCAATAAAAAACAAAAAGTTGGGATGGAATAGATTGCTAAGCGCAATCGTCATAGGCCATCCGCATTGATGCCATGGATGTAGCCAAACGGGTGCTGGGAGGTCAAGAGTGGAAGAAGACCTAGACCTCGATTGTCTTCGGTATTACTAGCTAATGTTTGCCGAAACGGTCCGGGAAGATTGGACGGCATGAAACAATTAACCCCCCACGAGAAGGAAAAATAGGCGGGCCAGTCGAAAGAAGCCTAAACAGGCAATGAAACCATGACCCCACGAGAGCAAAGAAGCAGAGTATCGTGGTGGGCGTAAACAAACCATAATGCACAGTATACATACATGCCAAGGCGTGAATAACACACGAGTCCCAAGTCTGTATCGTCATCGTTGCGGCTGTGTTTTGGCAGATGACGATGGCGATGCAAAGAAAGAGTGGCGCGTCGAAGTGTCGAGACCACAAACCACTTCGAGTTTATCAGCATCAAAAACCAGCCCTATCTTGGGGGTGGAGATGTCTTAGCAGCGAGGCACAAAGACATGTCATCCGCCGTTTGTGGCCGGTGTTATGCCGACCTGATATGTCCTATTCAGCAGTGCAAAGATACGTGCGGATCGAGGCAGGTAAGAAGGAAGGATCAAGGAAATTGTGAAAAAAAAAAAAAAAGTAACAGCCCATAACACAAATTCAAAATTCAAGATATCGCTCAAGAAAAGCCACCGGTTCATGCTTTGGGCAAAGTACCTGTCGTCATGCGCATCGGCTGGGCGAGACCAATGATCATTGACCTCCCCCAGGTGACGGGAAGACGTGACAGCCGCCCAGCTGGGCTCTGTTGTAGGGCCATGTAATGTAGGTAGTTGGTACGTGCCGTGTTGTAGCAGGTAACATCATGCTGCTGCTGCTGCTGCTTTTGCTTATTGCATGTACCTGATGAATAAGCATGCAACTTCAGTTTTCGGCCGATCCAAGGCGAACACGCAAGGCTGGGGCTCGAACAACACGTCCATGTCAGTTCGCACAGAGAACTAAGTCATCTACCTAACCATGTATGGCGCGAGAGGAGTTACAAAGTTGCCAATTCATGTCACCAGCTAACCTAGCTATGTACGACAAAGGGGGGATTCCGAGTCGGTGAGCTTGCGGTACAGTTTTGCTCTTGACTTGGTTGGCTGAGGAGCCATTAAAAAGCATAAGACTACTGCTACTGTGTTTTCGATGCGCTTTCTTGGTCCAGAAAAGTCATGAGATTTATGTAACTGCCGGACTTGGGCATTGTATCCATATCAGCTGCATCGTATGTGTGTGCGTATGTGTTTTGTAGCAGAGTTGTAAACATGAGTACAATTATTAGTAAAATAGCTCCATTTTGCCTTGGAAACGTGGAAACGTGCTCAAACCTTGGACGTCCATGTCAACTAAACTCTCCACAATTGCGACATTGGTTTGGGCGCAGTACGGAGGTACCTACATTGTGTACCTCTGTAGGTTACCGGTTGCCGCTTTCCGCTTTCCGCTTGTGCGCCCGTGTTGGCCTGGCCTGTTCGTTCAGCAGGTTCGCTGGAGTTTCTCTTGCCCTTCATCAATATACACAAAACACAATTCAAGAAGTCAAGAAAAAGGTGCAAGACAAGAAACAAAACCCCCTCGTCATATTTCTCTCATTAAAGAGGATTGATTTCCTAGTAATTTAATTACCGCAAGTACTTGCTACTGCTATTTCTAGAGTGATGGCGTCCTGAAATGGAGTCTACCTTACCCAGATCTACGGGCCGCCCAGGTTCAGGGCTTTACGCGGGAGGAAACCAGGGAGTTAAAAGATGTGCATAAGCCCTACCACTAACAGCTGCTGCTAATAATAATGTACGTACATACATCTATGCAGACATGACTTTTACACACAAGCATTATTATTAGTCGCGACAAAACATTTCAACAGACATCCGAAGCAAATAAATGCATTATTCATAGTCTCGACCGGTACCTCCACCAAAAGTTGTTTTACAATGTCTCTCATCCAGAGGACGGGACAACGTGCCAACGTGCCCTGCCATGGTGGATTTGGAGAACAAGGAACCAACACTCGACGGGCTCCAGCCCAAAGGTTCTAGGCACTTTGTTTTCTTGGTCGACTGGTGAAAATTTTCAAAATATCGGTCAGCACGGGACTCCATCGTGGCCTGTGAGTCGACAAGGCAAGGGAAGAGTTTTCCTCTGACCACGACCGCTTCTTTCTTCTTCTTCCAGAAGCCTTCCGGGATCTCGATTGCGAGGGATGCATCGCGGATAGGGGAGGAAAAGTTTTTTTTTTTCCTCGCCGAAGTGCCCAAGGTAGGGTTCAGCCGTGCGAGAATCCACAGCGCTCATTTGCTGGCGAGCGCCGCAGAAGACCACTTGGGCAACGGGCAACCCCTTAGGACCCAAGGACCGCCAATACGGCGTGACGGGTCCCCCCAAATTCCCCTGATGACTGCCCCCATCTAGGCCAGTACTGTACAATTACACCTGGAGGACCACATTGACCACAATGAGGCACCTTGGTGACGGGAACAGAGCAGCCGCTGGCCTGGACTGAAGCCCCGTGAGCCTGAGGGGTACATTAACCGGCCCCGTTTCTGTAAATGATCCATCCTCAAGGCCCCCCGGCCGGGCTACCAACGGCCCCTCATCCGGCCGGGTCCAAAACGTGTAGAAGTGGACGTGCAAAATGGATCTTTCTCTTGGCAGCGCGAATCATCCATAGCATGATCACCCACAAATGTTCACGATCCATTAATGTAGTCCAGGTACCTGCGTGCTGTTCGCCAGGCTCCAGATGGGTCGTCTGGTTAGCAAAGCGCCTCACGAACTTTTTTTTTTTTTTTTTCTAGCGCCTGCCTGGGTATCTGACATGAAGTAGTTTGTGTGCGGCTGTCGACTGACCCCTGGGTTACCACTCATTCTTGCAGGTGCCAGCATCGGGAATAGATGATATATTCCGTAGTAACGCAACCAGCAGGTCTACCCTGACTTCCTTAGGTAACGAGAACTGATAAGACATCCAGTGAAAAGCGATATTAGTCCTGCGTGCTTCCCCGGAAAGTATGCCTGCCGCTCGGTCATTGATCTGCGTGCATAGTGCTGTTACAGCGACTGACTATTACCTACACAGCACGACTATATCTTATGGTTAAGCTGTCAAGGTCCTCGAGCACGAGTACATACCTAGTATTGCGCAACATCATGTCCGTTACCAAGGGCCAAACCATCCCAGTCCGTGCTCGTTGGGCGTCCAATTGGCCCCTCGTTCCTCTCCATCCGGGTGGTTTCGATGGGTTCTGTAGCGGGTTCTTTCAGTGTTGGTCCTACCTCCTGAACACTAAAATGGAATTATTAGAATAATCAAAAAGAAGATCACGAACTTTAAACCCCCCTCCCTTCCCTTTTGACTCCAGTCGTCTTGTGTCGCAAGGTGATGCAAAAATTGCATAATGTTCTTTGAAAACAATCCGTTTGTCAAGGAATTACTTGATGCATTGGTGTTTTTCTTGCTTGTCGAGTTTAGTTCCCTGCATTGCCTCATCGATGCCGCCTAGTACCTTGAATTAGGAAACAAACTCAGTCTCGACGCCTCTTGGTTCGACCGTTTCAGGACTTGCTCGATTAGCTCATCCGAACATTCTTTTCCTTTTTTTTTTTTTTTTTTATCTTTCATGTCTGCACGACCCAACGGGCCACTACATTATTACACACAGACTCTGTACAGTAATAGTATTAGTAGTACTGTACTACAATTAAACAACAAGAGGGACTACTGCAAGCCGGATCAAAATCCTAAAAGTGTAGTGTAGTAGTAAACAGAATACATATTACCACCTCATTACCTACGCAAACTACCTCTGAGACGGGGCCCAGTCAAATCAGCACTGGCACCAGGAACACGAGGACAGCCAACCAAGCCAACGCTGAGCGACGATCAGCCAAGGGCAAACCTTCCTTTATTCCCTGCCAATCCAATCCCCCACAGGAGTCTAGGAGAAGGGTCAACCTTAGCTGTGGTCCTGTCCTGTCCTGTCCTGTCACAGTACAGCGCTGTACAGTACCTTGCTTAGCCCCAGACAGGCAGACAGTTTACCTTGGCTACAGAAACAGACAACAGACAGACAAGCAGGCAGATACAGGGCCTGCGGGCCCAGACCCAGACCCTCAGGGAAAAAAATAAAAAAATTCACACAGGAACATCCCGCATGCTGCATACATCACATACAAGGCACCTGCGAGAAATTCTGAGACAATTGAAGCCGAGACAGAACACACATCGACTGGTTCGAAGCCCCCATCATCATCATGCCATCTCCGCTTTCGGCTTTTTTTTTTGTGAAGCAATTTACGAACCGGGGAGGGGGGGGGGCGCAGAGTGAAGAGTCACCAAAAAAAAAACCAAAAAAAAAACCAAGTGGATCGCATAATCCTACCATGACTTTTCCTCCCTCTTGTCCCTTAAAGTACCATATCCACAGAGCGGCAAGCCAGCCAGCAGCATCTGTGCAGTAGTAGCAAAAATACCGTGCAAAACAGTCTTTTTAGTTCGGTGCAATTGCCAGTCACTCAAAGAAAAGAGGGTGGGGACCCTTTGACTTTTTTTGAGTTTCCGGTACCTCGCCCATCACAGAGCTACAAAGTCCCTAGGAAGTAGGAGGAGCGAGAAGGGTAGCAAAAAGAGGTACGACGATCTCTGGGATTATAACAATCCACTCTCTCTTTTTTCATGACCCTTTCAATAATTCCCATGTAAATTCACCCACGCACTAAAACCCACGCCCACGCCCACGTCCACGCCTACGCCCATGCAACACGCACTCACACACGCAACTCACGCGGACATAAACTGGGAAGCTTCTCCTCTTCCTTCTTTTTGGACTACTTACTCCCACATCTCCCCCCACCATTGAGAACTGCATCTCTACTTGATTATCTCTTCCGTCGGGTTGCTTTCGAGCTTCTGCACTACAACAACCACAACCACAACCACACAACAAGAACCTCGCTGGCTCCTCATCCATACCAACCCGCCATCAATCTACACACGAGAAAAGCCACCGACCAATCTTTTGCATGCAATCGACTGCTCACACACACACACTCTTGTGTCATATTTAGAGTTGCGGCAACCAATCTGTTAGGCCCGTTATCCCCCAGCCCTGATAAGTCCTGGCTGCGATCAGATCGAAACCCAAAATCCCGAGCCGGAACTTACAAGCGCGCACAGCGCCAAGTAATAGTCCTCGCTACCGTACTTTTCTTACGTCTCCCGTCTAAAACAAAGGGCAAGAGAAGAATTTTATTCTTTTTCTTCTTCTTCTTCTCCTTCCCTCTTCTGGATCAAGGCACAAACTACGTTACTTGTCACACTACTATCGGTACTTGGATTTGTTCCATCTTTTTTTCCCCTCCAGGTTGCAGTCACACTGGACTTGCCTAACAGGCTACTACTACTGCTACTGGTGCCGCTACTTCTACTACTACTTTAACTGCCTACAACATCGCCGACCGCCTGTACTCCACCGCCTAATCGGCTTTGCATGGGGATCTGGCTTACAGAGCTGTCCAGAAGCTTTTAAAGAGCCACTTGCACCCACCGCAATCGGGCCAAATTGAGGAACCATTTCCAACAAAACCCGTGGACATTCCGTCATATCAGGCACCGGCTTGTATCATTCTTCCAAGCTTGAGCACGCAATTCTTCTTTGTCAGAGATTGGCACCGCTAAAAATCAAATCAATCTTTTACCATCTTGCGCGACATCAACCATTATTGTATAAGTCAACAAGGCCCCAGAAAAAAAAAATAAGTTTTGGAATCTCTCAAAACCAAGTGCCTTTTCCCCCCACAACTTTATACTGCTGGTAATTCAACCTGGACACTCTCGACTTGTGCCGGACCCCAGAAAAACGACTACTACTACCACTACCACCACCACTATCTGTCAATCATTTTGGCTCGTTGCAACATATACCGAGGACAACCGAGAAAAAAAAACTATTTTCCCCTTATCTCTTGCCAAGGCTTCGCCGCTACCAGCTACTGGTTATCGATATCTATCTCTATCGAGTCAAGCGACTTGCACGTTAGATTACTACCCAACTGGCACCCGGTCAAAAAGACCAAGAGACCCCCCTCTTGTTTAGGAACCAATTCTCAATTCTCTGGCTGATCGACCCGGGCGGTAAAAAAGAGCCACACCCCCGCCTCTCACCCCCCCCAAACAGTTGCAGACCAGAGTTGGAGGGACCCTGATTTGCTTTGCTTGCTTGGTATTCAACCAACCATATTCAACCATCGCACCTAGGATCACCACCCCAGGGATCCAATCACATTCGCCCCCAATGCACCACCAACGTCGCAAGTCCGGCCACGGCTCGACCAACCCTTCCATGACCGATGTTCGCAAGGCTGTCACCGCCTCCGATTTGTCCAGACCAAAGAGGCCTCAGACCTTGTCGAGGAGGACAACGCCGTCTGTCGTTCAGAAGCTCGGAAAGAATCCCAGAGACAGGGAACGGGAATGGGATGAGGAGCGAGGATGGGAAGATGAGCGCGAGAGCTTTCCTCAGTTCTGGTGAGTATATGCGCACCAAGTAGGGCAGGCCTGTGTAACGCTGCTCGCACCGTCTGTACCATGCACTCATGATTCGCTAACTGTGGTATTTACAGCATGACCTGCGAGAAGCAATTCATCCCCTCTGGAGAGAAACACTTGTACTGCTCTGAATCGTGAGTCGACAGTTTCTGTATGCCAATCGTCGAGATACTTCCTACTAACATGTACTAGATGCCGCAAGCATGACCAGACCCCAAGTTTGATCACCTCGCAATACTCTTCGGCCAAGAGCCATGACAGCTATGGCAGCAACCTGCCATTCTACTCGGCTGGCAACTCAGAGCCCCGCGACATTATCCCGCGAGCCTCACCGTCGCGACCCAGCTCGACGTACTTTTCGCCCCCTTCCACGCCCACCAGCTCCCAATACACGAGCGCGGTATCTGCCTTGAGGTCTCTGTCTATCCGACCACCAAGCCCGCCTTCGCCGACAACGAGCACATCGACGCTCTGGCCATTCACCAAGACGTCCACCACTAGCCCGAGCACTTCCTACACGAAGCCAGTCAACTTTTATTCCTCGACATACGACAGTGGTTATGGCGCATCTGGCTACGCTTATGGATACGCCACAGCCAGCATGACACCAGACCGCCCACTGCCGTCTAGGAAGCCAGGAGGCTACAGCCGACCCAAGAGCATTGAACTAGTGACTCCCATGGTCGGCCGGTAGATGCGACATTTCATCACGGAACGGCAGGGATCTCTAACATTTCCGCTGCATGAACTGCAGCCAGTCTACCCCACGGTACCTAAATCAACTTTTTCCCCTGGGGGGAAAGGTTCGCTTGGTGTGGGGGTCTTGTTCGTTCTACTTGTTTTCCATATCCGACAAGCTTACCGGCTGCATCGTCGATATTGCAAAAAAACGGGCGAGACGCGGGGGTCAATCAATAACCCCCCGGACCCCAGAGGAAAACCCAGCAACCTTTTCCCTTCTCCACGTTCACCAAATATCTGGGTCCTGGGTTTCCATGCATCTTTTTGTCCATTGTATCAAAATTGCATGGGTACACTCCGACGGTGGCTTGCATGAGGTCTCACTTTATTTCCGCAAACGGCAATCGGTGGACGTTCTGCCGCCGCTGCGGTGAGCCTAGTTACCTAGGACAGTTGTCGACGTCTGTTCTAGGTCTGGGGAGAGACACGGATTCTCCCAGAATGTCGTCAGCAATTTCCATGTTTCATGCAAGGTGCTCTCCATGTGCCACATGGGGGTCATTTGCAAGGCAATTCAGCAGGAGGGGCATTTCATTTGATTACAAAAGCATCATGGGATACAGCGGGACTAGGATTTTCTTTGGGGCATATACGGATCACGGCTTCGGGCATCATGCATACTCCAACGGCGGGCAGCATCGGCGTTTTCACATCGAAAGCATTTTTGGGGGATTTTGGCTTTTCACAACTTTCATCCTGGCAATCGCACCAGGCTATTTTGTTTTTCTTTTTTCACATCACAACGATGCATTGAAAATTTTCATTGTTCGGCATTTATACCACTTTAGCGCATTAGGTAGCGGGAAGGAGTTTTGCACGGATTGGCATTCATTATATTTATAGTGATACTACCAGAACCAGTCTGCAGCAAAGGAACAAAGGGATCATCTCCACATAGCATAGCATAGTCTGCTCCCAAATGAGGGCACAATCAAGTAAAATCTTGACATTTACATGTTGCCGAATAAGTCTGTGGCCCTTGTGACTTTGAGCAAATCACATCAGGAACTCGGATGAACGAGGTCAAGACTCTTGATACACAACCATTTCCTTCCATTACTCCAGAGCATCAAGTGTTCGTCTGCCTACGCGTCCTTTTCTATGATTGGAGTGATTTATGTAAATTGTGTTAGAGTGTGTACCACGTCCATGGTTTGAAAATCTCAGCTTTCCTATGTACCACAAATTGACCAAAACTTGGCGTTGATATGCTTCAAGCTAGGGAATATTTATGCTCGAGTACCTGAAAGCATGAGTATGCATAAAGAACTAGAGATTCTAGGTATTATAGAGTTTTAGGCATGAAAACTTTTCAAAGTTTCAATCGAGTCCATCTGAAGAAACAGAATTATTACTCATAAAGTCCTCTCAAGCGATTTAACCAGACATGAATAGTAATAATTCTGTTTCCTACACACGTCCCGCACATGGCGCCCAGGCCTTGGATATAGCGAGATTTATTTCCGCAGGTGACATAGATAAACCTGCAGGTAACAGATGAATGTACAGGCTGGACGTTGTGTTGGCGTCATGCAGGATTAAAGACATGGTGTATAAATTTAAAAGAATGTGATTTCCACGTCATCAAAAGTACAAAATCATGGTAAGCTCAATATTTCTGTCTTTCTTGCAGATTTGCCTCCAACATAATTGAGGAGGGCGTCATTGATTAGGGGGGGGAAAAATTACAATGAATAAACCTGCCACGCGTCTTGCCTTTTTGCTTGTTACGCGCCCTAGTCAGGAACTATAAGAGGCAACAGGTACGAGCCAGAACAATTCTAGTATTAGTTACTTCAGCCTCGGAGCTGGCGGATGAGAGAGCAACGTATTGCGATACTTTGGAGGGGTTTGTTTATCCTACACACCAATAGCCGCGATCGTGCAGCGACTGCCTAAACCTTTTTAGACTTTTTTTTTCGTTTGCCGCCCTCTTCTTTTTTTTTTTTGGTCTCCAAGGGAAGGGCTGACATGTCAGATATCTCATCCGGGAGAGTCTGCTTGGCTGGGATAGGAATGCCGGACTATAAAGTCTAAACCAGACACACTTCTCATGGTCCACACACAAGTTACTCGTGGTAGTTGAAAAGGGTGGCCCGGCTATTGACTCAAGCTTTGTATCGGTTGCGTATTGGGTGAGGCTCTAGTATGTAATTGTCCGTGGATTCTCCCGATCTAGGTATTGTCAGTAATGCATCTTGGTGACTACGTGCTACTCCGTGAAACAGGCAGACTGCACTTCAGAGGATGTCCGAGCTTGATCTGTAACCCATCGGAATGCTGTTCTTTCCATATTCAGGGTATCCAAAACAGCAAATAATGATTTCATGATGGACTGAGGTTCGAAAATTTCTTATCCACGCGAAGGGGGGGGGACTTACCGCAATCATCGAGGGATCAGCTTCAATGGCATCGGGTCAAACTCAGTGCGATTCAAGCTTCCAAAGCACATTTCAGCCCTGCCGCCCACGACGAGCCGCAAGACTGATTTTTTCCCCATGGACTTTTCTCGAAAGAGTAAAACACCAAGTGACAGACATCGCAATAGGATGGCAACCGTTTTGAACAAGCCCCGGCTAGAAAAAGCTAGACTAGACCTAAAGTCTATATTGACAACCAGACCGTACTCTCGGGTCGATACACCATCTTGTTTTGTGGATATTGCATCTGAATATGTCGTCATGACGAAAAATATATGGTTTCTTGGGGCAGGTTTGGCGGTGGTGTCAGCTCTTTCTCTCAAAGGTCTAGATCATTCCAATAACACATCAGGCCCCCCTTCCCGTAGTGAAGTTGTTCGACATCGCACTATATGTTGTTGCATGACTCTTTCGAGATGGAATTAGGAGGGTAAAAAATGGAGTATATACACGTAATGCTTCCGGGAACCAAACACTTGTCTGGCGTTTCCTGTTACGATTACCTGATAGGTATATGATTCACGGAGCGAAACACGGAACCAGAACCTCACCTGAGCTATTACCTACAAGTGTTACCTACCTTAGCATCCAATAATAGAGCCCGACTAAAAATCCCCTAATCGAAAAGGAAGGATTAAAAAAAAACACACACACAAAGAACAATGTCTACCGGACTTATGCCCGTCGACGAGGTGTCAGGCTTCTACGACACCAGCCGACACCAACTCTCGCTATCGGCCAAGGGGAGCGTCCAACCCAAGACGAATGATATATGTTTCAAGCGATCCAAAGCGTCTTCCTCATTTTCTTCTTCTTCATCGGGGACAAATGAACCCGTATTTGAGCTCGTCGGCACCACGTACGCCATCATGGGCTCCAAGCGGCCCTACAACGTCCAGCAGCGCGAGGACGGCGTGGCGCTCCGCCAGGGCCAGGACGTCTTTGTCAAGACGGCTAACAACCCGGCTGGCGAGGCCATCAAGGTCTTTTGGGGTGGTGGTGGTTTGGCGAATACCGCCGACTCTGGGGAGGTTTAGGTCCCCCGGTTCCTACGGGAAGGAGAGAATAGGAGGTAGCAAGAGGAGGAGATGACGAGGTGTTCGCCAAGGTTTGCTCTCTTTGCTCTCATCTCTTGATGGGGTGCCGAGAGCCATTTTGATGTTGGCCCTGTTCAAGGATTCCTTCGGGTGCTGCGGCTTGGATAAGACAGAAAAGAGTCATGAATGAGATATCATAATGAACAATTGTTTCAAGTCAGCGAATTTGAGGAGCCATATGATTTTATCATACCAAGTTTCAAAAAGAATTCAACTAATAACATTTCCCGGCATATGCGATAATAACTTTACCAAAACTCTTGCCAGTTTTTCGCTGCGTGTACAATATTTCATACAAGCGAACGCTAATTAATATTAGATATTTACTCATTTTCAGCTTATTTACCGAATAAAGAAATCCTCTGCTATCCTTTCAGCTAACCGAGCGACCAATTCTGTTTCTTTTGCCAATTCATGCATAAACGCGGGTCCAACCATTTTGTAATATACTCTACCGCCTTTGTCCATGTGTGCTTGTTGAACCCCAGAGGCAGTCTCTGCTTGGTGAGAGTCACCAACTGTGTCACGTCGAAGCACCAGTGGCACGCCTTCCGAGTCCATAGGCACAACCAGGAGGTCTCCCTTTTCAATCAATCCATCCCCAATGCCTACACAGCATGTCCCTTCAACGCCAACTCCGAAGAAGCTTAAGCCGGTAAGCCTAGCAGCACAGGCAATGATGAATTTTGCATACACATGCAATACGCGTTCTCTATCCGTTTGCTCTTTCAATGGAACATATCCCTTTTGCACCAAATCCGTGATCAAATATAGGAAGCCAGTGATATTTGACGATGAAGCTAGCATTACAACCGCTTCATATGCCGTTTGGAGGTCATCCAAACTAGGCACGTCTTGGGTGCCAGGCCACCCTTGCAGCTCATAGACTTGGATCAACATCTGTAGCCCGTCGATGTTTGGATAGCCCAACGAGGGTAGCAAGAGGGGCAGCAAGAGGAGAAAGCAAGCCAACTTGATAGAATTTTCCTGCAGACTCTGCTCAAAGGGGAAAGAAAAGCAGCATTCACCAATACGGCGAGCAGCTATTTGTAAGGTGGGTATATCACCTAAATAGCTTTGAAGAACTTGATGTGCTGCTGGACTGTTGTTATCATGAACTAATGCTGGCGACAAGCTATTTATTAACACCATTTCACCATTCAACACGAAATCAGGAAGTATGACCAACATACCATTGTGCGGATTCGATATTAGAGAACTGAACTCACCAGGGGACACTCGCTCTAGTATATACTCTACTTCTCGCTGGAACTCGTGAAGGTATGCTGGCAACGATATGGAAATGTCTTTCTCAAGGCCTCCTATACCAGGATCTTCGACGAGTATACCAGAGTCTCGGCATCGATTCGCAGGCTTAGGGTCGCTTGCCAGCCTCCTTTGTAGGCTCTCTGCACATAGCGGTTCTTGAGTATGTAAGTTGGGTACTGCGTTGAAATCGGGAACCCAAGATGGCAATATGAGGTCAGAGAATCTCGACGCGCGCATTCCAAATTCGGCAATCATAAAATAGGGACTAAGCTCGAATTCCGCAATAAAGACGGCTGCCATGACCACTACCTTGTCGATACAGTTGCTTTCGGCATAGTCTGCTGGGCAAAGGGATCGCGCTTGCGTACACAATCCATACAAGGCATAAAAGCGATCCCGGGGATCGTGACTCTTGCGACCAACTGTAGAGCGCAGGAGTATGTGAAGTTTGTCGAGCTTTTTGCCAATAAGTGGTAAACGTGCCACCTTGATCGCGGCTCCGATTTCCTGAATCACCGGTGCGTCCACGCCAAAAGGTAGCTTTTGGCGAATGGAATCCTCATACTGGGACAGATCTAGTGTTGCCAGCTCAGTAAAGATGGAATGCGGATCGGTCATTCGTACCAATTCTGAAAAGAGTTCAGGTGCGGTGATTACCGAAAGTGGGCTGCTGTGACTACCATAGACACAAACAGGGTCATTGTCTGGCAGGACCATCTCCTGATATGTCCACATGCGATTCCAATATGGTAGCAGGAAAAGGTCGATATAACCAATCCATGCCATTGCGCTTTCATTCTGTGCAGGCGGGATAGCTGACGGAGGAGTTTCAATACTGGCCGCTTCCGATGCTCTTGTGGAATTGGCCCACTGAAACAATGCTTCGATATATCGATTTCCCTCACCGAGCCAGATGATCACTTGTTGTGATCGTGTATATAACTCGCACATCAAGGGAAGCTGAAACCCTTTTTCTTTTGTGTTTTTCTGGTCGATACACAAGGCATCTACCCATAGCACCAGGGGTTCGGAGCGCCGCAATTGTCGAAGCGCTGCTTCCAGATTTCTTGTAATTGGCACCGTCTTGCCATTGACCTTGATTGGCTTTGTATCATTCTCGTCACCCCAGACATAGGAAAGCGCTTTAAAAATCAGTTGTCTGTTTAGCGAAAATTTCTGCAGATTAGCGGAAACTGCGTCGTCTGATGTGTTGGATGCCGGCAATAGAGTGAGCAGTCGGATCTCTCGCAGAGATGGCTCGAGTGGTTCATACTCAAGAGCCATTGCTGCAATTCGTTGCACAATGGTGATTGGAGCCGCCCAATAGGGCGCACAAGGATTGCAATGGCAGACAGGGAGATTTCCAAAGCGAAAAGCGTCTGGCTCATGTCCTATGTAGTTTGTCCCAACTCACTGCGGGGTAGATAGATGCCTTGTCCATTCTGCCTCTTGGCTACCGCTGGTTGGTTGCACTTGTGAGTACATGGCACGATAGGCAGGACTAACAAGTGAGGCTGTGCAAACAAGGAGCCTTGCACCGCCATGCACCTTGAACCTGCATACGTATCCAATAACTCTGATATTACCTACGTCTACCGATATATCAACCTGGATAAATGTGTAATATCCACCCGAGTACCTAGGCAAGGACCCTGACAGTTGACCGGAGGTTGATGACAGAGTTAAAGGTTATAAACCGGACTCTATGCACGTACAGGACGGGTTATAATGGTGACATCCAGTGACGTGGACCGGTAGGGAGCCACGTTGCAATTATAAGGTGAACAATATATAATGCGCTATATTTACGTTGATTATAATCCATATAAACTATAAGTGGTGTAAAGCTGACTATTAAAATGAGGAAAAGCCAAGGTTGCAATATTTATAGCCGTCGACCACCCTGAGTACTTGTACAATGTGCTCCCTTTTACAATAATTTGTTCAGTGAGAAGTGCTAATTCATGATGCTTTAGTATCCTTTATTAACAAGTGTAAATATGGTGTGGACGTGGTCAAATAGTTGCGACAGAGATATATTTGAGGTATTGATATCCACCGTCAATTTCCCAATAACGCCTCCTATAGATCGATAGAGAATAAAATCAGACTAAACCAAATGGTATAAAGGACAATCCCAATCCCCCAGTAATTCCACTATTAAACTACTTCCACTTCCTGTCAGTGTGTCCCTGACCCATTGTTCCTCGTCATTCCACTCATACGCCATCACCAATATATACTACTACTACTACAACTACAACTTTTGATCATGGATCAGTGCATTCGCCCCTTTCATCATGAGGCGTGATAGAACGTCTCATGAGTATGGCCGCCCTTGGTCGCACTCCGCGGCGACACGGGCGTCGTCTCGGAACTTAGCTCCTGGGGTCCATACCCGCCGCCGGCATAGACGCTCGGTCGCAGCGGCGATACCTGATCCATATCGCCCCCCACGGGACTCGTGGGCCAGCTCCTCGCGACCCCGCCGTGCTTGACTGCATCCGTGCCGCCGGGAATGCTGAGCGGAGGTGGGTACGGGCTCGCGACGCCGCCGCCGCCGCCGATGGGACTTTGGTCACCGACGGACGCAATCTTGGAGTGCCGCTGGGCGCTGCTATTGTCATACATTTCACTCGCGCCAGAGTCGTGCAGGTTCCCCGGCATCTCCACGGGGTGGTCGGGGATGTAGGCCGTGGGAGGAAAGTGCTGCGGGTGCGCAAACACGGGGCTGCTCGTGGTGCCGTAGGGCGAGTGTTGGTGGCTCGACACGGGACTCCAGAGGCTGCCGTCGCCCGAGTTCGTGTGGGCGTGGTGATGCTGCAGCGCGGGCACCGTCGACATGCCGCCCGTGGACTGGCGGTCCCGCATCATGTCTCGCCGGCGGCGGCAGCACAGCCATATGCCCGCGAGGACGGCGAGGGCTCCGACCGCAGAGCCCACGGCGATACCCGCAATGGCCCCCCTGGAAAGGGAGGACGAGTGAGAGGGGGCGGCAGGCGGTACCGTCACCGTGGCCGTCGACACGTTGCGCGTTGGCGAACGTGCCGGGGCCGTGTATTTCCTCGCCATGAGGACTTTGAGGTCGATCTCGTCAAAGCCGTCGACGGGTGAGGTTTTGGTGGCTGCCCCCTGGGCATTACCGCCAATCACATTACTGATGACATCGGGTACAACATAACTCGTGATATTCGGTCGATATAAGAACCACTGTGCAGACATTTAGTATTCTGATTCTGTCTTTCCTGAGAGTAAAAGTGGATATTCAAAGACAGTATTGGTGAGTTCGCCCATGATAGTCATCAAGGTGGAGAGAAAACTTGGAGGCTTACCGGGCTTCTATCAGCATTCTGTTCGCCCATGTCAAGTCCATGGGCGCCAAATTGGGTCGGAGCATCGCACGACGTATTGTCGAGTGGAAATTCACCACCAGTAATGATCATCTGGGCTCCATCGATGACATTGCACGTCAACGAGTGGTGTGGGTACTGCTCTGCCGTGTTGTTTGGATACATTTTGATCCAGGTAAAGGACGGCATGGACAGGATATACACATCGTCGTACCCCGAGGTATAGTTTGGCATACCGAGACCGCCGTAGAGATAACTATATCCATGTAAGTAATTTTTTCACGGATCACATGTCAGCTGGGCTCGAATCCATACACATTATAGCTGCTCTGGTCGTCCGCCCACGTCACACCAGAGCAAAATCTGGCTCTCATGCCCGGGACATCACCGCTGGCCGTTTGCGTGTACCACCGAGAACTGGCAATGTCAAAGATGAAAATCTCGTCCATGGGCTGCCCGAGGACGCTGCCGTTCCCTGGATCCTGGCTCCCGCCAAAGTATATCAACATTCCTCCGTCACTCACGGGAAGGTAGACCATGGAGCCCTCGGCTCTACCAGTATTGTCCGGCCCAGTCATGTTGTCCATGCGCTGGGCGTCCATGTCGTAGTGAATCAGCCCCGTGGTCGCCGCCCGTCCTCCCGTCCACCCTGGGCTACTCGCATTGCTCTGCCACCCTCCATAATAGTACGCCTGGCCAATCTCGGATACAGAGACGCCAGCGCCATATGACGCGCTGGCGAGACTTTGGGGAACGTTGAGACTGGTCCAGTAGTTGTTGAGGGTATCATAAGAGTACAAGGATATTTCTGTCGGAGGTGACACGGTGGATTCGCCCCCGTACAGAAATAGGTACTTGTTGACGGTATCTGCCCACAGGACGCCGCCGTTTACGCTAGGAATGGTCGCGTTCTTGGACAGGTTGCTGTACAGTTGGGGCATACCACCCGCTGCAATCTCGTCAAGGTCATTGTAAGACAGGAAAGTGTCTAAAATGTCTCAGTCAGTGGTGCTCTTGATAAAAGGCAGACACGAAATTTTGGCGAGATTTAGACATGAAAATGGCCGCGCGGTTTTAGTATACTCACTTGTGTAGTTGGTTGGATCGTCCTCCAACGGACTATAATTGATGAAACCGCCATCAATGTATAGCTTCCGGTCAATGACAGCAGACTGATGGCCGAATCTCCTACAAAAGTTGTTTACGGGATCTCTCTGGGCATACGATAGACTGGAGAAGAAGAAGAGCACCATCATCATAATCAGTGGGAGCTGCTGGGATTGTAGGCTATGCCGACGTTTCGTGCCAAGAGTCCCTCTAGGGGCGGTACTCCAGAAGCTATCCTGCCGTGAAGAGGATGCCGAGCCCATGGCCCGAAGCCAGCTCGGCCGGTACATTTGCGGCTTCTTCATGACTATGAAGGATGGCGGCTGGTCATAACTGCCTGATGTGTAGTGGACATGTAATGCAAACAAGAACAACAGCGCCGCCGCCACCCACAAGAAGAGATAGAAAAACAAATGACGGCGGACAGTTATTGCTTTTTTTCTCCTCTCCAGAGAATACGAGACTGTGTTCTCAAGAACAGGAGGAGGAGAAGAGTATCTATCGCATAACGACACGCACACGTCAGACTACTAAAGAGAAAGGAAAGAGGGAAAAGAAAAAACTTGAAGCAAGGTCCGGGGACTTTCTTTCCATTCGACTTCGGGGCCCAGCGGAATGGTAAGCCACCTCGCAGAGTTCTGGACTACTGACTGCCATGACGAGACGAGCCTATCTTGCGTATGTATGTAATGTAGAACCCCGCAGAGACACACACACCAACCCGTCCAACCCACCCGAGTTTCCCAGCCAGAGTCTAGCCAACATCCAGCCCAGCCCGGTTGGTTCGTTATGGGTTCCTGAACCGAGTGGGTAGCTTTTTTTTCCATCACGTAGGACTAACATGGCCACTCGGGCAAATGATTGATGGCGGCTCGTGTCAGATCGTGAGGAGGGGGGGAAACGTAGCTGGAAACCTAGGAGCTGAGCCGGGCCACGGCAGTGATTGGCGCAAAGACGGCTCCGGCAGTGGTCAGCATCATGTCAATGGATAAGCCGGTCAGATCTCAGCAAGAGCAGGAAATCCCAGTATCGCGGCGGCGTACATGTTGCTGAGCGAATGGCCTTGACGTTGCCTAACGGCTTACCAGTGGGTACGAACCTGACAGTAGTGAACAGTAGTAGAGAGGCTGTATGTAAGATATGGCAAGTCCACTCCGTATGTGTATGCATGGGTGTATTCTGTATGCTGGCATGTGGGTGTACGAGGCTAATGTGGGCTCCGATGCAGTGTCCGGCGATCAGTAAGTCCCGGTCAAACCAAAATTCAACGACCCATCGGCTTGGTCCTGCTTCCATGCATCCAATGCGCAACTTGACCAATCACCGTGATGAAATTCCTCCGATCAAAAGCATCAGCTCCCCAAGGTTTCCTTCGGCTCGAATAGTGCTGAACGGCAGCTCGGGTCCTTTGTTTGCTGCCTTGCGCGCGAGAGAAGATTCAACGGCCCAGACGGAGAAAACGCCTGCAGTGATGCCCCTGACATCTCGATACTTTCTGCTCGTCGTCGTTGTTGGTGACTCTTGTGATAATTGCTTGGGGACGCTGTTTTATTCAGCATGACTAAGTGCGCACGCACTCTGCCTCTCTTGTTTGATTTAAGCGAACATTCAGCTCCATACATTATATTTTTTTTTTTGAGTTGGGCCCGGGTCGCCTATTCCAATCTTCTACTGAGTCCAGAACCTAAAAGAACTGGGACAAAGTTCCGTACAGTAGGCTACCTTATATCAAAAACTCGAATCTCGTGTAACTTCTAATTCATGGCTCGGTCTTCTCATTTGTCCGTATACCCGTTCCCGCCCTAGCCGCCGTCCTTATCAATGAAAGAAACACTTGCATCGAAAACGCGATGTCAGTAACGCGGAACGTGTCTGATATCGCCTTCTTCATCTCCGACGACGTCGATATCTCAGAGGATTCTGATCGCTTTGCCCGTGATTCCGATCTAAAGGATCGAAAGATAGTTTGGAGATCCAGTTCACAATCATGAATGTAGTTGCCCGTAGTCTCTGCCAGTCGCATGTCTCTGACCGAAATCCGATTGTTTCCAACATGTCGAGAACTTCTTAGAAACGCGTAGACGAATTGGTCATTGAATTCTTTCAGGTCAGGTACAATCTGACTTGTCCCATCGTTCCTCGTGTCTAAGAGTCGTGGCAACTGATGGAACAAATGCCATAAAGTCCTCAGAGCCCCCAGTTCACCCAGAATGTGTATGTAGGTTTGGTAAATGGCAGGGTCTGATGGCTTAATAGATTCGATCATACTTTGAACAGAGAATGGGGATTGATGCCCGCTCAAATCTTGTCCTGTTAGCAGGCCGAAAATTGCAGCATGGTGTCCCGAAGGAGACGACTCCATGGACCTCAGAAGTGCTTGCAGAGGCCTCAGCAGAAAATTCGTGCCATGTAAGTTCTGCTCCCCAAGCCTCAACCCAGTTTCCAAATACATACGTGCCGCTGGGAAGGCCGACAAACGCACTGCCAACTCAAACCCCAAGCACCATAATTGTTGATCTATTGGCAATTTCTCTTTCAAGAGATGCAGGACCAAGTCGTTGCACAGCTTGAGCATTTCCAGAGCTGTCGACTTGTCCATTTCTGAGACATCTTGGCAATCTCCCACTACTCTTGAGCACGTTTCGGCGAGTTGCCGACTCTGTTTGGACACGAGTTCACTGCCATACACAGTGTTGGCTATGAAGAAGAGCGGCCTCTTGATCTCCATTACGCTGTTGCTCTTCCAGATCATGTCATGCATAACTTTTCTGGACATGCCCTTTGTGAAATCGTGCAGAGTGCTATGGGAATCAAGCGTTTGCTTCTGTCGATGCAACATGTATGAAATCAAGTTGAAATTGTTGGCAGTTCGAGGGATTCCATTCATCTCCATTCCCTCGTCGCTTATGCCGTGTAGTGTGTTGTTGACAGACTGACTACTACGGCCATCTGTTGTATCTGAAGATTCCTGGTCTAATGATTGATGATTTTGCGCGCGACCACCAAGTAGAGTGGAAATTATAACCAAGTCGTTTATATACCATTCGACTGCTCGACTCCTACACGTATTGTAGAAAGTTCGGTCTCGTTTTTTGGCATAGCCGAAGAATATTTCGATTCGGCCATCTGCTTGTGCACCCATGCGAATTCTCTTGGCATGGCGGTTTTCGGGTTTGCCATCAATATCTGGGTCGTACGGCCTGACGTGCTCGGCATCTTCGGCGTCGAGATCAAGAAGCAAGCGATTGACAGTGTATGTTGGAATGTCTGCACGTCCGAGGGTGGGATCGCGTCCACGCCATGTGTTTCTGCCACCGACGTGGTGTCTTATGATTTGGTGAATGGGGTGTTGAGATGTGGCCCATTGCCGGCCGAGCATTCGAGGGTGTCCCAGGCGTTGCATCTCTGGAAAGACGTGCAATAAGGTATTCGGTAGGGACCTGACATGTTCCGAGAATCTCTGTCCAGGAAAGCGAAGGGTCAGCGGCCCTGTGAAATGATCTCTCCAAAATGGACTGTAAAAAGTGTAGAATCGTGTGATTATGACAAAGTGGAGCGGAGAACGGCCATAGTCGAGTAGATCCCCCAGATTTCATAACGGGTAGTGGATCTTTCTTGGGGAACGGCGCACTAGGGGATAGCGCATCCGGGGGCCCGTCAAGCGCTAAAAGTTTAGGGCATAGGCACTGGAGCTGAACCGCTAGGTACCGAAGAGGTCGCTACTCGGCCCTTCCAAAAATCCGACCCAAAAACCCGAGCTCGGACGTGAGGTCGTGTTCCAAGGCTGGACCTCTACTCTGTAGCCAAACTGCAACCAGCGCTAAGACCCAGTGCGAACTTGTCTGCATTTGACGTTGACTTCATCTTTCCAATACAGCATCAAACAAATACGTCACTACATTACCACCAAGCCCTTTTATTCTGAACAACGCTACGGCTGCAACATTTCGGTGTCAAATAGCATACTACAGACCAGTCAATATCATCCATTGAAACTTTCGGGACCCCTAGTCTACACAATGCCGGCCGCAAAGAAGAGAAAGACGAGGTCTTCGGCCCAACCGATTGGTGAAACGGAGCCTGAGGAAGTGCCAACACAGGCACCCGAGATAGAAGCAGTACCAGAAGAAGCCCCAGAGCCCCAGAAGAAGACTGCAGATACAGAAGACCACATCCAAGAGGAGCAGAGTGCATCAACTACACCACAGCCAGCTGCGGCAGCCGCCGCCTCCTCTTCCAGCACGACATCAGCGGCAGACCGAATGGCGCGGTTCCGCGCTCTGCAGGCGCGGGCCAAGAAGTCATCATCGCAGAACCTAGCCGAAGCGACCAAGGAATCGCAACGCCTGGCCTCGGACCCGGGAGCGCTGGCGTCGCTACAGCGCAAGCGCGACACGGCGGCCCAAAAACTAGCCAAGGCCGAGGCCGAAGAAGCCGGCGAGGACTTTGAGCGCAAGCGCGCGTGGGACTGGACCGTCGAGGAGTCGGAGCGCTGGGACAAGCGGCTCAAGAAGCGCGCGGCCGCCCGCGACAATGCCGCGTTTGCCGACTACGCCGTCGAGGGCAACAAGGCCTACAAGCGGCAGCTCAAGAACATGGACGCCCCCGACATGGAGCGCTACGAACGGGACAAGATGGCCGCCATTGAAAAGGCGGCCGCGAGCGGCGGTCTGGACATTGTCGAGACCGAGGACGGCGAGCTCATTGCCGTGGACAAGGACGGCAGCTTCTACAGCACCGCCAACTCGACGGGCTTTGTGGACAATAAGCCCGACAAGGCGGCTGTCGACCGGCTGGTGGCCGAGATGCGCAAGGCCGAGGAGAACCGGTTCAAGAAGCGCAGAGAGCGTATGGAGAAGAATGGCGACGACGGCGACGTCACGTACATCAACGAGAAGAACAAGCAGTTCAACCAGAAGCTGGATCGGTTCTACAACAAATATACGGCCGAAATCAGGGACAGTTTCGAGAGAGGTACAATGATTTAGTGCCCTGCGTGTTCAATGTACTTGTGTTTGTGGATAAGGAATTTTGTTACCCTAGACGGATGGAGCGCCAGCTATCACTTGCGCGATGGATTATAAGAGAATAAATAATTATACCCCCAGATCCAGATCAAGACTATGTTTAACCAGCTCAGCTACCTTGAATTTTCTGCTAAATTAACACTCTGCGTCTGATCTGCCAAGATACGTGTTATCAATCGAATAGGCGGATACTTTGATATTTCAATGGATAAAAACGCGGGCAAAGATTTGTTGAGTTGATGCGAAAAGGCCGTCAACCGTGACTTATAATGAGCCAAGGTTTGAATTGTGGTTGAGTGGATGTATATGAGATGGTGGCAGGCGGAACTGGAAAGTTCCCGTAGAAGCACCAACAGTACTCTGTAGGTACTGCGCAAAGGTATTCATTCACTACTACATTTTGCATTCAAGTAATGAATAATCGCGTTTCAAAAATCAATCCGATGCCAATGAAAAGTCATTGTAGGCTCTTCCCATCTACTTTCAATAATTCTCAAAATAGATGAAGCTTTTACTAGACTGTGCCACAAAAGTAATTGCAGATCTTCGACTCATGGTATCTGTAGCTGAATCTGAAGCTTTTTCGTATCTTATTCATAAGCTGTGGTATTAAAATTGGCATGTCTAGGTTGTCTTCAGATATCCCGATTCAAGATGGGAGGCTCTTTAGGCGATCCACTAGAATCGTCAAATCCATGGAATCATGGCCAGCTGTACCCTCAACCTTGAGCAGCCTCTCTGCAGCTTCGATCAGAGGATCCACAAATCTTTGCTCGACAGCTGCACCTACTGCAGCCGGCACCAAGTCCTTGTTGCCCTCAAACAGGAAGTAGGCAAAATTTGCAACTTGGAGGAGGAAGAGGGCATTTTGTACCCAAAAGTCTTGAAGCTGCTCTTCAGACAGTGACTTCAGTGATATACTGTCGGGGAATATGTCGTACTGCAGGCGGTCAATGATGTCTGGTGATGAGAACACATTGGACGAAGATGACTTCTTAGCTTCTATAAGCTCTTCCTTCAACCACGTGACGGCACACGCCTTGAGCGATGCGAAGCCGCAGTTCTCCAGCAAATCCTCCAGAATCTCTAACCGGCCCTGGTCGTCTGGGTCTGAGTGAAGTATTGTGCCGGCAAAGTTTGTTGCCGCATTCCGAACTTGAAGATCTGGGTGAAATACGGCAACAAGAGTCAAGTGATGATGATATGCCATGATGTTAGGCTCGGTGCCTTTGGCAATCAAGTCCTTTTGATACAGAGCCAAGCTTATGGCCAACAGGGCATCTGCTATGCCGGGGTTGTTCTCAATCTCACTTTGCGGTGCGGCGCCTAGAAACCGTTCCAACAACGTGTGCTGATCTGGGAAGATGTGCATCTCGGGTTGAGGGCTGTCTGCCTGGAAGACCTCGCCGGAAAATAGCCAGTAGGCAATAAGACACACAGCGCCACCAGGCGACAAGTGAATATCGTCGGCAGTACTGAGGTCATCATATGCTGCCATTGGGTCAAAGCCCGTGGCCCCTTCATACAAGCTCTTCACAAAGGAGGCCGAGGCCTCTTTCAAGCCCAAGTCTCGAGACAGAGCCTATGATTGTCAGTGGGTTTCTGATAAAGTAGAGGATTATTTCAAAACACTTACGACGAGTTGCCCAACTACAGCATCTCTCTCATGGAGATCTGCATCCTCGGTGTAGGACTGTATGATAGTTTTGCGTCCAGGGATCTTCTTCTCTGGTTGATAATGCTCCAGCAGTCTGGCTGACCACTGCATCCAGTTCTCATTGACATATTTCTGCAGAATGCAAGTAACAAAGGACTGGAGCAATTTTGTCTGCATTTTCTCCTCGGTAGGGTCTTCCTGCTCGGCCTCGGGATCTGGTGCATTCTTGGAGGCGTCACCATCCTGGTCTGGATTGGCCACATTGACACTGGATTTCCTCGTGGGCAGAGGCGGCCTCTTGCGACCCGATAGGGATCGGACCAAATTTATCACTGAAGCCGTCATCTCGGGATTTGGCTGATACGCCTCGTAGACCTTGACCAGCGAGGATCCGAGGAATCTAGAGGGGTACTTTGTCTTGATGCGCCGCTGCAGAATGGCTAGCATTCCGAGCAAGATGACGAACTTGCCCGTCACATTTGTGGGAGGCTCGGGAACATCTGCGTCTGCCAGCAGGGCAGCTTCATCGACGGAAGTCTCACTCAAACCCTCGAGGGCCTCCATGACCTTGATAATGACCTCTCGAGGGTTGCCCAGACGGGCTACCGTTTCCAGACATGCCTCGGACCCATCAATGTCCAGTAACAGCTGCACCAAGTCCCAGCCGATATCCTGGGCGAGCTTTCCGTTGGACCCGAGCACCTCGTTGAGGGTAGGCAGGACATCTGGTGAGGTGACATGATACTGTAAGATAGTGAGGTAGGTAAAGGGCTCTTCCTTGGCGCCTTCCTTTATGGCGTTTATCGATTCAGCCAGCTCCGGCATATTGTCAGAGTGAGTCGATTATCTCTGCACGGGAAAAAAGGTAGCGAATGATGAACGGTTCTCTAGAATGTCAAAGGATATCTGGAGAAATGCGATCCAAGAGATGGGAATGCCTGTCACGGTGTACGAAGCGATTGCAAGCCTCAATCAAATTGTGGATTGCCCGGAAAGTCACAATGTTAAAGTGACGTTACTGAGGGGCATATCTAAGGCGGCCAGGCACAGGACTGGAGTTGCTTGACAGCTGCGCCTCCACCCCACTTGAAGCGTGTGTACAGTACCGACCAGTCGAACCAGTCTCACTCGAGCGGCTGAGAGCTTTCCTATACACACGTTTTCTTCCTTGATTTCTACTCTGCCCCCTCAACCAATGATATCGGTCTGATCCCATGTCCAGCACATGCCCAATCCTCACCATTGGACTCCAGTGCTCTGGCAACCAGCATACAGCCTCATGTACACTAAATGCATGCTTGAACGGATCATTTCCCTTTTTGCAAACGAGACCATCGTCTGGGGTATAGAGAAGCACGGTTCATGTGTGGAGTCGACCAGAATAGTAAGGAATGGCTAAAGAATCGTCTCCTTGTTTCAGAATTCCTAGTCTGGCGTGGCTTTGAAAATGTGGCTTGACATGAAGAAATAGTATTGACAAGAGGTCCACCAGTGTGCAATTACTGCTCGGAAAATTCCACCACATCAAAGTATATTGATCTCTAGTCTTGGGTATAGTCCTCCTAATAGTGTTCCACAGATAGCTCTACCCAAACAAGCAAGGAAGTGCTTATAGGTTGAATCTTGTCCTTTGCTTCTCCATCTTCGCCTTCCATTGCCATTGAAGCGCATCATCTCCTTCACTGCCTGCACGTCCGATGCCCTTGTCGATGCGCCGCAACTTCAAAGTCTGTTTATCAAAGTTAGTGATGAACCCAACATGAATGATTGCAAAAACACGTACGAATCGAGGGCCGAGCTCTTGTATCGGTGCCCTAATGTCCTGGACTCCCTTCAACTCCTTGCCATCAGCACCAACGACACTCTTCTCAGTGGCCTTCTTTTCTCTGAAAATGTATCTGTGTCTCCGCACGAAGATGTAATCGCGCTGGTTGTGAAACGTTACCACTTGACGACCTTGAAGTTCAGGACTCGGCGGAAACAGCGTTTTGAAAAGCGTTGCCGTCAGGAAACCTAGAGGCGTGTTGAAGTTGTTCAAGAGAAGTTCTGGGTAATGATTTGTTGGGTTACCGTGACCAGGAAGCTTTTTGCTGCATGGAAACCGTGTCAGTATTCTCTGTCCTTTTATGTCAAGTTGGCTCCATTCTTCCTCGCTCTGGCATTCGTGATTTGGATCTTTGGTGCCATACACACCACTCGCCGCCCCAGAATTTTGTAGATAAACACAAATTTGAACTTACACATCGATCCAGTTGCTGATGCTAAAGTGGAATGTTGGTCCCGACGGCAAATGCACAATGTCCATGCCGTGTATTCTTTTGAGGTCTTCCCGGGCGACCACAACAGTAGTGTAACCTCTTTTCGCGGCAAACTTGCTGATCTCCCGCACACTGTACTTGTGCCCGTACTTGTGAGATGAGCGTGGCACATAGGTGGAGTTTGGAAAGAGGCCGCACAGCTTTTGGGCTTCTTCGTGTATGGTCGCGTTGAGGTCAGTGGTGACGAGAACCTTGGGCTCGGGAGGCGCTTCAAAGAGCGTGGGAAATCTGTCGATGAGCGTCTGGGGCGTGAGATCGAGATTTGTGGAAGTTGTCGAAGGCGCCATGCTGTCTTCCCTTATGGCTCTTCTTGCACGAGCCTGTGCTGCAGCCTCGCTATCCTCGTCATCGTCCTCTTCGTCCTCCGAGCCAAGCATACTATCCACATCGTCGTCGTGTGCCTCTTCGTCGTCTTCCGCGCTCTTGTTGACTTCTATGGCTGCCAGCTCCTCAGATTCCTCTTGTTGTTGCCGTCTTTTCTTGAGAAGCTGCTCCATGTTGACACTCGCGTACAAGCCATCGTCATCGACATCATCCCACACTCGTTTCCGGTCGATTGTCATGGGCTTGTTCTTTTCGAGACGCTCTCTCCTCGCCTCAGGGTCTTGCGCTTCCTCCTTCTTCCTCCTAAACCTCTCTGCTCGCTTTTCCTTCTCATTTTCCTGCTTTTGCTTTACATAGAGTGACTTGCGACGAAGCTTATTGCCAGTCTTCTTTGTAAGACTGACATTGGACCGGCTCGGCGCCATGTTTGCGAAAGATCGTGTCTTTGAATAATCGCAGGAAAATCAAATTCGAGATATGATTCGAAATCGCCTTGCAGTACGTAGTTTCTCGAATAATAATAACACGAGGCTATATCTGGCGTGTACAGCCTCAAGGTTTGCCGGATTGAAGATCCGGGGTTGGATTTGCAGAGAAAATGAACATTCCCAACCAGTGCTCCGACAAGGAAAAAAAAAAGTTATTGCAAGCTCGCTAGCACTTAGCTGCAGGGGTCCCCTGTTTCTTATCGATAACGCAGCAAGGCATGGCGCTATGGCGGGGTTATGGCCAAAAGACGCCTCTGGCCCTGAGCTGACCGCGTTTTTTTGGAGGGGTCATTGTTGGTTAGAGGAGAATCTTCGGGGCAACGAGCTTCCGCTTCCAAGCCCAATTGACTCAATTTGCAGGCGGCCCGGGTCACTGAAGAAAAGAGTCACTGGGTGCCTTTTCGAGCCAGATCTCGGAACCACACAAGCTGCATTTCCTATTCTCGGGGTTTACTTACTGGATTGTGGAGTAGGTATGATTGGCTAGTGACTCATTCACATTGTCTAATCGCATACTCGAAGCTTCGTTTTGAATGAGGGGCCCTCACTTTTTTGCGAAACCATTCACAAATGGTATAAACAACAATTATTGCTACCGGCGTATACTACCAGTGACACCCGCACCAACGTCACTGTCGCTGCGCAGGGCCTTTCAAACGTCTGCACCCATCCATCGATACATTGTCCCACAGAAGAAAAAATCCCCAAAGGGAGCGACAGACATGGCCCCATCAGCAACGACCCTCAAGGGCCAGCCCCTCGACCGTCCTGCCCTGGACTCGTTACTCCGACGTCGCCTGTTTTACACGCCTGCTTTTGAGATTTACGGTGGTATCGCCGGTCTCTACGACTACGGCCCGCCGGGCTGTGGTCTGCAGGCCAACATTATTGACCAATGGCGCAAGCACTTCATTCTCGAGGAGGACATGCTCGAGGTCGACTGCAGTGTCTTGACTCCCCACGAGGTTCTCAAGACAAGTGGCCACGTTGACAAGTTCGCCGACTGGATGTGCAAGGACCCCAAGAACGGCGAAATCCTGCGAGCTGACCACTTTGTTGAGGAGGTGCTGGAGACGCGCCTGAAGGGCGACAAGGAGGCTCGTGGCCAGAAGATTGAGGAGAAGGAGGAGGACCCCAAGAAGAAGAAGAGAAAGAACAAGGGCGCCGTCGAGGCTGTCAAGCTCGAAGACGCTGTTGTGCAGGAGTATGAGGAGATTCTGGCCAAGATTGACAACTACGATGGCAACGAGCTCGGTGAGCTGATCAAGAAGTACGACCTCAGAAATGCTGCTACTGGCGTTCAGCCTTCGCCTCCTGTGGCTTTCAACCTCATGTTCCAGACTGCAATTGGCCCGAGCAGCAACGTGCCCGGTTACCTGCGACCCGAGACTGCTCAGGGACAATTCTTGAACTTTGCCAAGCTGCTAGAGTACAACCAGCAGCAGATGCCTTTCGCCTCTGCCTCCATTGGCCGATCCTACAGAAATGAGATTTCCCCGAGAGCCGGTCTTTTGCGTGTGCGAGAGTTCTTGATGGCCGAGATTGAGCACTTCGTCGACCCCCAGGGTGGCAAGAAGCACACCCGATTCAACGACGTCAAGGATGTTGAGCTTGTTCTGCTCAACAGAGAGACTCAGCTGTCTGGCAAGACTGACGTGAAGAAGGTGACTATTGGTGAGGCCGTCGCCAACGGCACTGTGGACAATGAGACCCTGGGTTACTTCCTTGCCCGCATCCACCTCTTCTTGAAGAAGATTGGTGTGGACCAGACCAAGATCCGTTTCCGCCAGCACATGGCCAACGAGATGGCTCACTATGCTGCCGACTGCTGGGACGCTGAGCTTCTGACTTCGTATGGCTGGATTGAGTGTGTTGGCTGTGCTGACCGTTCCGCCTACGATCTCAGCGTGCACGCAAAGAAGACTGGCGCTCCGCTGCTCGTGCGTGAACGTCTGCCTGAGCCCATTACCATTGAAGAGTACCAAGTCGAGGTGGACAAGAAGAAGTTTGGCCCTCACTTCAAGAAGGATGGCAGGGTTGTTGAGGCGGCCCTCGTGTCTACTTCGCAAGAGAAGAGGGAAGAGCTCTCCAAGACTCTGGAGTCGGCCGACTCCATCGCCATTGATGTTCCTGGTGTCGGTGACGGCAAGGTGGTTGTGCCCAAGGAGCTGGTCACTATCGCCAAGCGAAAGCGGGTCGAGAACACCCGGGAGTTCACTCCCAACGTTATTGAGCCATCTTTTGGTATTGGCCGTATTCTCTACAGTCTCATGGAGCACTGCTACTGGACACGTGGCAGCGAGGGCGGTGATGAGGCCCGTGGTGTAAGTGACACATGGATCAAGAGACTTTTATTGAATACTAACACCTACTCTAGGTCCTTTCTTTCCCTCCCACAGTGGCACCCACAAAGGTTCTTATCGTGCCTCTCTCCAGCAATGACCAATTCAGACCCTTCTGCGCCAATCTGTCTCAACGACTTCGCAAGTTGGGTATCTCTAGCCGCATTGATGACTCTTCAGCTACAATCGGCAAGCGTTACAGCCGTAACGACGAGCTTGGTACACCACTTGGCATTACCATTGACTTCCAGACTGTGAAGGACAAGTCCATCACACTCAGAGATCGTGACTCGACCAAGCAGGTTCGTGCTGACGAGGACACGATCGTTGCCGCTATCCAAGCTGTGGTCGAGGGTTCCAAGACGTGGGAAGATGTCCAGGCTGAATTGCCTGCATTTGAAGGCCAGGAAGTTGAAGTGACCGTCCGATAGGCGGTTTTCCAAATAGAAAGTAGTTATAAACTGCGATGGTTGACACAATGACTTACCTGCCTACCGGTACCTGTTGTGATGCAAATCGACGTCTGTTGTTGCTATATTTGACGACTTACTAAATGTACACCCGGCAAAGGTTGAGAGAGCAAGTTTATCCAATGCTTGACGGATGTCGAGGCCATTCCAAGTTACCTCGGTAGAAAATCATTCCTAGATATTACTTGAGCAAGGCAGACCATCTCAGGCGTAATTGATTGAGTTTCGCAATTTGATGACAAGACCCCTGTGATGAGGTTCCTGGGGACAAGATTCCTGTGTATCACCTATACTGGCTGCCAAGTCTTTGGTCCACCACCTGCTTCGTAATGCCATCGCCACTGCGAAAGCCCCCTTGCTGCCTCCAATAGAGTTTGAAGCACCACCTAATAAGCAGGTACCCGTTCAGAAGAATTTCCAATCATGGCCTTGCTGACATGGAACAGCCGTAGCGCAAGCGAGAGGAGAGCTCTTGTTCGAAACACGAGAACAGACACTTCAAAATGTTGTTTCCGATGTGCGGATCTTGTCACAGAACCCCTGTCGACGCTTACCACGGCCGATTGATGATTGCATGGGGAAGAACCGGACGCCTGGGCCGCTTTGTCACTTTTTTGACGGATGGGCAGGAAGCATTGTCGAAACGACTTTTCAATCCCCGACTTTTTCTTTCCCTACCTTCCCAGACTTGTCCGACTATGCACAGACTACAATGACGGTGATGGGAAAATCAGAGTTCACCGGCCTGCAGCTGGTGTACTGTAGCTTTGACGGTTTCGTGGGACCTGAATGGCGATCTCCCGCGGGCGTTCAAGAAAGTAACACATCAGCCTCCGCAAGCCACAAGGAGAAAGTTTGCGAGTGGATTATGCCAGGGGTTGGGAATACACTCTCCATTTACTAATCTGCTTTGCTAAAGACCGGCTACAAATTCGGGCACAGTTGGGCAATAGCCATTTCCCTGTAGCGCTATGGAGATCAGCAAACCTCCTATATTCACCCACGCAGCTGTTTTCCCATCTCTACCAGATTCTGCAATCAGTCTCACAATCTGTGTGCGCTGTGGCAAATTTGTATTTGCAGATCTAATAGTGATGAATGACCCCTTTCGGGGAGAGAGAAGGAATAAGAGAAATGCAGGCGCAAATAGTCCAGCATCCGTTAAAGGGAGTGCGAAATGGCCTGACTTTTGACCCATGCGACTTCTATGGAACAATGGGGGTCCTGGAGATCATTGGGCCCCTGCTGGCGCTTTCAGCTGTGACTGGCAGCAAACAATACTCTCTCTTAAAGATCCCAGAGCATTAAACGCTTTCAAAGCAGACAAGAGACACATATATACCATGATTTAATTGTCAACAGTCTAACCGGAAACAAAGGGGATAAATAAGTATGATTCGTGTACAAAGTATAGGCAAATCCAGATGGCCGCAGTTGAATGGTAGGTAGTTATTGTTGTTGAATTGAAAGCCAATTGACTTGCCAATTGGAAATGTCTGTAGATAATTATTTAAAAGTGGACGAAAGATGCTAAAAGACTAGGTAAAAATTCAGAATCAAGGAGACGCCACGTCTTTAAGATTACTGAACCTGAAGTATTGGTTCAACCATTGGCGAATTTGTCATATTATTGGATTGCGTATAATTGACAAGAAAATCGATCTGAACAATACTCTTGCGTGGGTGTTTGGATCGAGGAGGACTCTCTTCTGCCTCAGGAACCATATCGTCAACCAACGAGCGGCTCTCCCGCTGTCGATCTGCCTAGGACCCCCTTTCATAATCTCTTGGCGGGGTTCGAAGCGCGCCAGCACTTTGTTCGCGGCGGCTCCAAACTCCACTTGGACGCACGTCTACATGCCAGCAACATGCCTACATTTCCTCCAGACTGCATACTACATAGTACGTACTACGTATTTGCTCTACTACTCGTACATCACTATCAGGAGAAACACTTGGAGACGGTTGCAAAAGCCCCCGAGGAAGATAGGCGGCTAGATTTACCATTTCGACCGATGAATTGTTGGTCACGGGTTTTGCTCTTTATGCATGGGACTGTAGTTGTAATAAGACATCATTCAATGGGCCCTGTCTTGTGCCTGTGTGCATTATTCATAGGCTTTCAACTTTGTTGCCCTCCTTTTGGTGAGTCCCGGCGGCATGAAATTGAACCCCTCAGTTGCCCCCCTTCTGACGGTACCTGTTCCGTCTGGTCTGCCTCTACTGGACGCAGCTCCCTGCACACTTACTGCACGCTGCAAACTGCCACTCACTCATTCATCGCTTCTGCATCATTGTGCTCCTTTTTTTGCGCTTGGCGAAAGCAGGCGCTGCGTCACAAGTTCTCCAAAGTCCAGGCATTCGGAGGAGCGCTTGGGAGCTAATTTTACAGTTGGCGCATTTCTACCTTTAGTGACGTCCGAATATTACCTGTTCTAGTGCTGAACCTTTGCTGGACGACATCGGCAGCAGCAAAAGCAGTAGCGAATCTTTGCCCGAGCGCAGTTCAAGTGAAACAAGATCTGGGAAGTCGACTCGAGTCTGGTTTGCGCTTCAGCTGAAGAAGACAGCTAGCTACCACCTGCCTGACCGACCCTTGAACTCGTAACACGCACGCATACATACACACATACAGCAGAGACGCAGGCTCACGGTTTAGTTGTTGGTGTACAGAGTATATACAAATGGCAGAAGAGCAGAAGAGGTACGTCTGATTCTTTTTGGTTTGTAGCTATCCGTTTTTTCCTTTCTTTTTCTTTTGTCCTAGTATCGATCGACGGAATTCCGTCTTCCCACCCCCAATTCAATGGTTCTGGGTCACAACAAGGAACGAACCCATCAATGAACCAAATTAATTCACCGAATAAACGGACTACCGCACCCAAGCGCCGCCCTTGGCGGTCAATCGCCCTCATCCAGTCTGTCGAGCGACCGACTATTTTGCATTGCGCAGCGCTGAAGCTGAGGAGCCAAAAGAGCCGACGGCTATCTTATTACGCATTAGAGCCAGAGAGTTACAGCCGAGCACAACCCAACCCAGTCCAAGTCCAGCCCAGAACTGAACTCAGGAGCTCAAACCCCCCCCCCCTTAGGCCTCGAAAGTGGCGGCGGGGCATACTACTAGAGTTTCCCTGAGCCTGTCGTCCAGTCCTACCTATTACCCACCTCCTGCCTTCCTATTGCAGGCGCCCACTCAAGAGTGTCGACCCTTTTGCAATCAGTGCCCTGCTTGAGCCCTGGACACTCGACGAGAGCGCGACGACTCTTTGATGTTTCATGACCGAACTTTGAGAATTGACCATTTGCTGCCTCTGCGCTGCCCAATCTCCATCAAAACTAACCATGGCGAACAATGGCAGTGCTTACAACGCTGGTCAGTTTATGAACCCTGGCCCGGCACCTCGTCCGCCCACCGACCGACCGCGCCTCAACATCACCCCCAACACCAACTTGCCCGGCAGCATGGCGAACATGACCATATCGCCAGTTCCTCGGACAGCTACCTCAACGTACACGGGCTCGACCATCTCGTTACCGCTGGCACGTGAGCGCTCCAACAATGACGGTATGGGCGGTGTCGCTGTCATCAAGGAGGGGTGGGCCACCGTTAAGGAGAGCCGCAACTTCATTCAGCCCTGGAAACAGAAGTTCCTCATTCTTCGCAAGGAAGCGCTAGACTTCCACAAGACCGAGGGCGGTAAGGTTTCGTACACATTGTATCTAAAGGATGTTGTGGGAGTGGGCAGAGTCGAGGCTGCCGGTACCATCTTTGAAATCAAGAGACAAACCGGCACCCAGTCGAATAGCCCCGGCGACGACGATAATGGCATACGGACGTTGCAGATCAGAACCAAGACTGATGATGATCTATACGACTGGATCGATATGTTATACGGCCGATGCCCTACCATGGGTGGCGTGAGCAACCCGACCAACTTCTCACATGCGGTGCATGTCGGTTTCGATCCGTCTACTGGCCAGTTCGTTGGCTTGCCCCCAGAGTGGTCCAAGTTGCTCAACTCGTCAGCTATCACCAAGGAAGACTATGAGCGCAATCCCCAAGCAGTCTTTGAGGTTCTGGACTTCTACTCCGATCTTACTAAGAGAGCAGAGAACCCCCAGCAGTACTCGAGCCTGACACCAACGCCTCCGGCCGGCGGCCAGGGCAACAAGCAGCTCGGCTATGGTGTAGGAACATCCGTGGCCCCGCCCAGGCCAGCTCCCCCAACTCCAGCACAGCGTAACAACAGCTATGGCCCTGGCCAACCAAACCAGGCCATGTCCAATGCCAGCCGCCCTGGCACAGGCGAAACCTCACAGCAGAGGCAGCAGATGCAGGCCATGGCCTCCAACTATGTGTCGCCCGAGGCCCAGCGCGAGCAGCAGAGGCAGAAGCAGCTCGAGATGCAAAGGCAGAGGGAGATGGAAGATCAGAGAAGAGAGCTGGAGGAATACAATGCTTCTCTGCCCAAGACCAAGGTTCCGCTCGCGCAGCAGGAAATTGGCGGGGGTTACGGCGGTGCCTCGCCCGATCGTTACAACCCGACCCGTGCTGCGCCGCCGGCCCCGGGCTCTGCATCCCAGCAAGCAGCCCGGCTCCAGGCCCAACGGCCGGCTCCTCCTGCTCCCGGATCTGCCCAGCGACCACCTATTGCGACACAGCAGAGTTCCTCCTCGGTTCAGCAGCGCCAGGCACCCCCGAGACCCGAGAACCCCAATGCTCAGCGGTATCCCAATGGCACCAATGGCTCATCCCAGCCACGTACAAACGGCCAGTCACAAGCTCAAAGCCAAGCTTCTCGATTGCCTGCACCTGTCAAGCCTCTCAATGTGCCTGCAAAGCCTCAGCCTCAACCGAGCGATGGTGTAAAGGCTGCCGAGGCGGCCTTGACCGCCAAGCCAACGGCAGCAGAGCGCAAGCAAGACGTTCGCATGTCCACCATGTCGGAGAAGGAAGTCATGGCAAAACTTATCGAGGCTGTCTCCAAGGACGACCCCAACTTGTCCTACTCCAAGCAGAAGAAGATTGGTCAGGGTGCTTCCGGTTCCGTCTACGTCGCAAAGGTCAAGGAGACGGCCGTCTCTGCAGTGGCTCGTGAGGTGCTGCGTTCGCAAGGACCTAGAGCACAGGTCGCTATCAAGCAGATGGATCTGGCTCACCAACCCCGTAAGGAGCTCATTGTTAACGAGATTATGGTCATGAAGGACAGCAAACACCGCAACATTGTCAACTTCCTGGATGCATTCCTGCGAAACAACAACGCCGAGCTTTGGGTGGTTATGGAGTATATGGAGGGTGGTGCCTTGACTGATGTCATTGACAACAACCCGGTCATTACGGAAGAGCAAATTTCTACCATTTGTCTCGAGGTAAGCAAAACATGATTTCATAATGAGAAGTGGTAACTAACGTGTCGCAGACTTGTGCCGGTCTGCAACATCTTCACTCTCAACAGATCATCCATCGTGATATCAAGAGTGATAACGTCCTGCTGGATGCTCGTGGCAGCGTCAAGATTAGTGAGTTGATGGCAAAAATACCATGTTGGATTGAGAGCCTGTTGCTAACACAAAATCAGCTGATTTTGGTTTCTGCGCCAAGCTTACTGAGACCAAGTCTAAGCGTGCAACCATGGTTGGAACACCGTACTGGATGGCTCCCGAGGTGGTTAAGCAGAAGGAGTATGGCCCCAAGGTCGATATCTGGTCTCTTGGTATCATGGCTATTGAGATGATCGAATCGGAGCCCCCATATCTGAACGAGGAGCCATTGAAGGCCTTGTACCTCATCGCTACTAACGGAACACCACGACTCAAGAAGCCGGAGAAGCTGAGCAAGGAGCTCAAGGCTTTCCTCTCTGTTTGTCTGTGTGTCGACGTCAAGAGCCGTGCCTCGTCAGATGAGCTTTTGCAGCATGACTTCCTCAAGCATGGCTGCCCGATTCCCAGCCTCTCGGAGCTGTTGGCCTTCCGCAGAAGCGCCAAATAGATCCTGAAATAGCCTCAACTTCATGTTTGGAGCTTTTGGACTAAACGCTCACGGCCATGGGTCTGACGAGTTCGAAATACCGGCCAGGATTGCGAAAATATCCTGCAACGTCTACAGCACAAGAATTGTCGGAGAATAGCATGGCAATGTGGACCGATTTGACGTATAATCTGCGTGCACTACTTGGCGGCAGCAGTTTGGAACATATAGAGTGAGAGATGTGCTGACCTGATCGGTGAAGTATCAGGGCTATACAGTCTCGTGAAAGGTGTGAAGCATGGAGCTGAATCTCCAGGACATTTTGGGCAGACTGAGTGCCTATTCCCCTCCCAGCGTGTTATAGGCAACAGCTTTTTTCTTGGCAAGGACGGATGCATGATCTGAATCACTACATGCGCTTTGGTTTTCAGTTGTTTTGGACGGTTGATACCATACTGCTGCCGGGTACTGATAGTACTTTATTATAGAACTGCAAATGGAAATCATTAATACTGAGTGCGCGATGCTAGAGTGCGAATGAGTGAGTAAGTGTATGTAAGTGCTATTGTTCACAGCAGAACATATCGCTGGGTGTATTTGATTGACGCGGGACTGCGGTAAGAAAAACAAGCTTAAATTCGGCGATAATGTACCGTGTAAATGTATGACAATTACCGAGAGATCGCTTGGGGCGGATCACCCGGGCAGTTTACCGCCTACAAAAGTGGAGTGGACTGCTGCTAAGGGTACCGCACTAAAACGACCTGTGGGCGCCCGCAGCCTCCCAGATCAGCGAGTCACGACGTCCCTTATCTCGCTGATGACATGCACGAATGACCCTTCAGGCACAACGGGCCAACCATTCACCATACAGGAACCCCCCCAACAACATCGCGCGACCACTACATAGGCAAAGTCACGAACAAGATCGATAGGTTCGAAATCGCCTGTCTCAACAAAGTCATGCATTGATAAGTTGATAAAACGCCGGCCATCAAGAGAGCAGCCCGGTTTCGGTCTTTCCACGTCGACAACCGGCCTGGAACCTACCACTTGAGCACCGGTGTATATTTTCCCGAGGTCTCTGTCAAAGGATAGACAAAAGACACTACACGAATTCAATCGTTGTTCGACTCTGAAGATCATACTCGATATACCAACCTGGGCACTGAGTACGCCCTCCAAAGCCGAGCACTATGGATCGGATACGATCCTTGTTCCAGAAGAAGGAGCCTGAGCAGGAGTATGCGCCTTTGAACGAGGACTCGCAGTTCTTGGAGAATACCAGATCGCACGAACAGGAGCATGACGTGCCATTCTCATGGATGGAATATGGCATCTTTGCGCTCTTGGGAGTGGCCATGCTCTGGGCCTGGTATGTTTACTGCAATCTTTTCTCCCGAAATTCAACCCGCAGCCTACTGACAGTTTTGTGCCTTTAGGAACATGTTCCTCGCCGCTGCCCCGTACTTCCAAGGACGTTTCCAGACGGATGAATGGGTGCTACAGAATTTTCAGTCGGCCATTATATCCGTGTCCACGGTCACAAACCTGAGCGCCATGGCGATCCTCACCAATATTCAATACACTGCGTCGTATCCCTTCCGGATCAACCTGGCGCTTTATATCAACATTGCCGTCTTTGCGCTCCTCACCATCTCAACGAGTGCCTTTTTGGATGCTACGCCGGGCCAATACCTCGTCTTTGTTTTGATTATGGTGGCTGGAACAGCTTGGGCAGCAGGCCTTATCCAGAATGGAGCGTTTGCGTTTGCTGCAAGCTTTGGCAGGCCCGAGTATATGCAGGCCATTATGGCTGGTCAGGGTGTTGCCGGCGTATTGCCACCCCTCACTCAAATCATCTCGGTTCTGGTTGCGCCTCCGAAAGAATCGACAACAGATGCTGCTGAGGGCACGCACGGAGCTGGTCATGCCGCGTTCATCTATTTTTTGACGGCCGTCCTTGTCTCGCTTTTGGCCATTGTGGGTTTCATCCCGCTCGTGCGCCGTCATAACCGCATCGTCGAATCCCGCATGGTGGAAAACATGGCCGCATCGTTCAACTCGATCGAGGAGGCCGAGCGCGCGGCCCGCAAGGTCGTCAGCATCTCGACGCTCTTCCGAAAGCTTCACTGGCTGGCGGCTGCCGTCTTCATGTGCTTTGCCATTGCCATGTTCTTCCCGGTCCTCACGCCCAAGGTCCTCTCGGTCACGCCGCCCGAGTCGGCAAGCCCGTTGCTCAAGCCGGCTGCTTTCATTCCTCTGGGTTTCTTCTTTTGGAACCTCGGCGATTTAGGTGGGCGATCTAGTGCGTTGATTTTCCCCTGCCGAGACAGGCCGGTGATCCTGTTTGCCGTCAGCATCATGAGAACGTTGTTCCTCCCTCTTTACGCGCTGTGCAATATTCACGGCCGGGGCGCCGTCATCAACTCGGATGTTTTCTACCTGTTACTGGTGCAGTTCCCCTACGGTCTGACCAATGGCTGGTTGGCGTCCAACTGCATGATGGCCGCCGGAGAGTGGGTTGACGAGGGCGAGAGAGAGGCTTCCGGTGGATTCATGGGACTTTGCCTCGTGGCAGGCTTGACATTTGGAAGTTTGTTGAGTTTTACGGCTGCGGGTATTTAATGAGCACAGCATGGGACGGCATTGCATTGGTATAGTTCGTAGGATTATAGCATTTTTGGAAATTCAAGAGTTCTGTGTACGGTGTTCTGGGCGTTTGGGGGATCATAGAGCTATCGATACTCATATGTTGCTGTTCAGCATTGATAGAATGAACCTGGAATTTACCTGCACTTGTGAACATTGTTATCATGGGCATAGGCCCGATTCCTTGATGTTTCGCCTTTAGCAAGATCCTAATTGATCATCCCGAAACTAAAGCTACAATATTGAAAGAACATTTGCGAGGCCAGGACCCATGAGTTGCTAATGGTATGGGCATTGAGGAGCAAAAGTCTCTGGTGTAACGATGCCCTCTTTTTGAGGGGAAGAAATGCAGTGAAGGAATTCACCGAACTTGACCTTTTCCAAGAGAGCTGAAATTGCATGCACATATCAGACGGGTCCAAAAGTTCCATGCTTATAATAACAAGTCAGGCTGTGTGCAGAGCTGGTGGTAGACGCCTCGGTAAACTTTTTTGAACCCTTTGTGAGAGGGAAAATTGCAGTGAAGGCGAGGCTCGGACGCCTTGCCTAATAACTCTTCGAAAGTGAGTGTCCTCCCACTTCGCAGGTAGCCTTATGGCTCAGTAAACGGCAGGGCGTCATTACACAGTGTTACCAATAATCCACATCTAGCCATGCCTTGGAGGGCTGTGATAGTACATTTCACAAAGCTTGAAGGAGCCTCACCTTTTTTCAAGTTTGTTGGCGGCCACGGTTCTTGGCTATTATACTACATGTTCTGAGATATTCAATCTACTAATTGATCATCCCGGATCTAAAGCTAGGTACACTAATGAAAGAAAATTTGAAAGGTCGAGGTCCATGAGTCCAGTATAGCTGTTGAGGTGCCCTCTTCGTGACAATGGAAATTGCAGTTGAAGGAGCCTTACGGCCATGTTAACGAAACCCTGTGCCCCCTTTGCGAGGGGAAAAATTGCAGTGAAGGAAATGACATTTTTATGAGGACCTACGTGTTGGGCGACGGCGCTATCTTCCTTATGGCTTGGTAACGGCAGGAGCGTTATCATGCAGTCTTAACAACGATCCGTGTCCAATCATTCCTAGGAAGGCTGCGATGATACATCCCAAAAGTCTTGGAAGAACCTCATCCTTTTCAGTTCTGTAGCGGTCCATGAATCCTAGCCTGTTACACTACATTGTGAGATTTCCAATCATGTAGCTTGGGAGGGACAGATTGATAATTTAGGCAGACAAATGGTCAGGGCGGCTTGCATGGTTTTGTCCTTGCCCCAGCTCTCAGTATGGAATCTTCCGGTTTCATGACACTATTATCGTCCTTGTAAACATGTAGCGAAATATGTTGGATTTTGAGTCTCAAAACCTAAGCTTGCTAGAACAACGAAGAGTATGATGTTACGATGGTCTATTGGTACGGCTTAAAATTATATCAAATCGCCATCTGCTCGCAAGCCAACATCTTCCAGATTTACAAAGCACGGACTGCGCTCAACGCTGTCATTAAAGTTTCGAGGCACGACACAGGAAGCCAAAATTTAGAAATATGATATTCGTAACATCTGAAAACCGTAGATCTACAAGTGTTGCGTGTAGTTGGTAAGTATCTACGAGCCACTGACGTATTTCTTGCCAGAACCCAAAACGCCGTGGTTGAATATATGAGTTTTTATCCGGAGCATGTGACAATGCAGGCAGCCATTTGAGAAGGGAAACGACAATGGAGAGAAATTTATCAGCATTTGGAGATATGTTCTTATTGTGGCGGGGGCGCTGACTGCTCTCGAGGCTATCTTACAGGCATTGTCTACTCCTTTCTCGTGAGGGGACAGGGGTGGCGCGGAAGACAGTGTGTACGTGAACAAGATGCTCCTTGTGAGGGCTTAAATTGCAGTGAATAAATTTCCGATACTCATTCTGCATCTCTTTTGCAGTGGGGCTCTCTTGCAAGGCTGTCTTGCAAGATGCAAATGAGAACGACTACTTTTAGCCGCACGGTAAGAGCGCAAGGAAATGCAAAACAGCGACTTGATCACGAGCATTGATGTGACGATGCGGTGTAAGGATCGAAAACGGCGGACATACGGGGTTTCCTCTGTTTGAAATAACTAGTAACGAGTCCTCGAATTTGACATTGCTTCTACCTTTATAAACCATCTGAGACGGAAGACAGCTATTTGAAAGTAGTGGCCGTACAATTTCCATCGAAAATCATGATGTGCTTGTAGGCTATAGGTTCATATTGATGTATTCTTTTGCGCGTCTGACTTGCCCCAGAAAATGCAAATATCGTTGAGAAGTCTCAATTTTGAGACCAACGGTCTATGTTGATTATGTGTACGGACGTGAAGGCATGTTTCATAGCTTCTTGCCATTTCTGACTTATCTCGCGTTGAATGGCTTGAATTTGAGCTGGGGTTTTTGCCTAGAAACCTCTTTATTTATGATTGCATGTGCTGAAGTGTCCCTCTACGCAATCGTGCAAGTTGCACCAGTTGCTTGTGAACATCTCCCGAATATATAATGAAGCTGGAGATGACCAATGACATACAATGCTTCTCTTGACATGGTTGATGTATCGTGCCAGTTTTGTCATATAAGGCAGTCTCGATAGAGGCCGCATACCGACACATGCTGTTCTCATACGCGATTTCATCGCCTTTGCGAGGGCTTAAATTGCAGTGTAAGCTGTAATGGTGTCCTGAGGCGTCTAACGGTTGGTCAAAATAAATGCTTGTCATCATGCGGTTGCACAGGATGTTGGACGTACCAAAAAATTGTCTCGTCAAGGCGCTAGAAGAAAAGACGGCCAAACCGCTTGCAAAGAACGACTAGAAACAAAATACAACTTTATTTGTGCTATGACTAAGGTTCTGCTATGGGTTGCAACCATTACACGGGAGTTTGGATCTTGTCAGCACACGACGAATCGTACATATACTTGACAAGCTACCGACTGGCCGGTAGGTTTAACATTCTCTCCAGCAACGGCTTGGGGATCTTGAAGTTTATCGAGAAAACGTCCATTGCTGCTTTGGATTGGCCTTCTTGTCCCAACCAAGATCACGGATATGCTGGTTTGCTGTGGGTAACGGTCATGAACCTTGGCAGACAATATTATGGCTAATAACATATACATGCCACCCTTGTCAGATGTCCTGTTTCTAAAAGATGCTATTTGAAGTCAAAAGAGAGGATCTCTCCGTTTCGGTTATAATTGCAGTACTATTGAAAATGGAGGCAATCAGACTTGATCCAGTGGGCGGTGCACTATGCGCTCGCTGTTGACCCCGGCAGACAATAATAGAGACATTGTATTGACAATATTAAAGGTTTGCTGCATGGCACGGGTCGTTTTGTACAACGGGTTCAACGGTCAACTTGCGGGGCGACTTTGCGCAGCCAATGTCAGGCAGATTTCTTTGGATTCCGGCAAGTTGGGAACGAGTCGGAAGTCAGATATTCAGTGGGAACCGACCCGGCCCAATATGACCCGTCACATCGGAATTATGCCAGATGAGAGAAAAAGTGATACAGACCCTGACTCGATCCGGGCTGTGCCAGTACCGAGCCTCCAAATGTCACATATCCTGCGGCCGTCGGTAGATAATGTAGGCAGGCAGCTAAAAGTTGCGTACCTTAGGCTGGCTTGGTAAACTGGTTGGTGGTGGTCCTGTTTTCGCCGGTTGCGACGCGCGCCCCTAAAAAAAGCAGAGAGGTCGGCCAGGCCAGACCAGGCGCCGCTGAGCGATCAACCGCACTAATAAGGGGGCAAAAGTTCAAGTACTTGTCATTGACTGGCGACGCATTTAATCTTTTGTTCGTTTCTCTCTCCATCACGACCGCAATCACTAGAAATCAACTGCAATCGCTTCATCGCAAGCTATATATATGCCATAACCACGATCGCTTCATCTTTGATTTTCTTTTTATACCACATTACTACCCCAACCCATAAACATCCCATTCATTGGAATGTACCCAGATCACCTGCGTCATTCACTTGACCAATTTTGATCTCTAACGTGGCTTAGTCCGTCACACGACACTCGTTGAGGCAACTACATCACGGTTTCGAAAAGCGGAGATCCGCTATTCACTATTTTTGGGAGCATCAAAGGAGGACTTGATCCATCAGGACATCCCTCGTTGCAATCGAGGTTCTTACCAGACCACGTATATATCAAGGCCGAGAGTTCCCTCAGTCATTCGTTTTGTATATCCGCGAGGAACTTTACACGTCATTTGCGCCGGGAAACATCTGGACAGCCTGCCAACCAGCTTCCAAGGTCCTGGAATCTCAATCGGTGGAGTCGAACTCTGTGTGGATTCGTGAAGGGGCGATTGTGAGGAGCCATCCAAACCCAGCTGGTTCTTCAGCAGCTCGCGAGCGTGCGAGGATTCCAAACAAGTGGAGATCATGCCTTCAATCTCAGATATAGCAGGGGCGACGGATGGTGCGGGATGCGAACAGGTTTTACAGTCTGGCCTACGATCATTGGCCACAGGCGTCGATCTTGAGCGACCCGACACTTTGCGCAAAGTCGTCGAGGACCTGATCCAGGACGCAAAGTTCGTCTATGTCGCCGAGGGTCGCGCAAATGCTGTCTTTCAGATCATCCCGCGCCAGGGCGGCCATCAGCTAGACGGTTGGCTGCTACGCGCCCCCAAGGAGGTGGAGGGGACACGGCCACACAGTTATGAAGAACTACAGCGGTACCGGGAGCAACTCGTTGGTCCGCGAGTTGGTCCCCGGCACTTGGTGCCACAGCTCCTGGTCAGCGTGCCAAGTTGCGCCAACAAAATCCTCAACTCGGAACGGGGTCTGCACTCGCGCCGCCGGGAGCCCGAGAGCTCGATAGCAGAGGGCTACGCCATGCTGATCCAGGATATGAATCCGCTACCGGGACGGGGCGACCTGGGACTCGAGTTCAAGCCAAAGTGGCTGGCACAGTCGCCCATTGCGCCCGAGGACGCCAAACGGTGCCGCACTTGCGCACGTGAAGCCTTTCGAAATGGCGAGAAGCAAGCAGAGGGCAAGAAGACTACCCCGCCAGTGTGCCCATTAGGTCTTGTGGATTCAGACCCTGCTGTGGTGCTAGAGACTATCCAACTGCTCGCCCCTGACTGGACACCTGAGGAGCAGGATCGACTACAGCGTGCATTCTCCAGCTCAGGTATTTTTCACAAACTCAGAGATCTGCAAGTCCAGGGTGATCCGGGTGACACCATGTTTACCAACCCGCAAGATGAGGACTTTGGACTTGCCATGACCCTCAGGGACTGTACTTGCTTCGTTCGCATGCCCAAGGCTGCAGATGGCGAAGTCGAGATTAAGCTCGCCGATGTAGATAGGAAAAATTGGGAGAGCAAGGCCGAGTACTGGCAGCACAGCCACACCAACCTGGTAGAGAATGGTTATTATCACGGGACAGAAACTCCGAAAATGGAAACAAGATGTCTCATTGAGAGGTACGAATAGACGGAGTGGAGATATTGATTGATGGAGCGGCGGTTGCAGATAATGTAAGAGATATTGATCAACTGCGTGCATAAGAGAGAGAGATGACGAGTAACGGGCTATGAGATGAACCATTAGTGTAATGTCTTTTCAGTTAATGCTGTATACCAAATCCATTGCTTGTGTTGCTGAGGCTGCTCTGTAGCCAGAGTTCATAATGATAGTGTAGCCGTGTTGCACGGCTTGCTTATCCTTACTAACGAACTCTAGGACTCATACTAGACGTCCGTGAAAGTCACATGCTAGAGAGTATAAGCATATCAAAGACCAACCATACGGCTAGTACCATCATATCTTTTTTTTGGTTTGCACCACCACCACTAGGTTGGGTTTATAAGAGGCAGTATAGGATTGGCAGGCTCCATATCCACGTGCATAACGCAATAGCATATGACGAGGTCGCTAAGAAGAGAGCTAAAGTGTAGCACGGGCGCACGCCTCGAAAGCCAGAGCAGTTCGTCATTCAACCGTGCCACAATGCAAAGAATGGCGAGACCATCACCCCACTACGGGCCTCATACCCATGGAGATCTACTGTGCAAAAGACGTGCGGGCAGCTGGGATGTCGATTATGCACAAATAATGACTACGAAAAGAGGTTGCAAATGCATGGATGGGCATAAACACACTATGATAGCATGTTCCGTCGGCTCCGTTCTACCCCGTATTCATTGATAATTTGACATGTCGGACAAAGCCGGGGTAACCAGTGAAGCTGGAAGGAAGCTCCTCGGGTGTTGGAAAGCTGCTAAAGTCCGGAATGCATGCATACATACTGTGCGGCATTCAGACATACCAATAGTAGGGCTTCTAACACGGTACACAGTCAGTATGATCGCGTGACAACCTCGGCGGGTTGAAATGGAGGCGGCATGCAGAGAAACCCACCACTGAGGTCGAGATTCTTAATGCACTGACTGATGACTGAATGACTGACTGACTGACAGCATCATCTGGGGTCCCTCCAGGATTTACAACTGTGCATGCAGGTGGTCATGGCAATCATGGTCCCTTTGCCCACTCTTGTCTCGGGGCTTCGAGGGTTCTCAGGTCTTGGTGTCCGGTCATTGGACCGCCGACTCTGCTGCTAGGTCGAGCTAGACCCTTCTGAGCCAACGCGTTTGTTTCCGGCTCCGCGCCTTTAGACGAGAAGCTGAGAAGTTCCCAAGCTTAGCAGCTCTAGGTGCTGCTGCTCCACCCTTTCCACTCCACCTTTCCCTCCCTGCTTGCACTATTTTCTGCCGGTCCTGCGCAGAAAGTGAGAAAAAAAAATTCTGGACGCTGCGGCCAGTGAAAATCGACAAATGCCCCGAACCCGAGGTGCTCCAGAGTTCAAAGCAAGCACACGAGCTGCGCATAGCGTCATATTTTCCTCCGCATCTACCACCACTCAATCACAACTCGACCATCTACTTTTTTACCTTCAGATCTGTCGATTCCTTGTACTACCACCCAGAGCTTCGCCTATTACTGTACTATTTACCGACCGCCTGGAGCTTGATTACTCAGATTCGAGCTTCAACCACTGGCAGCAATTCCGAGCTCTCCTACGCACACCCGGAGCCGCGTGTATCATCATCAACAATCACCACCATCGTCACCAGGAAACCACTCCCTCGATCTGGGGATCGCTACCTGCTAAATCACCATCTGCGACAATCCCTCAACCGATGCATACGATGCGACTCTAATACAATCAAGCCATTTGCCGCCCTCCCCCCACGACAGAAATGGCCTTCAATTTCAACTGGTCGCCTTTGGCGGCCGACGAGTCCTTCTACCAGCGAGCCCGCGATCTCCTCACCACGGCTTTGAACAAGAACCCAAAGCCGCCCATCATTGTTGATGATATCCTCGTCACCGAGCTCAATCTCGGAACTGTGCCGCCAGAGCTGGAGATTCTCGAGATTGGTGACTTGGCCGAGGATCGCTTTAGAGGAATCTTCAAAATGTGCTATACCGGCGATGCGTACTTGACTTTGAAGACGAGAGTTCAGGTATGAGCTACTTTTCACCCTCTACTCTGCCCTGGATGACACCAGCATTCCCCGGTCCCTTTGATGCGATGCGCGACATTCTCGTTGATGACAAGGTCAATCAATTTATTCGCTTGTCTATTTTCCCCAGATCATTTCGGAAGAAGTGGATTCGGATCTCCAGGGTCTCAATTTTCCTAATACTAGCAGCTTATCACGAGCAAGTGCTCAACCACGCGATACAACGCAATGCATTTCTCTTCCAAGCATTAGTTTGCTCTTGCTATTCAACACAAACCGTTTCCATCATCATCTCTACCAATGACTCATCATCGCGCAAATCCCTCTTACATATCCACATTATTCCCCTTGACTCTTGTCGCATCGGTGGACCGGCGCATGAAACAGAGGAAATTGGAGTCACAGGGATGCGCGCTTCTCTCTCCAACTTGATCATAAACTCCAACGCTCGTGCACCACAACAAACACTAATGCGGTAATCACCTAGGCAAACCCCTTGAACACATACTTGTCTGCAAAGCCATCGTTCACATCCCCACAGCCCTTGGCTGCTGCGGCGGGTCTGACGATACCTCTGTCTATAACCTTGTCAGAGATCAAGCTGTCAGCCTTTGTAATATTAGTCTTCTCGAAACAAAAGGGCCTGACGATAGTCTTTCGAAATGACCCACTCGAGTCGATCAAGGTCTCGTCAACCTTTGACTCGATCCAGTTTGTTCGGGACTATTTGCAAAAGACCATTGAGGGTCAGCTCCGAAACCTGTTCATGGACGAGCTGCCATCAATCATCCACAAGCTCTCTTTGCGTCTGTGGTGCCCGGATCAACTCCCACGGGAAGATGCAGACGCATCAAAGGAGAATGCCGACGATGAGGTTGCCGTCGACCCTTTTGCTGCACCACCTCCAGATGCCGTCGACTCGAGAGGTCACGTGCTTGACGCCAATGAACTCGCATCTATATCGTTAGATGGTGGCGCTCAGCTGCACTCTCTTTTCTCGCAGAAGAACTTGCTCAAGCTGGCTGCTCTGAACGAGTCGCACCGGACTCTGTCGCTGTTCACCCCTGGAATTCAAAACGCCATGTTCAGAGCTTGGCTCGGACCCATGGACCGAGCTGATACCGGCCGCTCGACCCCGCTCGCCACTCCAAGTCTGGTGCGAACGCACTCGGTGCAAGGAAGCTCGACGACATATACCTTCACGGACGCGGCCAGCGTCGACAGCGGGTCGATCTCATCCCGGCCATCTTTGCTGAGCTTGAATTCTGCGACCACGGGCTTGACGTTGTCTGGTGGCCGGAAGCGAATGTCCAGAAGAAAGAAGACCCGTGTGGTTAACCTACGCCGCTCCAAGAATGATACAGTCAGCGAGACGGCAAGCGAAGCTGAAGAAACTGCTACCGAAACAGATTCTGTAGCTGGCCCAAGCTCTGAGCCCATGCCCTCCTACATCCAGGAAGATCCCGAGGAAGCTGTACCACAGGCAGAGCCATCGCCAAGGTCGGTACGCTTCAGACATATCGATGAAAAGGTACTGCCGTCGCGCAGCCCTCTGAACTTGGAAATCTACAATGAGCCAGCCAAGTCTGGAAACCATACCAAGGCCTCCAAGGCACAACAAGAGAAGGCCACCGAGGCCGTTTCTGCCAATAACAAGCACAACGAGGGATCCGAGACCTCGTCCGTTATTCTGGAGCAAGCCTGGATAACAAAGATGGCTGGAGAGATTGCTCGCCGAGTGTACGACGAGAAGCAACGCAACCCGACCTTCTGGGCAGAGAGAGACGATGTTCCACCTCCAGCCTACGAAGCAACCCAATAGATGTACAAAACAAGAAACAACAACAATAACCACCACTCACTGCTCTTTTGAAGAGATCGATTTCCTATGTCACACTGTACGAAGACAGCTTGGCGTTGGATTTGCTAGGCGCAAGCGGGTATCGAATTTAGCGATATCCCAATGTTTAATGTGTATTTTACAATGCACTTGTATGGCGTTCAGGGACGGGAAAACTGAAAAGGGATCAACTTTGGAATTTTATGACTTTCTGAGCGGGACTAGATGTTCCGACACGGCCAAATGATATACTTTTGGCATTGGCACAGCACGAGGGCTTCCGTCACTCTTTGGGACGTCTTCGCATTTCCTTTGTCTTATGAAGAGGTATGAGCTGCCGAGAGAGAAGATGGCAATGCTCTGTAAGACAGATGAAGGAATCTAGAATGGCGATAGAAGATTTGCCAAGGGGTTAGGCAAGGACTCGGCTTTGCACGCAGTTTCCAATGTCATCCCGGACGATTCTGGTTTTCGACCGCGCGATGGATGACATTCACTCAGGGCTTAAGGACCCTAGAGAGAATCACTCCAATCTAAACACCTAAATCGAAGATTATATATCGAACACTTGCTTTCAATGACCGTGACTATGCACCAACTTTTGAGTGTGATACTTTGACAATCGAATCTGGCTCGCGCTTCGACAGTCTTAACGATGTCACCTTTATGATACTGGCATGATCGAATTTCTATTTAATCTTTGTATTGTGATCTGGAGATGCACTTTTACATATGATACATTCTATATGGAATACTTCCCTGGAGGCGCAGTGGCGATCTGATACATACAAGTACACTCGGAATTTCTCGCTGGGGCCGTTCATTGTCTATGCATTATGTTACAGCATCCCCTTCCTCCAAGCCCGGTTTGCTAGCTCTTCAATCTCCGGAACCTCAACGGGCCCTCGCACGCTCTGATCGTCCATGGCCTCCACGACGGCCTCGGCAACGATATCGACCTTTAGAGGCTTGGCACCAGCCGCCCCCATGAAGCTACCAAGCACACCACCCGTGACCTTGTTGAAGATGGCTCCAGCACCCGTCATGGCGGCCAGGGGCATGGTCAAGGGCCGGCTCGAGTCGTACATGAAGGGCGGCCGGGGAAAGATGCCTCGCATGCCAGGAAACTCGCTGGCAATGGTACTCTCGGCCTCGCGCTTGGTGCTAATGTAGCGCGCGGGCAGCACGGGGGCACCGCCGGCAGCCGAGACGTAGACAAAGCTCGCGGCACCGACCCCGGCGGCCTCCTTGGCCAGCATGATGGCGCTGTCGCGGTTCATGTTTTCATACGTGAGCTGCTCGCGGGTCTCGGGCGGGCGAATGTCCTTGTCCTCGCTGGCGTGGCGCTCGAGCGGGTTGCCCGGCCGCGCGCCGCCGGCAAAGGCCTTGCGCAGGCCCGACACGGGGGACTCCTGGCCCCGGAGCACGCCCTTGTAGTCGGCCTCGAGCAGGATGCCCATGCTGTGCACGACCGAGTCGGCGCCGCGCAGGAGCGGTGCGTACGTGGCTGGCTTGAGGATGTCGGCGCGCTCCCAGCTCACCCGGTGTGCCCAGCTGGGTGGCGTCGAGGACGCTGTCACTGTCTCCCACTTTGGTTCTCCGGAACGACTAGAGATTGACAAGAAGAAGTCGAAATTAGCTGAAAGGATCATTAAAAACATGGTGAGAGAGGTATATATGGCGTACCTTATTGATGTGACGTCCCAGCCCCGGGCTACAGCATATTTGCAGATTCTCGAGCCCAAGAAGCCGTTTCCTCCGCATACAATAATTCGTTTTGTAGCTTTTGTTGCCATTGTTATCGGTTGAAGAAAATGCAAATCTTTGAAATCCAGTGACTTTCCACGTCTTAAAAGTTGTTCACCAAACAATAAGCCGGCCGAATAGTGTCCGACCAGTCAACTAAAAGACCGTAACGTAAAATGGAGCTCCGGAAACTCTTTTATTCGCACAAAATTCAATCTCTTTTCGAGTTTTATGAAATGCAGCGAATTGCAAGCGAAAGAAAAAAATCCCAAATGAATATATTAAAGCAATTGACTTGATCTGGGCATTCAGTATCATGAAAATCGGCGTGGATCGTGAAATTTCTCAGTCCAAGAGCTCGGCCAGATCTTCACTTACACAGAGCTTCCAGAAGCTCCATCAAAGTCATGTCATCATCGGCGCATGTGCGAGGCTGAGAGCTCCAAAAAATTGGATCAACCAAAAGGCGGTTCCACTTACCCTCCAAGCACGAACGCGCTAGTGGGCAGCAGCACGACGCCCCACCAACTGCATGTGTCCCGCCAAAAAAGTGTACCCTTTAGGCCTTCGGGGTTCCCCAGGCTGAACTTTTACTCTTCATTCTCATTCCCATGGACTTTTACCTATTCATCATTGTCACCATCAACCGTCGATCGTGTCTTTTTCTCCGAGGCCATTCATTAAAGGCGCGCGACGCGTAAAGAGTTTCTTCCACAATGGCACCCGCTAATGCCGGCAAGCGAGTCAAGGGCGTACAGATCTATCGCCCCTTCATATACGGCACCACTGCGCGTCCCTTCAACGACACTGACAACATTCGTCCCCCGGGCGTACCAATCGACCACACCCACAGCTGGACAGTATTCGTCAAGGGAGTAGAGGATACGGATATCTTTTATTGGCTCCGTCGCGTTCAGTTTAAGCTACATGAATCGATTCCGAACCACTTGCGTACTTGCGACGCTGAGCAGATCATCCGAGACAACGAGAACAAGCCCGCGGCCAAGAAGCAAAAGGGTTTCGTGGTAAACGAGACGGGATGGGGAGAGTTTGAAATCACCATCAAGTTGTACTACGACAGCAAGAGCGGCGAGAAGCCCCAGACCTTGTACCACCACCTGCGCCTTCACCCGTATGGCCGCACAGAAGAGGAGAGGGAGGCCATGCGCAACAATGGCACTGGCGAGGTTCTTGCTTGGACATATGAGGAACAGCTTTTCAATGAGCCGTTTGAAGAGTTTTACAAGACCCTGACGTCGGGGGCGCATAACAAGGGACAGCCGCCGCCAGGCGGCAAGGGCAAAGGCAAAGGCAAGGCCGCCCCCAACCAAGGCAAGCAAGAGGAAGGCGACGTCAAGGAACGCAGTGCCATGATACCATTGATGAATCGACCTGGCCAACCATTCTCTCGGGAGACGGAACAACTGGAACTTAAGAGGTTGAAGGAGGCAGAAGAGAAGGTTTCAGCCATGATCCTTGAGCTCAACAAGCAGACGAAGCAGAAAGAGACCGAGTTAGCGGCCCTCAAGGCAGCCAATAGTCAGGCTGCACCGGCATAGAGCGTCGGTGCCAGCAGCGCCGTGACAAAGGATATACCGCTACATGCAAAGGACTCGAACAAAAAATCGCAGCAGAAGAAGAAACAAACGGATTCTCCATCCAAAATCGTCAAGCTTAAGATGCCCGCTTCAATGTTGAGCGACGCCCCTGCTCACGGCACTAGGGGAGCTATCAGCGGTACCCGGGCACAGAAGCAAATCGCTCGCGAGCAGAAGGCGGCCGCGGCCGAGGAGCAGATTAAGCGCGAAGCTGACACGGTCGTTGAGACTGCCCGAAAACAGCGCGAAAAAACCATGGAACTCTACGACAAGAGGCTCCATAAGAGGGCCAAAGCCAGCAAGAAGAAAGTGGCACACCGTGCGGAATCATTGACGCAAGAAGATACCTTCTTTGTCCCGGATGTCGAAAATGTAGAAAAAGCCATAAAGGCCGGAAAGCCCGAAACGGCCGAATATGCAGAAGATTCTGAAGACTCTGAAGACTCCCAAGAGGAGGAAGATTCCGACGATGTCTAGGAGCCAGGCCAACGACGTTCACGTTATGGCAGGGCCCTCCAAAAGAGTAACCGTGCAAGGCGCTGATCTTAAGCACAATGTCTTGGGGTTCAATGAGAATGTCATTGCGAAACCCACGCCCTAAATACTGTGCTCTTTGCTTTATTGATCATTTCCAGCGACTAGACTAGGAACTGATAATACCCCAAGACGAATACCAAGCATCAGCACAAACGTATGGTCACAGGCTTTGAGCTATGCAAATGAGGTAGATACTCACTGACTGTACTAAAGCAACAAACTTGAAGACAGAGCAGGGGCTGGTCAGATGGCTTTTACGGATCGAGTTGCAACTTGCAAATGTCATTACGCAGGCCGGAAAATGGGCCCAGCAATTTTCTGCAAACTTGCGAATTAGCTTGGTTCATCCGGTCTTCTTTCCTAGTCGAACATATGGATAGTCAAGAACAGGATAAAACAGAAGGTTATTGGTGCTTTGCCTTCACAGTAAAGTATATAGTGGCGTGGTAGTGTACAGGTCAAGATCCCATGTATCTATCCTCAAGCAGTTGTAGAGGTAGTACTAGCAATCATATTGCGTCAGAGGAAATTCTAAATCATACGCTTGAAATTCTTAATAGTGCGCCCAATAAGAATAATGACTTGATTTCAATATGAGGTATGATTGTTAAAAAGGCACAGAAATATTACGTTTTATGCGAGAACACAACAGCTGGGATCCTTTTCTCCAGTGCCGAAGATCCTTTGCATACAGATTCAACTAGGTTAGATTCTTCCTTTGGAGGAGCATTTCGAGCCTCCCGTCGTGCTGTTCGCAGCACAATTTGCGTCTGGCCAAGACATGTTGACACCCCCTAGATCAGCAAAGACCTCATCCCAAAACTCACATTCGGAGAAATCCAACTGCGTAGTCTCGCCAGACTCTTGAAACCAGAGCCCACGCGTCTGACAAGCGTCAAAGAGCGGCCAGGACTGCCCCTCTACAGAAGGGTTCCCCCGTACCGCCATGGCCGTCCACGCTGCTGTCAGCGCATGACTGAGGGCGAATTCCGCGGCCGTGGCGTTGCAGCTGCCATTACCCCAGGGCTGATTGACGAGGTTGCCAAAGACAAACGGCAGCTCGGCCGTGTGGGTAGAGAGGAAAAAATCCGCCACGTCCGGCGACGGGAACGCCGTGCCCGACTCCCAGAGCCACGGACAGCTCGGGGTGTGGTTGAAGCGATATGCGTACGCTTGCGTGCCGGCGGCCGAGGCGGCGCGCAGGGCCTTGTAGGTGCTGCAGGTGTAGCTGGACTGTGTCACAATGTGGGTTATGGCCGCGACCACGGCTTCGGTCGTGGTCGACCCGGCGCTCTCGAACAGCGAGAGCGGGTATTGTTGGCTGATGGCGGAGCTGGCGGGGCCCCATTGAGCGAGAAAAGACGTGTAGTTTTCCTCGGCTAGAGGCTGGTCGCTGGTCAAGTAGATTGGGAGAACGAATAACGTGGCGTCGAATTCGTCTGTGGTCAAAAGGTTATGCGTTAGCTTTTCCTTCTGCATGTTGGAGGAGAAGTAGGTACTGACTTGATCCCGCAATGATGGGAACCTGAGAACCAACTTCCAAAGGCTGTTTCTTGATGATTTCACCATCGAGGACAGTGCCGCTCAAGCTCGTGGTGTTGGGTGTGTTGATGGCAAAATTGGAGCCGACGCTCAACCCATTGCCAAACCCTGGAGCCAACGCCGGCGTCGTTTGAAAGGCCTGAATGAGTTCATCGGCGGATTTGGATTGTAGGCAGATGAGCTGAAGTGTTTATTCAAGGAATCAGTACAAAATACAGCCCCGTCCATCATTTGGGACGACGAAAACTTACGTCGTTTGTGCTGCAGTTCAAGGTCTCTGCGAAACTGGAACCGCTGAGCTGTGCAATGTCGTACGGTACTATGTCTTGGCCACCGCCTGATTCAAAGATGGCGGCAGAAATGAGCGATTTGGCTTCTGGCAGAGTCGATACGACAAATGCATCATCGGCTCCGGCACTCTGCCCAAGTAACAAGACTTGGGACGAGTTGCCCCCAAAGCTGACAATATTCTCCTTGACCCAGCTCAGAGCCGCCAAGTAATCTTGAATCGCCATGTTGCCTTGAATGCCGGCGCTGTCGAGGGCCAGAAAACCCAGCGGACCGAGGCGATAATTGAAAGTTACAACGATGGCGTCGGTTGCGAGACTGCAGGCATCGTAAAGAGGGTAGGAGGCCGCGCCTCCAATGTTGCCGCCGCCATAAGCCCAGACCTTGACGGGGAGAGAGGAAGTATTTGTCGTGTCTGGAGGCACGTACACATTCAAGTATAAGCTGTAGTAGTCAGTCAGTCAGTCACGCCTAAAAAAAAACCATGTAGGTCCATTATGCTCACCAGTCTTCAGATGGAGTTGGATTCTCCACGTCGAATTCGGAGCCCCATTGAATACAAGGAGGCGCCACGTGGGTGGCCTCGAAAACGACTCCGGCTTGAGATGTGTTCAATGACAGAGGTTGCGGTGGCATGAAACGCAGTTCGCCAGTGGGAGGCTGTGCATAAGGAATCCCCAAGAAGGAGGTTGCTGGTGAAGTATTGCACGTCTGCCCGCGGAGGGCGCCGGTGGACAATTGAACGATGGGATCGTGCTGGGCCAGCACGCTGCCTATGGCCATGAGGCTTGCCATTGTGCTTTTAAAGGACATTACAAGATCTGGTAGAAGGCAGTGAAGTGATTGTAAAGATGGGAAAAAACAAAGTGAGAATTTCTTGGCTGAGAGAGAGGTACTGCCATGATTTATACCAAATTTCTCTGCCTCAAAATATTTGAAGTACAAGTCCGTAAGACGTAGCGTTAACAGATCTCGTCATTTTCTACACGATAGTCGTGGTAAGACTGATGCAAGCTGGCAAGCTATATCGACGGCAATGAATTACAAAACATCTTGATTCGTCAATGCCAAAAGCAATGTTCACCACCTGGTGCCTATGAGATATTCTAAGCCACTACGAGGATCCGGTATAATAGCGCTATATAGTACGCTTTACCCAAATTAGAAGCATTTCGAGAGATGTGGGCGGCTTATAGTCTAGACTTTGCATGGATCTTCTAACCCAATTCAGAGGTATTTTGAGAGATGAACTGCCTAGTCCGAAATAGTTGTGGCAGAGTTGGGTGTAGGCAGACACTTTGCTTTTCCTCCCTCTCGAAATTGAAATAAAAAAAAAATTGCAAGTTTTATTCGCCAAACGCGACAAGAAGTCCAACTCCTTGTAGTGAAACTTGCACCCTTAGGAGAAAAGAAAGAATGTTCCTCCCTCTGTTTTCTTCCCATTCATGTACTACTATCCAAGTATCTTCTCGTCAAGTGTATCCATATGCTATGCCAAACCCATAGACATCCCCAACATGTCTCATTATCTTGCGCATCCAGACTGACAGGCTCTTGTGTTCGTCAATCTTTGCCTTGTTGTCTATACCGTTCTGCCCAGCATTTATACTCTGTGTTGCGGCCTGGTTTCTTCCGTGGCAGACATTCTGATCGCTACTGGACCGAGTGATATCGAGCGAAGTATCTTCTCTCTCGAACGGTAAGATAGTGCTGTATACCTGGGCGACACGCAACGGAAATATGAGGAAAAGAGCTCCAGCGTGCCCATAGTTTGGGTGTAGTAGGAAGTCAACAGTGCGACAGATATCGTGTACGGCGTAATAGTCTGATTGACTCTCGTGTGGAAATAGTAGTGGTACGTTGGTCTTAAAGCAGAAGCGACGGGTTGCATCACCAGATTTGCTTCTGCCCGCATCTTGCGGAATGCTAGCTTCGTAGGAAGAACAAGGCGGTGGCGTATGGAGGTGCTCGAGTTCCTGCATGATATCCAGACTTCTCGCTAGACTGTGGAGGATTAATAGGCAGGTATGGTAAAAGTTCATCTCGACTGCTCGATAGAGGTCATTAAAGAAGAGCACGCTGCCGTAAATTGGCCTTCCTGTCTCGCTGTTTACTGGAAGTGGAACTGCGCAATGCTGGTTTCGCGCCGCGCCGCTTCGCCCAGCAACCGGCAAGTCATGGCAGCAATTTGGATGATCCAATTCCCATTGCCACCGTATGTCGAGTAGTTTGATATACAGAGAGACTATTTTCGCCCGCATTGACGATCGAAGGTCGTCAGCCCGAGGATCACATGTGTCGTCAGCAATAATAGTGGAGTTTTGTTGTATTTCCAATAGCCGCTGCTGATCTTCCAACAAGCCTGGGATACAACAGATGATGTCCATATATCGTGCTGTGAGAGACTTGCTCCCGGGATCCTCATCCCATGGGACTTCCTGCCAACAGGGCTGTTCTAGAAAGGTCCTGTGCTCGCCTTCCATATGTAAAACCATCTGTGGCGAGGTCTTGTTAGACTGCACAGTTCGAATTTCAGGGTACAATAATGAGAGATTTCTTACAATATGTGCTCTAGCCTGTCCTAATATCAATCTCATAGATGGCTCGCGAAATACGGCTGGGCCACATGACTCAATCAGAGCAGCCAACCCGCGAACATGATGCTTACATGAATCTCTCGTCGTTGCTGCAAGCAACTGAGATTCTTAATTAGCTCTGAACGCTCTCTCCTCTCACTGAACAATGAAGAGCTCACCTCAAAGACTGTCATATTCATGATGATAGCCAGCAGTGGCACGTTGTTTGCGGATCCGTGAACGCTATTATGCTGCGCCAGCATGGCCCGAAGCTGCTCCAGCGCCATGCCAGACAACTTGGTCGCTTGGTATACGGTCTGGGCATGTCGTGTCAGACGTCCTCGCAGGAGCAGCGTCGCCGCTTCAGTCGAGACGTGCAGTAGATGATGCTCTCGATCAGGCGCTTGCCCATGATGATGCGAATCTACGTGAACGCCTTGCGCCAAGAGAAGTTGGTGTATAAAGTTCTCGGCCTGCTGAAAGGCGGGTCCTTGATGTTGGGCTGAACGGGCAGCGGTAGAGATGGTGAGGGTTGAATCTTGCCGCTGTGCTGTCAAGACCCTGGACGCGATGCTCTTTGCACGGGCATTCTTTGGCACACCGTCGATGAATATCAACGGCCGATCGTAGCCCTGACATGTATAACCGGTCTTTTCACATCGGTAACATGTTGGGCGTCGTTCATCTATGTAGCCAACCCATGGGTAGTCAGTAGAGCGTCTAGTTGCGTCAGATGGTTATAAATGGCATACCGCATCGTATATGCCGGGACTTGCAGGTCGCACAGGCTTTACTACGTCCCGCGACGCCGACCATGGTGACGTTTGAGCCAAGAGTGAGCTGGTAGTCGTCGCGCCATATGCACCATCTGCCAAGGAGGGGAGTTGATGGGGAATGCTGAACATGGGACAAATCAAAACACCATCTGTCTCCGTGGCTTGGTGCACAACTACTAAATGCTTAGCGCTTACTATAGTGCAGGCGAGAACTAGTGTGCATTAGTGTTTCGAGATTAGAACCAACTGCTCCCCTATGCAGATTCAGTATGAGACGCAATCAACATGTGCTGCAAGAGTGCCATTAATTCCAACTATAAATTGCCGTCCATATTCACAAGGACGATTGCTCCGTTTATAACTGTGGCTGTCTGGAGTGTGCTGCTACGTTGAGGTCCTAATTGATTATATCTAGCAGATGATGTTTGAATAGCCTCTCGGTAGGAAATTGAGGCGTGCTTAGAGAGAAGCCTGGTTGCATCCACTCGCTGGGGTGGTACCATAAGCGGCTCGTCCTCATTATCGGCCTCGAGTGGTGGAGATGACCCAGCAGTTTCCACATGGGATGGTAAACCCTGGCCTTCCACCTCTATTGTCATCCTAATTGAAGTGCTACTAACTTTCTTGAGGGAATATCTCGTCTCAGCATTGACTCTTGTACCACTCAATTCTTTTCGCGTCAGAGTCGAGGCGTCCTGAAAGTCGCTGAGTATTATTGAACCGGCCAAGTAATAGAGGCTTCCGGACACGAATTTCGGGTTCACTGGTATGTCTGGATATCTTGTGGCCATTTGTAATAGCAGTACTAGAAGCATAAAGGCCAAGATGGCGACCGCGGCCCATGTACAGACTACATGCAGAGTCCGGGTTTGGGTAGGGTTGAAAGGAATATTTGAGAAAAGGACTGGAGTGAGTTTGGATAGAACACCAGCAAGTGCCACGAGTCCCGTGATGGAATCTCGTCGTTGAATTGCATGAATGACTCCAGCGAAAGGATTGGTGGGAGGTGATACTAGAATCGACTCCTTTGAGGACTGCGGCCGTCTAGATAGCCGTCGGTATGGTCCCATGGTAGAAACCCCTGGAGATTCGGGTCATTTGGCATGTTCCGCGGCATACTGGTAATTGAAAGATTGTACTTACATGAAAACTGATACTGCCAGAAAGAAGGAGATTATAAGTCCCACACTCGTTAATAATAGTCGAACATCAAAGCTCTGATTATCCATGAATTTCTCAAACGGGGTTTGTAGTCGAGTCGAATTATAGTAAACTATCAAGATGATGGTTGCACATATTGTCAAGAAAAAAGAAGTTCTGACCCTGTGATCTGTCCGGGATAGACTGCCGAAATATTCAAGCTTAATATTTTCATAGGGCTGTACCTTTGACATTTTGAGACCAGAATAATCCAACAACTGAGAAGTTTCGTTGTTTGGTTGTGAGTCCAGGTGTCGACTCTCGTTGGTGTCGGTTCCGGTATCAATCCCATACACAAGATGCCCCTCGGCATTCCTGAAATAGCGGAGAGAGAAGATATGGTCCCCAAGCTCACGGTCAAGTTTGCACATCCTGTGTTGCCGCTTCTTCGACCTGGGCTCGATCACCTGGAAAAGTGATTTGGTAGTCTCGGCTTGTAGTAGTGCACCAAGGTTGGCCAAGCTCGTGGGCGGCGCTGCTACACCCGAGATCCATCTTCTCAAGAAAATTATGAGAAGTATCTCGGTAAGAAGCATGAGAACAAGAAGCACCTCTACCACAAGACTGGAACGCACATTCAACGAAAGACTCATGAAGCATCCGCTGGAACTGTCCGGTGCACAGTTGCCATTCAGCTTCGTCCCGAAAGCCTCGCTAGACAAGGCAACGACCAGGGTGGACGAGTACAACGAGAAATTGCTCAGAAACGACACGGGCTCTCTGAATCGCCGTAGAAGTCTCCAGCTTGTTATTGGCCCCTGGAGACCGCCAGTGTCCAAGCACAGTGAGTCAGCTGCTTCTGCACCGCCTTGCCGAGTCAAGGCCCGGAATGGCAACAGACTGAAGATCGGAGCTGATGAACTGCGCTAATACGGATGCCACGAGACTCAGGAGAATTGGGAGAAAATAGCCGGATACATAGTCAGGCTGAGTGATGGGATGATAGGAGGCACTCTGAGCACAACTATAAGAATCTTTAACTTCAGGTCATGCTGAAGGAGTTGGTTGGTTGCCTGTGGGTGGAAATGCTTCTGTATATGTAGAGAACCCTGTGGCCGTAGCAGTGGCGACGCCGTTGGAGTCGGTTAGAGTGACTGGTCCTGGACCAGCGTATCTATCATTATCATGAAAGAAGTTGACCCACGGGAACGGTATCTAATCGAGACAACTCTTATCAGATAACGAGGTGAGATATGAGGCTGACGACAAGGGCTAGCATGAACCGCTTGGTGCCCTGCTGGTAAAGTCCAAAATATAGAAAGGAATAGTAGAAGTTACTGTGAGTAAGATATACCAATCCTTTCGGCCAATGAATATTCCTTTAACTTTTGTTGCGCAAGTTTTGTGCGAACAACATATTCAGACTCAGGAATCAGTTTAGGTATCCTCAATTTCCCACTCCCAAAGACCAAATGTTGCGTGGGAAGGCAGTCATAAAGGCAAATGGGACACAATGACAGGATGCTGTGGCAATAGTTCAGCGAACTGTGCCGACTGGTCAGCATGTTTTCAAAGGCCAACTAATTGGCGACTTTTTTCAGAATATGGTCAGGACATCATTTTCCATCTAAAAACTCACGAGAATCAACCTACCCGAGTAGGGAAACCCGTACTTTTTGGATCAATCCTACAAGTAGGCAGTTCATGGCACAAATGTTGGATTGCTGAAGTACCATTCCCGACAGGCTAGATACCGGCCGATTGGACAACTCTGATCCTAGTGTCCAAGTTGCAAGCCAAGGTAAGTTTCAATCGCACTTGGTCTGGAAAATGGGCAGAGCAAGACAAGGTCAAGTTGTGGACACTTGGAAGCAACCGACAAGGTAGTTTTGCCGAATTGTTACTGTCGAAATTAGGAACGAAATCGTACCTGGACCATTTGACAATCTTCATGTCTCGATGTAAGTTAGTCGTAGTCGTGTACGCGAGGACCGCTAAGCTTTATTTGCTTCAAGTAAACGAAATGAAAGTAGCCGTATTCAGCAACAAAGAGGCGACTGATATAGAGAAGCCTGAATGGAAATGCATGACAAACTCACTAGCTGGTCAATAGGCCAAGTTGAGGTTTAATGGCACATGCACTCATTTGCAAAAGACTTCGATTTAGCTTGAACTATAAAAACCAACCCTAGAATAATCTTATTATTCCTTTATGCAATATTTTGCACTAAATATTGTGGCCGCCAGGGCCGCCAAGAGACTTTGGTGGAAGAAGGTAATCTAAGAAAGCATTTAGGGTCTTTGAGTGTGGTCGAAGGCTGATATAATGTCAGCAAACGGCAGCGAAGCAAGATGATCGTTGATGTCGAGGGCCAGCCCTCAGTATCAGCAAACAACCAATATGGTATGTCGTGTGACAGTAGAGTGATAGCGCAGCCTTGGAATAAAGCAGCCCCATCCTATGGTTTCTAACCATCACTTATTTCGACTTTGAGCTCTCTTTGAATCTGCACATGACCTTGACTTCACATGCAGCAGTAGGTTTTCACCAAGCAGGTAGATTGAAGATCTACTCATTTTGCCTTTCCTAAACATCAGAGATGGGAAAGTAGATGCAGATCTATCCTGTAGGCTGCTACAGATCTGGCTGGTGTTGCTATGTTTAATTCGTCCAGCGGTGCGCCGGCGTGTCCAGGGGTATGAGCTATGCGCACAAGAGGCAAAGAGGGTGTGTGGGATGTGCTTGAGCCTCGATGCAATTCGACGGTGCCTGGAGCTAATGCGAATAGTGACTGCATTCGACGGCATAATGACCTGTCCATGTATGCCTGTTTACCAGGTCAACGGCTTACGGCAATTGAGTTCGCTTGTCAACAACCAATTGTGCTACGCGAGATTAACCTGTTTTTGCCTTTTTTCATGACCCGTGATGATGGTTCAGGGAAAAACTTGAAAAGACACGTTTGAATTCCCATGCTCTCGCAAAGTAAGTACCAATCAAGTCGACGTTGCAGATACGAAATGAGTTTTCCCTTGGTTAAACCCTGGGTCTCATCTCCCATGGCCGGGCAGTTTGGTCCGGGGAACTTGGCGAGCTTGGGGCTCATTTTGAACATCTCGGCTCGTTGTACCGTGTTCCAATTCAAAGACACAAGCCCAGGATTCAGGCCTCAAGCTTGCCTTGTGGGCCGGCCCCGTTGATGGACTTGTCAGTGATGTCATTCATGCGACAGGGGGCAATAGTGGCCGCCGCTAATGTGGACAGCACCTTGGGGAGCCACTGGAGCTTGGCTGTTTCTGGCTTTGTCCACTGCCGAAAACAACAGACGGTCCCCATTTGCATCTTCCTACGTTCCCACGTCTTGCCAGAATGGACCAACTGGAATTGTGACTTGTCGTCCGTTGGATACTCGGACCGAACTCATGCAGCGGTCACCTGTTCTTCTACAGCTTCCATTTCTTTCTTTGAAAGCTTTTTCATTCGCTTTACAAACTGCAGCTCTTGCGCCGAGAGTGAATGGTCACTACTCACAAGACTGCTACTCCCTGAGCTCAACGGCAGCCAGCAAACCCCTTTGCACGACGTGACTGTGTCGGAGAATGACACTTGCAGATATATATGATAGCTCGACCCAGAGCGCTCAACAATACTAGACGTACTGCTCCCGCTATCCTTTACACGAGCACACGCATGATATGGTAGATTGTACTGAGTCGCAACAAGGAGGAGACAAGCATACCAGCACTAATCCGCAACAAACTCGAGTTGAAGAGCGCAAATGGCGTCTCTAGTCGAGCTCAACAAGCCATCCTCGGCTCCAATCATGGTCGATTCATCCGACGATGATACTCAGCTTCGCGAGACGAACAAGGACACACGGACGGCTGCCATTCTGCATAATCGACAGGGCAACGTTGTCTTCCCCGGCGAGATCCCTTCCGAAGTCGTCTCCCCCGAGATCGCCCAGTCATCGGCAGGCGACCAAGATAAAGCCAAGTCGCAGTCTACATCGGACGTACTGAGTTCAAATAAGCCACCCATAGCTACAAAAGACAGGAAATCTACAGATCGGCCATCTCTAGAGGGCTCCAAAAAGTTCGTGACTGATGTGCCACGTCGACCTCCACGACGAACATCTGCCGCGCCTCTTGTGAAGCGCACAGGGACAAACGTGTCCGAGCTCAATCGAGCGATATGGAGCCGAAACTACGAGAGTGATGGCGACATGTCCACTTCGTCGTCGGAATCAGAGGATGAGGAGGATGGGGGACCAGCTACCAGGGTAGGCACAACTGGTAGTATATCGAAGCCGAAACGTGCCAACACCGAGGACAAGTATCGTCGATTTGATCTAGCCAACGATAATTACAGCACTAGAGGAAAAGTATCGAGGAGAGATGGACGTTTGAATATTACTGTCAATGATACGAGCAACACTGGATACTTGGCCAAGGCATTGGGCTCGGCCGTCCACAAAGTCGTAACACCCGCCAAACACAAGGGAGACGAATTGAAAGCCGAGCGACCGTCGCCATCGAGACTGTCTTCCGCGAGTACTGCAACGTCGGAGAAAGTAAAGCGCCCCAAACTGAATATCGTCATCATGGTGATTGGTTCTCGTGGTGATGCGCAACCGTTTCTAAAGATTGGAAAGGTACTCAAGGAGAACTATGGACACCGTGTACGAATTGCAACCCACCCAGCGTTCCGCGAGTTTGTTGAGAAAGATTCAGGTCTCGAGTTCTTCTCCGTGGGTGGTGACCCGTCAGAACTGATGGCTTTCATGGTCAAGAACCCTGGCATGATACCAAAGTTGGAGACCGTCAAAGCTGGTGACATTGGCCGCCGACGAGCTGCCATGGCCGAAATGTTTGATGGGTTCTGGCGGGCGTGTATTAATGCTACGGACAACGAAAAGGACACGCAAAACCTCAAATTGATGGGCGGGAGGGCACCTTTTGTGGCAGATGCCATCATTGCAAACCCGCCCAGTTTTGCTCACATCCACTGTGCCGAGGCATTGGGCGTGCCCTTACATCTCATGTTTACCTTTCCTTACACGCCCACGCAGGCCTTCCCGCACCCGCTTGCTTCCATCAAGAAATCAAATGTCGATCCTGGGTACACAAACTTCATGTCCTATCCATTGGTCGAGATGATGGTATGGCAGGGTCTGGGGGATCTCGTCAACAACTTCAGAGTCAAGACGCTGGGTTTGGACCCGGTCTCGACTTTATGGGCACCTGGTTCAACTTACCGTTTGCACGTGCCATTTACCTACTTGTGGAGTCCTGGTATCGTGCCCAAGCCTGAGGATTGGGGCGATGAAATCGATGTAGCAGGATTTGTTTTCCTCGACCTGGCCTCAAGTTTTCAACCCCCACAGGAACTTGTTGAATTTCTGGACGCTGGAGACACCCCGATTTATATTGGTTTCGGGTCCATCGTGGTTGACGACGCGGACAAGTTCACAGAGATGATCTTTGAGGGAGTGAAGAAGGCTGGAGTCCGAGCGTTGGTCTCCAAAGGATGGGGAGGGCTGGGTGGTGACAATGTTCCTGAGAACATCTTCATGCTTGAGAACACGCCCCATGACTGGCTTTTTCCAAAGGTGAAAGCTTGTGTCATTCATGGAGGAGCGGGCACCACTGCGGCTGCCCTCAAATGTGGCAAACCCACCATGATTGTACCATTCTTTGGCGATCAGCACTTTTGGGGCTCAATGGTTTCAAATGCTGGCGCTGGACCCGAAGCCGTGCCCTACAAGAAGCTGGATGCCGACAAACTTGCCGAGGGGATCAAGTACTGTCTCACAGACGAAGCGTTGGAGGCAGTACAGAAAATTGCCAAATCCATCGAACTTGAGGGTGACGGGGCAAAAAACGCGGTCAGATCTTTCCACAACCACTTGGTCCTTTCTGGAGAAGAATCCATGCGTTGTGCCATCTTGACCGATCGGGTTGCCGTTTGGCGAATCAAGGACACTAGTATCAAGTTGAGTGCCATGGCTGCCGACATACTGGTAGAGAAAGGCTACCTCACATGGAATCGACTTCGCCCGCTGCGACACAAGGAATGGAACGACTTTGAGGGGCCCGGCGAGCCCATCACAGGTCTAGCCGGAACTCTTGCTGGAACTTTGGGCAACTTCTTTACTGGTTTCGGCAGCGTACCTTATCGTCTCGCCAAGACAACAAAGAAACGCGAGGAGCACAAGAAGAAGAAGATGGAAAAGCGACGACAGAAGCTTGAGCAAAAGAGAAGAGCTGCCGAGCCCAAGCCACTGGCACAAGAGGGAGTTGCAGGTTTCCCATTTCCACCAGCCAATACCGAGAATCCAGAGCAGCAGGCAGAATCTCAGCCTCAAAGACCGAAACCTGAAAGTCACCTGACTAACGAGTCCAACTTGACTGCAACTCCGGCAACCGCGCCCGCAGCAGAGGAATACGCCAACGAGGTTTCCGAAGGTCTCGGCCAATCTGGCCGTGCCCTCGCAAAGGCGCCAGTTAATTTGGCCGTAGCTGTGGCCCAAGGATTCCACAATGCGCCACGCCTCTACGGTGACGACACCGTTCGAAAGCCAATTCGCATCACGGGCATCAAATCGGGTCTCAAGGCCGCTGGATCCGAATTCGTCTATGGCATATACGACGGCGTCACGGGTCTAGTGAGGCTTCCGGTCAAAGGTGCCAAAGAAAGAGGTGTTCGTGGAGCGGCTGCTGGCGTGGCCATGGGCATTGGCGGTTTCGTCTTGAAGGATATATCTGCCATCGTATCGCCATTAGGATTAACCTTGAAAGGTGTCGCAAAGCAGGCGGAACGACGAGGTCAACCTGTCAAGTTCATTCGCCGAGCTCGGATTGTCCAGGCCCAACGCGAGATGAAGGACCTTTCGGTCGAAGAGAAGAAGACGGCATGTGAAGAAACTTATCGTGGATGGGATACCATGCGACAGCTTGGTCAAAGCGTCATGAATGAAAGCGAGAAACGCAGTCTCACAAGGCACTTTAGTAAAAGCCGGCATAGCGATCCTCATAAAGGCAAGCAACTCGGCAAATGGGGTACTGGAAGTGCCTTTGAGAATGTTGAGTCTGCCGAAAAGGCCATTGCTGCTATCAAGAGAGGTGATGATATCAATGTTGTTCTTGGCAAGAACAGGAAGAGCTTTGACGTGCGCAAGAGTGCAGACGTGCGCAAGGACAAAGACAGGCAGATCTCGTTGCATGACACAGACGAGGCGAAACAAGTAAAGGAAAAGGCACGGGAAAAGGCTGCGCAAGATGTGGAGGAAGATTTGCAAAAAGAGAAGCTGCCTCCTAGGAAACAGGACGAGGCACCTCTTGAGGCCAATAGCCCCGACCCTTAGTATGTGTCAGGAGGACGAAGGCGATGCCGAAATGATTATGCGTTGTGGGTTTGTGGAGGTGATTAATGGTAATGGCTCCGATATGGGTTGCGTTTGATACCCTTTTCTAGTTTATTTTGTTTTGACCCATGATACTCCAATGCCCAGGTAGCCATAATTTTTATTGAAAGTACATTTTAGGGATCCTTTCATAATATTTTTGGCAAAAACATTAGATGCTGAATGATGTGAAGATTTAACATGCTTAGACAGCATTTAGGTCCGTCAAGCATTATAGCATAAACTATTGATCGACTTTTGACCAAAGCGTGATCAGAAGGCCGCCCTCGCCTTGGACTGGGTCGGCAATTGGCATCGGAACTTGTGATATCTCGTCCCTGAGCTGTGACATGATGTCCCGATTATCACACCGCTCGCTCTTCCATTTCGGAGAGCCCACAGGGTATACCCCGACAAAGCGGTAGTCGTCGGTCATTTCAACATTCATATGCGCGGTACCGGCGGGTATAACGACCACGTCGCCGGGCGCAAGGGAGACGAGGCGGCCGTAGTAGGGGCCCCCGGCATCATTCTCCGGGTTTGGGGCGGTGGCGCCTGGGTCGGGGTCCGGGTAAGGGTCCAGCTGGCCCCGCCCCAGCAGCATGGTCGTGGTCCCGCTCACTACGCCGTAACATTCGTGCGTGTTGGGATGAAAGTGGTGCGTTGGCGTGCCTGGCCAGAAACCCTGTTTTCTCTGGTGTGAGAATTCCCCTTTTCTAGTGAAATGATTGAAAATAGTCTCGATTTGTTCTTTGTGCATATGATGTAGAGTTTGTTACGCAAATGCCCACTGGTGAAGGCGAGGCTCAGGGGAGGGGTCAGGTTGGAGGAGGGTTGATTGATTACCTTCTTTTCCCATTTGTTGGCCTCGAGAAATGCCGTTGTGGTTTCCTCTGCATGCGGTTGCGGAAGAGCACCCCGGTATACAATGACTGGAAGTTTGTTGTTGGGTACATAGGAGGTGGGTTTGAGGACAAAATGTTCTGTTGTGGCTGACATGATGATGGTGCGGAGGGCGAGGTTAGGGTTGCCGAGTTTCCAATGTCACTAAGCTCAGGTTGGCTCTGTTATTGGGGCGATAAGTTGAAGTTGGTGTGCTTCACTTTATGATTATCCACAGTTCGCCAATAGATTTCCAAGTACAGAGTACCTATGGACAAGCTCGAGCACGATAGACTTCAAGTATCGCTCCCAGCACAGAGTATAGCCTATTGAGTTCTGGTGGGTCAGCATCTGCTGCAATGCTGTGCGGAGGGGAAAAAGAAACAAATACAGTCGCCAGGTATTACAAATAATTTACCACTAGTCCGAGCAAATATGAGAATCTCGCAACTACCTACCTATTATTCCTTCATCTAGACGTACAGCGTGACAGTAGGACAAGCGAAGAATGAGAATGAGGAGAATCGCCATGTATGGCATGCACTAGTGTATTGGAAATATGGGCGGCTTCGGAAGTTCCATCGGGCACAGCCCGATGATCAGTGGGTACACGACGTTCTGGGCCTGGAGAGGGATCGTTGCATACCCTCAATACAGTGGGTATAGTTCTGCTGCCTAATCAGACGTTTCAGTAAACAGGAGTGCAAAGAAAATCTACTTTAATGTTAAAAGTAGAAGTTTCACAAGAACTAGGCTCCCAAGTATCCGCGTGCACGACATATCAAGACGGAATAGCTACGCAAAATATAGCCATGGGTACTCCATCGACATCGGCATCGCCAGAGGTGCCTATGGATGCACGTCCGGTAGACTACTCCCGACCCATCAAGGTCATATGTATCGGTGCCGGGGTTTCGGGCATCCTGACCGGCATCCGCTTCCCGCAACACATAGACAATCTAGATCTCGTCATATACGAGAAGAACCAGGATCTTGGTGGCACTTGGTATGAAAATAGGTAGGTATCAAGCTCCTGATTAGAAAAATTTCAATTGCTCATGTAACGCAGGTACCCTGGCATCGCGTGCGGTATGAAGAATCTTAGACTTTGGTCAACTGGCTGAGCTGACGATGATCAAGATATCCCTTCTCCAGCATACCAATTTACCTTTGAAAACAATCCCAATTGGAGCCGTTTCTATTCCCCTGGATCTGAGATTCTTTCATACTTGAACGATGTCGCCGACAAATATGGCGCGCGCAAGTACATGAGGTTTGGGCACGAGTTCAAGGGTGCACAATGGTCCGAGGCAGCGGGCAAATGGGAAGTACAAGTTCTGAGACTATCCGACCACCAAGTCAGTCGCTTAGGCACCACCATACTGCCATCATTGCTGATTTCGTCCTGGACTTAGGTGTTCTATGATACGGCAGACGTCCTCATCAAGGGTACGGGAACGCTGAACAAGTGGAAGTGGCCCGACATTCCAGGGCTCGAGAACTTTCAAGGGACGCTGCTGCATACCGCGCGCTGGGACAGCAAGTTCGATGCGACAGGAAAGAAAATAGCAGTCATAGGAAATGGCTCCACTGGAATTCAGGTCAGTGATGAGGGCTGCTGATTTCTCTGACGATATGCCTCAGGGATCTAGCCAGGTCAACCCGCCTCCCCATACAAGCAGTATTCCAAAAACCTCATATGCAGTAACACTGAGAACAGAGTAAAACTGACATTGAATCTTGGTGTAGATCGTCCCTGCTTTGCAGCCCCAGGCCAAGCACATTGATACGTATATCCGATCAAAAGCCTGGGTTTCGCCTCGAGGACCTTTTGGACAACAAGTCGAAGAACATGGTGGCGACGAAAACTGTGAGTGAACGGCATGCCGCATGGCTCTTCGTCACACTTACTGGAGCTGACTGTTCAATCAAAGTTGCCTTTGATGATGGAGAAAAGAAGAGATTTTCCGAGGATCCAAATTTGCTCGTCGCATATCGCAAAAGCATCGAACAGGTCCTTCACAAGAACTACCCACGAGTATTTACGGACTCACCAGCTCGTCAAGAGGGCGCAAAACTGTTGCAAGCGCTTGTCGAAGAGAAGCTAGCCTCACGTCCCGGCCTCTTTGAGACACTTAAGCCGGAATGGCCAGCAGGATGCAAGCGACTGGGCGCCTCTCCGGGATACCTCGAAGCCCTCGTGCAAGATAATGTCAATGTCATTACTTCAGGCATACGAAGGATTCGGGCTGAAGGTGTGGTCGACAATGGTGGCACTATTAGACCTGTCGATGCTATCATTTGTGCCACGGGGTTCGACACGTCAGTATTGCACCTCACCTCTTGGTAGTCCTACTGCTAACAGTTCATAAAGATCGCTCAAGATGACTGGAACGCCAATCTATGGTCGAGATGGCATTTCACTGGATCAAGTCTGGACACCCGAGCCAGAAGCTTACCTATCCATCATGCCCTGTCATATGCCGAACCTGTTCCTCTACCTCGGCCCCAACGGCGCGCCCCTATCAACCATGATTGTCATGATCGAGGCCCAGTGCGACTACATGATCAAGTGCGTACAAAAGCTGCAGCGCGAGCACCTGCGCTCCATGACGCCCAAGGTCGCCGCCAAGGACGACTTTGTGCGGTACGCCGACGCCTTCTTCTCCAAGACGGTGCTGGCCGAGGACTGCGCGGCGTGGTTCAAGAGCGGCGGTCGCGCCGACGGTCGCATCACGGCCATCTGGCCCGGAAGTCTGGTTCATGCCCTCAAGGTCTACGAGAAGCCGCGCTGGGAGGACTTTGAGTACGAGATGCTGCCCGAGTCTGGCGGTAACCGGTTTGCGTGGTTGGGCAATGGGCTCACCGTTGCTCAAATGACGGGTGCGGAGACGACGGGGTATCTGGATCGTGTTGATATCCCGCCTGTTGACCCTGATTATGCAAGAAAGAAGTGAACAGCTACCTAGTATGTTCATGGAGACGGAAGGAGTTTAACCAAGTCCCGTTGGGAATCGGAAAAGAGTCCCGATGGAACGGAACCTTGTATCCACCCCAATGCATGACTTATCGCATTCACCATATCGCGCCATATTGACTAGCCTCCTTACATGTCCATTATTGACAGGCCCTTTGATACTCTTGCAGCATGTGGAAATTCTGAGCGGCCAAGTTGCGGCCCCTTGCGCACCCATTATATGTCTACTGTGATAAAAATTGATGTTTCGATAGCTTGTTTCAGTAAAAGTTGAGGTCTTGATAACACTGCAATTGGACTTGTCTTCAAAATGGCAGAAACTCTTGATGCGAAAACAGCACGGTAGGTTACTCAATTCTACATGTTGGGAAGCTCGCTCTTATTGATTCATCTAAAGGATATCGTCGACCAAAATTGACGACAATGAGTTGACAGATACTCCAGATGGCCAGGTCCCAAACGAGTATGAAAGAAAGACGCTCCGGCTCGTCAGCGATAGGATCCCTACGTCAGCATGGCTTGTGTGCGTCGTTGAGACTGCTGAGCGTTTCGCATATTATGGCATGGCCGGACCTCTACGTATGCGAAACTTCTGATAACCCACTGTATTCTGCGATCAAATGGCTGATGATTGAGTAGAGAATTATATGCAAAACCCATACGGCAACTCTCTAAGGCCTGGAGCCCTCGGACTAGGCCAGGCCAACGCAAGCAGCATTTCCTATGGTTTTACCTTTTGGATGTACCTCACGCCGGTACTGGGAGGAATAATTGCCGACTCATGGCTTGGAAGATACCGCACCATCTGTTGTGCTGTGACTATCTACTTGTGCGGACTATTGATCCTCTTTGTCACATCGCTGCCATATTCTCTCGAACATGGTGCTGGGCTAGGCGGCTTCATCGCCGCGCTGTTTCTCATTGGCACAGGAGCCGGTGGAATTAAGTCAAATGTCTCGGTCTTGATATTCGAACAATATACCGAGACCAAGCCCAAAATTTCAACTTTGAAGACGGGAGAGAGGGTCATTGTTGACCCGCAGACGACTATTTCCAACATTTACATGATATTCTACAATGTATTATGTATCGGCTGTCTGTCAGGCATTCCAGCGACATACATTGAACTCCGCGTTGGGTTTTGGGCTGCATACTTGGTACCATTTTGCGTCTTCTGGATCGCCATTGCGGCACTTGCATTGGGAAGAAAGAAATATGGTGAGTCGCTTTGATCTATCGAATTCCGATGGGCCCTCACACTCATCACGTCTTAGTACGAAACACACCACAGCCAGTTCTTGGCAAAGCTCTCAAAGCTCTCGGCTTTGCAATCAAGAGCGGCTTCAAGATGGACGCAGCCAAGCCATCCTACCAAGCGCAACGAGGCGGAGCGACTTCGCATATTACCTGGGACGACAAATTTGTAGAAGAACTCAAGCGAGGTTTATATGCTTGTCGAGTCTTGTAAGTAAATTCTCATGACTCACTAGAAATGGAACCAACCATTAACAAAACCCTTCTTAGTATACCGCTACCAATCGCTTGGCTCTGCTACCTTCAGGCGGCCAACAACCTCGTATCCCAGGCTGGGACAATGGAAACCCACGGCTTACCCAACGACATCTTGTACAACTTTGAGCTCTTGATTGAGATTGTCATTATCCATCTGATGCGCACAGTCGTCTACCCGCTCCTGCGAAAATGGCGCATTAAGACGGGTCCCATCCGACGCATCACGGCCGGCTTCGCCGCAGGTATCCTGGCCATAGCATGGGCAGCCATTGTGCAGCACATAGTCTATTCCACAGGACCATGCTACGATCACCCACTGGCTTGCGAAGACGGCGCGACACCAAACCGCGTCAACGTGATGCTTCAGTTCCCGTGCTACGCCCTCTTTGCCCTCAGCGAGGCCCTGTTTGCCGTCACCGCCGCCGAGTACGCCTACACCAAGGCGCCGCGGAGCATGAAGAGCGTCGTCGCCGCGCTCAACCTGCTCACCGTGGCCGTCGCCAGCGCCCTTGGCATTGCCGTGTCCCGCGCCGCCGTCGATCCGGGTCTGACCATCATGTACGCCGTGCTCGCGGCCGTCTATTTTGTCGTCACGCTGGCTTTTTACTACTTTTGTCGCAGCTATGATGATCTCGAAGACGAGCTGTTTGATCTTGATGCTAGGGAATGAAAAAGTATTTGAGCTCTTGAATAGCCCTTGTTGTAGTCTATACGACGTGTTCAAATAAGAAATGTCCACTGAAGTCTGGAGCATGTTAAATACGCTTGAAAAGGATAGTAATGTCCTATATACGGAACCCACTTCTCGTTTGGCCTTATGCATGGTAATGGCACAGCCACAATCCTTGCGAAATCGACCACGCGGAGGCAGCCTTACCACAATAGTTTCAGGTTTCAAATGGCAAGAATACAAAGAAGTATCGTGTAACACTGTAGTGCTGGAAAAATAATACAAGAACATCACATATTGACCGTACACAGCAACATGGCCGATCCTCTGTCAATGATCGCTAGCATTGCTGGGGTCGCAACATTTGCCACGGCTACGGCGAGAGGCCTAATCACTGTCATGGCCGAGTTCCGCGACGCGCCAGAGGAAATTTCCCACATTCGCAGAGATGTGCAGGGTCTCGCGGCCGTTCTCCAGTCTATCCAGAGCACTTGTTCAAGGGCAAATTTGTCACTGCAAGACGAGGCCCTCGTTCAGAGCCTGGCTGATTACCTCGATCTATGCCAGACCACCATGACGGCGATGGAGAAGATGCTCAAGTCATTCATAGATAAGAGACCAAAAGGACGCAGCATCTCCCGACTAATCAGCTGGACCAGCTGGACCGTCCGCAAGGGCGAGATCAGGGGCTTACGGGACCGGCTCCAGGAAGTCAAAGCCAGTCTAAACTTGACGATATCTGCCTTGAACGGGTATGTGTCAGATCTGAATCCTCTTACCCGTGACTGATGGTTGGCCAGCTTGATCGAGGGCAAGGGAAAGGAGGAGTTGAGGTCAGATGTCGGAAAGCTGTACAACGAGCTGCTACCCGAACTTCGGAATGTGGAGACGGGTAAGAAGATACGCCGCCGCGTCGAGGACGATATCGCTAGCTCCACGGCCGCTGGCAGGCGGACATCTCTCTCGGAACTCACGGACAACGATCTTCCCATGAGGAGGTACCTTGAGCAAAACCTAGACACGGAAACTTGGCCAGCCGAAGGGCCTGGGGACAACTCTTGGCCTGTGCCAAACTTGTCACTCATTGCGGCAGTGCGCACCCAGGACAAGGACCTGGTGATGCAACTCATCACCCAAGGGGCATCGCTAGGCCAAAGGTCCGAAGAGGGATACACGCTGCTGCATTTCTGCTCCATTTACAACGACGAGCAGATGGCCGAGCTCCTCATCAGCCACGGCGCGGACATCAACACCAAAGACAACCGGCTGCGGTCGCCGTACCAGGTCGCCGTCGAATCCGAGTCAATGGGCGTTGCCACGCTCCTCGTGCAAAACGGGTGCTCCATCGGCAGTTCCATTGACGATGCCTTGGAGCTGGCAAGGCGGTCCGACCAGATACCGGGTTTCCCTGGCATGCTCAAGACCCTCGCTACACGACTGAACGCACAACCACAGAGGATATTCCCCCTCCAGAAGGCCATAGCCAATGACGAGGTGACGGTGCTCGAGCAACTATGCGAGGCCGGATTCGACACGAACTTGAAGGATGGCTACGGTAAGTTACTGCTGGACAGTCGAACATCCCTCCCATAATAGACTGACATGTAGCTTGAAACAGGGCTCCCTCCTCTCTTTCACGCGTTGCTTCAGCGGAGATGGTCTGCGGTTGAGATCCTGGTGCGATACAACGTAGATGTTACGGGGCCACTGCCACCGGACACTAACAGCCGTCTGGACAGTACCATCAAGTGGCAAAAGGAGCTCACCACCCTATTGAAGACGCCACTGACAGTGGCGGCCTTTGCGGCTAACAACCCAACCATCACGCGCTTGCTTCTACGTGCCGGGGCAGACCCCAACATCTTGGGTCCCAGTGGTAAGTTATTGACTGGGGGGCTGGAGCTTTCTTCCCTGGGCTGACATGAGCTTGTAAACAGGAGGTATTCTTCTTATAGCACTCTGCGCAAAGGAGTATCTAGAGTCGGCAAAGGCTCTCATCGAGGGCGGCTCAGACGTCAATAACAAGAACAGAGCCGGGCAAAGCGCCATATACTGGGCAGCTAAATGTAGCAATCCTGCGCTGCTCCGGTTCATGTTGGAGCACGGCGGAGATGTCGACATCCAGGACAACCAACAATGCACCGTGTTGCATGTTGCAGCGATGGAAAATCAAAGAGCCATTGCCGAGGTGGCCATGGAATACGGTGCTTCTACAGATATCAAGAATAACGTCGGGGACACGGCTCTTGATATAGTTCGCCGTGAAGGCAGGACTGATATCACTTCAGTTATAGAGAATTTTGTAGTTCAGAGGGGAGCAACATTAAGAGGTGGTGAGTTATCTACAAGTAAGAAAGAAAACTAATCCGTCTCATTAAGTTAATCATGGGTCATCGACACTATAAGATGCTTTTCCACTGCTTAGGTGTGGTATTGTGCCAAAATATCCGAGAAAGCATCTATCCATTTCTAGACCATCTCTACGTGAGAGTATTCGCTCAACAACATATGTAACAAATTATTTGTGTGAAAAGGTAGATACAGAGCATATGGTGCTATCGAATACTCAATTCCGCAATTCCGAGATCAGCCTCGACATAATCTCTTACCCAAGATCAGTTGCCCAATCTGCCAGTAATTGCGCCGAGTTATGAGTAAGAGGATGACTTCTTCCCAACTTGAGTGTCCTTGATTCCAAACATTGGCGCATAAGTACTATTGCCTTCATTTGGTGGCCGAGGCTGTGCCAAGTATAGGCAAGATTATTCATGCTTCTTAGTGTGTCTGGATGATCCGGTCCTAGTGTCACTTTGCAAAATTCTATCACTTCCACCTGTAACTTTTCCGCCTCTTCGTATCGGCCTTGCATATTATATA
>NW_006917092.1:5045749-5076974 GCF_000516985.1 Pestalotiopsis fici W106-1 | reverse complement strand
CTCCACTACTTCCACCTCCAACTTCTCCGCCTCTTTGTATCGGCCTTGTTCCCAAAATGTCGCCGCTAGGTTGGCCATGCTGGTAAGTGTGTCTGGATGATCCGGTCCTAGTGTCGTTTTACGAATTTCCAATACTTCCACCTTCAACTTCTCCGCCTCTTCCCATCGACCAAGAAAGCTATATACATCACTAACCAAACTCATCGCCCATGATCTTTTTTCATCTTCCCATTCAAGTAAATGGGTTCGTACTTTCATCGAATCCTCTGCCATCCTCTGCGCCTCCTGGCCCAAGCCCATCTCCATCAGGTACCAGCCTGCTCTGTACATTATTGTAGCCCAATCTAGAAGTGATTCTTTGTCCTTCGGCCGTTGCCCTGCTGCTGCCTTAGCATGCGGTAGATAGATCTGACATTTTTTCCAGTTCTCGTAATCCCCCGTCGGAATCTGCGAGGAAAGGCATTTGATGAATGTCTGCTTCCATCTCTCTTGTTGGCCCTTGGCTTCGAGCCACTTGCGCATCGAGAGCTGCACTAGAGCGTGCATTTCAAACGACGTTCCATCTCCAACAAGCTGAATGAACGAATAGTCCCGCAGCATCAGAATATCTTCCTCCAAACCGTCGCTCACGCTGGAGTCCGATTGAGAGTCATCGTCAGTGTCGTTATTCGCGGGTTCATCGTTCCCATGTCTCTCAGAGTCGTCATGGTTGTACAGATCGCCGCCTGGGTGTTTGTCATCGTCCTGTGAAGCATTTCTGGTGCGAATCATCTCTTGCAACAGATCCTCAGGAATGCCCTGCCGATCGCACCAGCTCATGAACGAGAGCAGATCAGCCGCTGACGGCCTAGATTTGCGGATATAGTCAAAAGAAATCTGCCACGTGAGAATAATTGAATTCTTTGCCTCCCAGTCCCGCCGCAGATGCCCGCCTTCGACATCAAGAAGGCTTGTCTTCTGGCCGTCGCTCCGTTTCAGCTTTTTGAGGTATTTTTGCATCGAGTAGCGCAACCCTTGATGAGCAATGTAGGATGTCGCCTGCACAATGGCGAGGGGTATATATTCGAGTGCCTGAGCAAGCGCGCCGGCGGTCTCGACATCCTCGTCATCTTCTAGCGCTCCCAGCTTCTTCTCTATCAGCGTCACTGCATCATCCTGATTCATCGATCCGACAGCAACAATAGAATGCGGCTCGACGAGCCTCAGCGCAATGTCTTGTCTGCGGGTCGTAACAAGAACCGACCCTCTCTGGCAGCGAGGAAGATACGACAAGAGTGGCCTGTTGTCTTCGGGGCCAGAGCTCGTACTGCCTTGGGCATCCTGTCGCCCAGTCTGGACTTCCAGCAGGAAGCTTACGTCATCAAGGTTATCGAGAATGATCAACCACTTGCCACTCTTATCGCTGCGCAGCCAGCTACTGACAAGCTGGAAAATGTTTTCTTGGGCGTTCTGCCGTCCCGGCAACTTGACTTGTTCTGCCAGTTCTCGGAAGCTCTGTTCGTAGCGTGCTTTGTTGCTAGCATGCACCCAGAATACCCATGTCGCAGGTGACTTGTCTCGGAGTTGATATGCATGTTCTATTGCAATCTGCGATTTGCTGTCGAACGATTAGCGACAAGCCCAGACTGCGTGGTATTATGATAATCATGTTCGAAAAGCCTACCCGACGCCGCCCAACCCCACGAGCGCCACCCACGAGCCCGGATCGGCGCTTGCACGGATTACTTGGTCGCAGATAGTATCTCGTCGGACAAAGTCTCGGTCTCGAGGGAACGGAATGATGATGGTAGGAATCGATGGAGTCTCGGATGGCTCTAGGTTGATCCCGTGTCGTTAGCGCCCGTTGGGATGGATATTAGTGGAAGCCTACCTGGAGCAGCATGGTGATGAAACGTGGGGTTGTTGACTGAGCCGTTGATATACCCAGCCTGAAATCCAGCATTCGCGTCGCCGAAAGAGGCGGAAGCCGCCATAATGATGCACTTATATCGCAGGCAGGACTGTATCAGAACAAGTAGATTTGCAGTGCAAAGGAGGAAGGGAAAAATTGCGTCTGCTGCCTGAATGTCAGCTTGCCATCACGACCCCGCACGTAAGGCTCCGCTACATCGGGCGGCTGTATACTTCGTACTATTTACAGGACTAGCCACAATCGCAACCCCTCCTCTTCACACTCTAGGATAACGTTTGAACTTATTATAGACACAATGGCAGATCCCCTGAGTATTACTGCAAGTATAGTCGGCATTACTGTACCTGCTCTTCACGCGGTACGACTGCTTTTAGACGACGTACAAAAGCTCAGTGATGCTCCAAACGCGGCCCAACAACTCCGCGACGATTTAGGCGCAGTCGAAAGCGCCATCACCTCTTTGCAACACGTGAATGATGAAGATCTGGCGAATCTTGGCGAGAACATTGCTGCAAACATCCGTACTACTATACGCATCTGCCAAAAGACCTGCGAGTCATTTCGCGCAGACTTGCAACGCTGGACGCGACATTCAGATGCTGAAAAGCTCTCTTGGCGAGATCGTACAACTATAGGATTCTTCAAAGAGGGACAAATAAAGTCCATGTCTCAGCAACTACAAAATTGCAAAACAACAATTAATAGCACGGTCGGTATAGCCGTCCTGTAAGTTTCTCCGTGTTGATTGTATCTTCTCTTCTAGACACTGTTGACCATTACGCTTGCAGATATGGCTCCATTCGCCAAGGCCACGCGATTGAATCTATTCAGGGGACGTTGCAGTCGAAACAACAAGAAATCGTGCAGGCTGCTGGCGCGGCAGAAAGACAGCTAGCTGCTATGGATGATCACACACAGCCCAACCTCGACCATGACCAGACACTCCCGCAAATACAGAGCACAGAAAGCACAACTAGAGCAGAGCAGAGAGCCCGAGACGACCGCGAAGCTTTACGTGTGTCGGCTGCCTTACTGAAAGAACTTTCCATCAAATCTGAGCGAGAAGAACTAGTCAAGGCTGCTGGACGGGAGAAATTTCGCGCGACAACGGTGACATTCGGAAACAATAACTCGGGCTTCCAAGGAGGAATCATTAATGGCTCGGTCAGTGGTATCACTTTCGGCAGGCCCGCTTGAGCAATTCGGATGCGGCGATAGAATGATCTGACTGTAGAACATTCAGCTTTGTGTAAGACAAGATGGTAAACTTACGACAATGACAGCATGGAATAGAGCCTTTTCATTCGTCCTAATGATTTCGCCTATTTTTAGTCTACAATTCTGATTTATACGAGTTAATTGGACGAAACAATGATTATAGGCGAAAACCGGTAGGCGTCACAGCAAGAGTAATAAACAACTTTTACAATTATAGGCAAAACTCTAACCATAGATCTCTTTGAACGGAGTGTATGTAAGCTTGGGGTTGTTGCACGGGCCATATATAGACGGTGCTTTAATTCTTTTATTTAAAGGCAAGGAATTGCCGTTCCAGAACCTCCACGCCTTGCTGAATGGGTACGATTGGCAGAACCAATTATAAAGCCAAACTTTATGAATCGCGGCCAACTCGAAGTCTAGATCCTATAAAATAGCCTGGTTTTTTTTTTTAAAAAAAAAGGAAAAAGAAAAAAAGAAAAGAAAGCTGCTACGATCTGCTATTTGCAGTAAGAAAGCTACACCGTTACTGTTAGATTCAGGGATGTGAATTTGAGAATCCTGGTGTTTAACGTCATGAGTGATTAAAAGTTCTATATCAATGTATATATGTACTGAAAAGTGATAAAACCGTCATGTCGTGATTGCTTCACATGTCGATCTCGTTTCCTCTATGGGTTTTTACATGTACAGCTCCCTTCTGGTTTGACTTGAGCGGCCTCGTGTCTTCTTCACCGGCCTTGGACCCAGGCGGTCCTTCGTAGAAGCTGCTAGGCGACTCGCTATTGCCAGACTTGTGAGACGCCTTTTCAAACTCTACGTGAACTTCTCGCGTGGTGTAGATGTTCCTGTCGCCGCCGTCTCCATCATCATTGGAGCCTTGCCGCTCTTCTTCCTTGATGATCATGTCGCCCAGCTCTATCCCCGCATTGGCCCTCGACTGGTTCATGTCGAATCTGTCACCCGACCATCGATCGCGCTTGCTGAGGGCGGTGGCTCCGACCCTCGTTCTGGACTTGGTGCCGTGTGACGAGCTGTGGCCAATGTCGTTCTCGAGAACGGGAGAGTCGTGGTCGACGTTGGCTTGGTTGCGGGCCTTGGCTACCTTGACGATAAGCTCGGCCATGGACATTTCAATGTTGAGCTTGACTATGTATGCCAAGGGGTGGAACTGCATGTATCTGTAATGGATTGTCAACTTGTTATTCTGGCTTGATACATGCTTGTAATATGTGTACACGGTATCTGCTGGATGGCAAGGAAAAAACTTTCTCATGGATCGGTAAATAGATAGTTGACTTACACAAAGGTGTTTTTCAGACTCATCATGGCAATAATGAGTACATCCATGGCTAGTGAGAAACCAATGATGAACATGTTAAAGTGGGACAGAGCCTTGTACTTTGCGAGCCCATTATGTACGAGGTTCCTCGAAACGATGCTGATAAAGTAGATATTGAGAGCGGCATCAATGATTAGATAGATGCCTTTCTCGCAACGATCCCATATTTCATTGATGTGAATGTAACTCTCTGATATTTGTAGACGTGCCGGAATCCAGATGTTGTAAACGGAGATATTGATCGCTGTAATAATCACAGCGACGCCAACCTTTAGTCGCCATACAAGCTTGGGGTTTCGGACGAGGATGGCGCAACGATTGATGATAATCTGTAGTAGAAACTGTACTTGAAGAGCCCAGAGTGTGACTTTGATGCGTTAGCATTGATCTCAAGCCTTGAGGAGGTGTCGAATTTCGCTTACGGATACAAAAGTAGAAGGCGAAACTGCAAGAATGAATCGAGTTAGCAAGTTTGGCAACCATCATAATAAGAAGTGTTGCCTTACCTAGGCGGTACAAGACCCTTGAGGTGCAGCCAACAGATTATGGCAAACGACAAACAAACCGAAATCTCGAGCCAAATCATCCAGATGTATCCGTTCCGCCAGACATCGACGCCGCTCCTTTTGTATGCTCGCCATGTCTGCTTCGCGGCTGTCCAACATGTGAGCCATCCGAATCCAATGGTGAAGCCAAAGGCTAGCGAGGCAATGGCGATGTCGTCGGTGGTGACATCCTGGAGCACAAAGTTGGGGGAAAGCAAGCTCATGCTTGCAAAGATTGTCGGAAATGGAATGAAAGAAAGAAAATGATAAGAAATGAATGTGATAATGTCTTACATTGAAGCACGACCGTCAACCGAGAGACGACGAATATTCTCAAACATGTATATACTCTCATCCGTCTTAGCGTCAGTGGAACGTGACCCCCGTCTTGGCAAGGGGCTCCCTCGCTGGGATCTACTGGATACTGGATAGTGCTCGGACTGGATAGTTCATGCAAAGAGATCCCGCCAGACTAGCGAGTCATCCTCATGTGTGGCGGTACTGGACACGCATTTAGAGTTTGGGGCCAACCCACAACTAACCTAGGGAAGAAGGGGCCTAAAGACATGCAAATTCTGAATGCCCTTCGGGCTCCCACAAACCGGTCATCAAGGCTTCAATATGAATGTTTGTCGATTCAGATGCTCGGCAGTTCCCCCCAAAACTCTTGCCGATAGGCTGTGATCTTTGGCGTAGCCCCTTTTACAGTGTTTGTCCAACCTAGTGCCTGCCGATCATGAAGGGATTCAGTAACGCGGCAAGGTCGACTTGTCGGAATGGAGCCAGACCGATCCATAGTGCTCATGTCATTGTCCTATACGAGGAAAGAAGATTGCATTTAGACGGGTTGTGTGTTGTGTGGCTGCTCCGTCTAGAGGATAGCCTTTAACGACATTGTTCGACTGAATGTGTATGTTCTTTGCTGATCAGCCTGGCTGGTATTTGGGGCAATCAAGGTATACCCGGTACCCAGTTTCAAATTGTTGGACTCCCAATGTACTTTGTTTCCGATGCCGGGTCTCTCAGGACAAGCTGACTTGATTGCCGTGGGATTTTCCTGAAGCCTTGGAATATGCTTCCTCATACTGGCTCCGACGAAATGTCGACTACAAGTAATTGTCAGTCTAGACTGCGTCTAGTCGCTTAGCTGAGCCTTGGAGAATATATCAGATTACGGAGTGAGCAGTATAATAGACCCTTTGGCGATGTGAGCTGTTGTTTTCATTTCTTTTGTGGACATGCCGGCGGCATTTAGTAACGAAACGTTTTTCAAACGATAGATAATTGCCTGAGCTTTTCGTCAGCGGTTTCGAAAATTTAGGTTTGTGGCTTGCTATTTAGAGCATTTAGAACAGAGCAATAACAAGCGCGCTCCTGGCCCTATCCACGACTTGGGCACTAGCTCCAATCCTTCCTGAAGGAGGGCTGAGGAGTAATTTCTTCATGATTATATGGATATCTCTAGATCAGTGGACAATTGGGATTTTTGATCGTCGTGGTCACTCTGATAGCTGCATGTGCTTTAGTCACGGTATAGGGACATGGTCGTGATTGGGCACAAGTGTCTCGTTTACTTCGCAAGATCCCAGATCCACAGATCCACAGATCTACAGAACATTTCCTCGTCCCGGTGTTAAGGGATCCCCTAGATTTATTCGGCTGGGTGGACCTCCGGATCTTTGTCCTGGTGGGGTTTGGGCTCTAATTTCGGAGATCTACCGGACCCAGATATTCTCGCTACCAGATTCCTGGTATCGACATCGACTTTTTCTCCAAGGATCCCTTTCATGCATGATAGCTATTGTATGTATCTCGTGGTGGACATTTGATAGTTCAGCTGTGAAAGAACCTCCATCGATTATTTGCATTTTGCCGAGGGATGTAATCAGATATATGTCTTCTAGAGGACGAGGCCATCGCTCTATTGAAGATTCGATACGTGTTCTATGCATTACGGCCCGACTTGCTCTTGAAATTCCGGATGAAAAATTGATCGACAGGCGAGAACAGGTTTGAAAGCGTTATCTGGAGGTGGCTTGCCAAGAAATAGACCGGCTCCAGTTCCTGTGTTAGCGTTAACATTGTCCTTAGCAAAACTGATAACTGGGGCTTGTATCGTTTGGGGTCGTCCATCCCCAAAGCTACTACTACCTACGGATTGCGCCAGTGCCCGTAGTACTAGGAGAATGGAAGCAAGGAATGCCTATAGCACTAGAAACTAGCCCTCTTTTCTTGGCGATACGTCGTTAGATTGATTCTCTTGGCAGGACATAAACATCAAGATGGGCTTGGATCAGATTTTTGAATTAGAGCCAGACACGAAAGGATGAATCATTATCCATGAATAGATGGTCTATTAATCAAGAGCTGTTGTGGACATGACGTTTCCTGGGCCTCATTTTATAACAAACAGCCTAGGCTGTTTTTTTTCCCTTACTGAATCACTTTGTGGATTGTATCCTGGATTGGCCACGTACATAAACATGACCGGATACCTAGGTGCTTGGAATTCTTCTAATACACGCCGCTTTCTTTTCTGCCCTTACTGCAACGGCGTCTTGGTGGGATACCCCTATCCGTTCAGCCATGGCGCGAGAACATACGTATGCTCGACATGTTGTCCGAATGCTTGCATCATACTAACAATCCTACGTTATACTGGCTATGTATGAAATGACTCAACTGTGAGAGAGAGGCTGTGTACCGAAATTCCAAGTGGTCACTCTTGGTGCTCCTACCGGTGTCTCGGAAAACTGGTCTACTGATGACAACCGTTGTACTATTCGAGTGCATACACAAAGGGTGGCGATTTAATATGCTAGATCAGTTGGGTGAACTGAAAGCCAGAACCAGCTGCTAGTTTATGCTCCGTAAGCCTTGTTAAGCCAAGTGTGCCGATTCGTTGCTTGTTAGTGCGGCCCTCGGCCGGCGTAGCGTACCGAGAGACGGCGCTTCTCGCGATGGGGCATACATTTGCGATGAAACTAGCTTGGCGTCGTGCGGGAACGAGCGGGCGGGCTTAATAAATTGATCTCAAGGAGGGTAGCTACTCTGTAACAAGCGAAAGGGGTGGATCACGCACCATTCGCCGAGAGATCGTTTATTTCGGGCCGCGCAAGCTCTGGGAGACGGCTTGTCCATTTTCTTTAGTTTTCAAAGGGTCGGCCGATTTTTCACAGATGTATCGTTTATACTTGGTGTAGTTTTAGTACATCAATAATTGGTTCTCTGTGGTGTTCGGCGAACCTTGTTCCCACGTCCTTGTAGTTCCCTATGATCTTTTCCAAATTGATACAAGTCCTCTTTGAACAGTCCTAGAATGACTCCCAGCCTTGCATAATCGAAAAGAGAGAAGATGAAGGCTATGCTTCTCACATTTACCCCAATGTCCAGGCATGAGTATCGATTACCGAATGCAATTCCCTGTAAGAACGTGATAGTGAGTAAGAGTGATAGAATGGCAAACACAGGTGTATTCAGTATAGAAAGCAAAACCCTGACCAATCTCAAGCAATTGGGTAGCGCTGTAGTTACCATACTACAATTCCTTCGCAGAGACGGCTAAGCATAGCCGTAATATCACGCAGGCTGGTTTCTCAAATAGGCAACTGTCAGAGCCACCAAAGCATACCCCTACCCCTGCAGGATCTTGACATTCCCCCTTTTGCGGATCTTTGAGAGCTTCGAGCCTTCACAATCAGTCTTATTCTTGCAAGCCATTGTCGGATGGCATGGTTGAATTTTTCGCTCTATTGGAGCGACTTACGACAAAGGGACTCCAGATGATTTGTCAACTGTTGTCATCGCAAGGCTGATCGTATCCGCACAGTCATTTGAAGTCACTCAATATGCCATGTAACAGCGCTGCATGATTACAGGTTTTATAGTGTGGCTGATGCCATGGTGCAGGGAAATATTGAGGAATTGGAAAGCGAATAGGTCCCAAGAAACAAGAGGAGTGGGTGGATTGATGCTTGGTAAAGGAAAATGCCCCTATGGTGCTGCGAGGCTCTAATTTGTACACCTTGTTGATTGTTGGTCGCACATGATATCATGCAAGGCTGTGATGGAGCAGCACCCTCACAGCCTCCGAATGCATCCCGAATGCATTCCAGTATTCATATGCATGAAGCAGGTTTATAACCAATTAAACGTGAATCAGGTGACGCCGTACCTACCACGATGCAGTCCATTGATTTGGCGACGGTAAGCCCCCGCCACGTCAGCATCTTCGAAAACAAGAACAAGACTGTTGTGTATTTGAGAAATTGCGCATTTGAAGAATCCATTCCCCACCAGATCGATTCGACTGGCATCAGACCTGACCCCAGTATTCCGAGTGACAAGCGAAATGGAATCACCAGTGGCATACACATATTCGCCGTTGGAGTTTTCAGACTCAATCAGACTTTTGCTGCTAGAGCCTTCAAACGACAATAACGAACTTCTTCGTGGGAGTCTGGTCACACGAACCTTGTCATCGATTCAAGATGATCTTCACACTTACTATACAGCCCTGTCCTATGTGTGGGGTCATCAGACTCGGACCGAGGCTCTAGAATTGGTGGACGAAAGCAAGCTGTGCAGGTTCCAGCTCAATTTGAACACCAATCTACACAGTGCACTGACCAATGTTCGCGATAAAAGTCGAGCAATATTCATTTGGGCAGATGCCATATGCATTGATCAGAATAACTTGGATGAGCGCGGTCACCAGGTTGGAATAATGGGGAATATCTATCGCGAGGCAGCGTGCACAGTCATTTACCTTGGACCTCCTAGTCCAGATATCAACTACGCTTTCAACGCCATTCATAGAAAACTTGGAACCTCGCCGAAACGTCGTGCACTGTCACAAAAAAACACGGCCCAGGAAGCGGATCTGAACCTGGACGTTGACGTTTTGAACGACGCCTTTGAGACACTTTGTTCTCGTGATTGGTTCGTAAGGGGCTGGGTTTTCCAAGAGCTGGTACTCTCGAATAATGCACGCATTCAATGTGGCCAACACCGCGTCGGGTGGAATGATCTACATACTATGATTCAACATCTCCAATGCAGTCGGACCTCAGTCTCCCGCTTCCTTGACATGGACAAGGCATGCAACGACCACGAAGGCCGAACTTTCTCACAACTTGTCATCTCACGCAAGGGTGCTCAGCTAAGCGACCCTCGTGACTTTTTTTTCTGTCTGATGGGTATCGCGTCTGATGCAAAGGCAGTCCAGGAACGTCTCCCTATTGACTACAGCCTAGATACAAGAGACGTATTCGTTCGGGCAGCTAAATACCTGGTTGGAACCATGGATCTTTCTTCTGTCGTCAAACATGTCAATTCAGACACTGGCGATTGCGGTCTACCGTCGTTTGTGCCAACTTGGGGGATATCGGAACTGCGCACAATGTCAGCTCAGAAGGACCCACTCCCTGCTGGGCCCTTATGGGGTGAACGAAACGTCACGAGAGATTGCCAGATTGTGCCTGTTCGCCAGCAGCATGTCAACCATATAGTGGCGCTGGGAGACGTCATACCCCGGTGCAATGAATTTGTGGACGCTCTTCGTGAGAGTCTAGAGCGATTGGTCAATCATACTCAACCTAGTGCAGGGAGCCCCTTACAAGACCTTTGGGACTACTGGGCCGAAAGCAAAGAGGATTTGATGCTAGAGGATTTGTGGGCTGGGTTCTGCGGCGCCCTTCTTGGGCGTGATGCCGTGGATATTGCTCCCGACTATAACGAGAACTACCGGCTAGTCAAGATCAGGCCTGGCACTGAGAAATTCGGGCTCATGGACATTGGACATATGATCAGGCTGGTTGAGCAAAACTTATCATTCTCTCGCAATCAGGACCATTCAATACCACGAAGTCGCTTGGCGGTATGTAATGGGCTTATAGCAATAGTGCCGGCTGACACTGTATATGGTGACAAAGTTGTCGACCTGGAAGTTTTGCGCAATGGAAATGATAACCTATATCCCACTCGCCCTTGGTTTGTTGTCCGCCCTGCAGAACAAAAATTGGTGGCAGGAGAGAAATCCAAGTTGCTTGATCATGTTCATCAAAGGGTAAATTCACGGAAAATAGAACACATTTCTATTGTCGAAGTAGAGGGGATTGCTAAGGTCGTGGCGTGTACCCGTAAGATGTGCTTACCCGGAGAAAGCAATATAATACAGGGCGGCCTAAGCCTGGAACACATGGTACTGGTCTAGCTCAAGTGAGTCGGCTCTCAATTATTGACGCAAAGGGAAATGCAAGAACATATGAAGAACCTATTATTGAATAAAGTCATTCATTCCTGTTTTTGGTGGTATCTTATATGAGGGGTAAAAATGACAAATGCTCGTTATGTGCGCCTTGTAAAGATTGCATTTAGGTCACTAAAGGTAAATCATAGGATCCACATTAACAGGTCGGCTCGAGGACCATCGGCTTTGGCCAGAGTAGAAATAAAATTAACATATTTCTACAAAGACTGCAGAAATATTAATGAGGAGGAAGTTTTGAATTCATGTGCATGTGAAAGCCGAAAACTGTTGATTTACTACCGGTAATAACTTCTAGTCTCCTTCTCTCTGGAATGATACGTAATCAGGAGGAACATAAGATTATCCTGAAGCTTATTTCAGCGGTTCAGTCCGTCATCGAATATTAGAGACGGCAGCGGTCAATGATGCTAGTTTCACTTCAACCTTATTATCCCGCTGAGAACTAATATTTCCACGGAGGCAAATATATATATATATATAAAATAAAAAAAGATATATAAAGCTGTATCAATTCCTCAAGATAAACTCGTAATGCTACATTAAGAATTATCACTTCGTTTGTATCCCAAAGGTCAATACTGTTCCATTCATAATGCCTACTCGCGTACTCGGAATACTTCTCTTGTTCACTGCAAAACATACATTTGCCCAGCGGCATTGGGTGGATGGCCATCAGAATTACGGCTCCTATCCTTTACTACCTGCATACAGCAGCAGATCTCCAGCCGCACCGATGAGTGCGCCTTCAGCTCTGACGACTTCCCCAACCTCTGATCTGGAGACGTCTTCAGCGAGCTCGACAACCTTCACAGCCTCCCCCACCACGACGGAGAACGCAATACCAGTGACAAATAGTCCAACAAACGAAACAAGTGTCCCATTCGCACAAGCTACATTTTTCGTGCAAGCTATTGAATGGAACTTTCAGCTGTATGTGGACTATATAGGATTTGGTAATTATGGTAGCACATGGCTTGTGCGAATCTCACCACATCATACAATATTCACCCTTAACGAACAAGGCAATCTCGTCCTAATAGCTCCAGGCCTACCAGAAGATGGCTTCTATGCGCAGTGGGATCGCGAGACAGTACCATTCGTGAGGCCTGGCAGCCCCGAGGATGATCCTGCAAAGCGCTGCAAGTGCTCCATCGATCAAGATACCTTGGAGCTAACGTGCGACTGCAATGGGTGGACAAGATTTTGCTTCGACAGGGAAAGATTAGATCCCGTTCCATTGCTGGGAATTAGTATTTGTCTTGCCGATCTTACTCCTAGTTTCGACGGTTGGGTTGAACCACTGCCCGTAATGGCAGTCCCCACTACTCCGACTATATCGGCCATACCCAGCTCTACAGCAGCGCTCACCATAAGCATCCTCTGACATCGCGGTCAATAAGGAGATCTCACCTGAGCCGATGTGTGAAGTGGGAACTGAAGACGAGGTGATGGAGGAAGCATTGAAAGTTGTCTGAGTTGATCTCTAGTTTACAAAAGAGAGGTGCTGAAGAGCGACGATATACCCACGCATATGATCTGCAGTGGGTACTGACTACGTCAGTACGACAAGAGAACATGCGCTTCGTTCTGGTTACCAGGAGGAGGTATGATCAAACATATCTTCTAGATAGAGAAAACAATAACGTTTTTGGTGGCCATGATCTTGGGGCCACGGGAGATGCGTCGAGAAGGGCGCATCCACGCAAGTGAGACTTTGACGCGCCCCACTATAAATACGTTTGCAATAGTAATTACACGGTATATATGCTGCACCGGGGTACAACATATCACTTATAGCTATGATACTGAGCGTCATGTAGTGAGCGACGAGAATAACAAAGCGAATGTACTAATTCAGCTGGACACTTATTAACCACACCACAAAGAAAGATGGATGCCCAGGCCGATCGCCGAGACCGTTACTCTGGTCTATCCGACGAGTCTCAGTAGAATCACATTCCAGAAAATAACAGCTTCCCTAAAAGACCTCTTTCCCATTCTTTTGTTCCTCGGGGGAGCGAATAGCATCCAAAACATCTTAATACTCGGTGAACTTGCCATTCTCATATCGTATTTAGGTACTCCAAAGCTTTGAGTCCGCAGAGCCCTAACAAAGGGCTTGCCTCAACTTTTAAGTGGACGGTAACGTAATCACCATCCACGAAAATGCGCTTATAAGTGAGCTCTGGCATGGTTCCACCATTGCTGTATTGCCTCTCAGCAAACTCAATGATGGAGTCGACTCCGGTACCAAGACTACGGATGCCCAGAGGGCAAACTGTTGCAAAAACCAAGATTTAGATGAAACCATCCTGTTTACAATAGCAAAAATCCACCCCTCTTTGCACCCTTCCCCTTCCCCCCCCCCCGGGAGTGTTTTTTTGGTGGGGGTGGGGGTGGGGGTGGGGAGGTTCCATTTAACAAAAAAAGTTTAAAAAAAGAAAAGAAAGCAAATAAAGAATTTAATAATTATAATTTATTATAATTTTCCTAATATAGCCATGAAAGGGTAAGCGTATGAGCCTAAAATCGGGGGTCTTCAAGAATTTGCCTTCTGGTGCTCCGTACAAGACTCAGGTTGTATCAAATATACATAGTCAGGGTGCACCTATTCGCGAGTACGGTCATAGTTTCGGTATTGGAATGTCCCAAGAAAAGCTTATTCCGGGCGCGACAATCACGATTTTCTCTGGCCCATGGTTCTTGGGGTGGTCTGTGAGCTGATGTTTTTAGATATGGTCGATTTCGGTTGGAACCTCAAGGCGTATCACTTTGAAGTCAAAATATATGACCGAATGAGATGGGATATAAAGTCTATGTTTTGACCTCTGTTGGATTGTGGTGATATTGGTGAAAATATAAGCGAACGTTTATACTCACGGTGCACCAATGGTCTTTTTTTTCTGACTCAGCGGACTCGGGCTCGGGCTCTGGACACTGACCTGTCCATCCGGAGTTCTGGCTAGTACGCGAAACGTGATCTTGACGGTAAGTATCTCGGCAATTCACGTCTCCATGGACATTGAAGGTATATTAAGAGCATTTCTTTCCTTTCCTAGACATTAGAATTAGTGCCCTCAGGAGTACGTGAAATCAGTTTATACTACCAATCATTCAACTAGTTTGCCTTGCCCATTCCATTATTTGCACAGCTCAAAAATCTTTTGCACCTCTCTTCATCATGCCTGAGACCCGTGTACCACCAATGCCATTCCCAATCCCAACCCCCAACCCTGATCATTTTGGACTCGAATCAGCCTGGCCGCCAGCCATAGGCCCAGCCGACCTTGGGGCCCCAGGCCGGGTGGAAGGCGAGATGGCCGACTTGATCGTCCTAGGTGAAATCCCAAAGGAGGTGGATGGGACTTTCTATCGCATGATGGTCGATCCCTTTTACCCGCTGATGCCCGGGAATCCGCCGGTCGAGGGTGATGGGAATATCTCAGCATTTCGCATTCATGATGGAAAGGTTGATCTCAAAATAAGATATGTTGATACGGAACGGCTCCGACTTGAGCGAGCTGCAAACAAGAGACTCTTTGGCTTGTATCGCAACCCATTCACCCACCACCCCTGTGTCCGCGCAGCTGTGGACTCGACTGCGAACACCAATCTCGTGTATTGGGGAGGGCACGTTCTAGCCTTGAAAGAGGGTGGGCTGCCCTACGCCGTTGATCCCAATACTTTGGCCACTCGCACGTATGATCCGTTCCAGTCACCGGGCAAGACATTCTCGGCACATCCAAAGATCGACCCGTTCTCTGACGAGCTGGTTGTGTTTGGTTACGAGGCAAAGGAGCTAGGCTCTGACGACGTGGTCACATACCACCTCACAAAGGACGGAAAGATCAAGGATATACAGTGGAACCGTACTCCTTGGCCTGCCATGATTCACGATTGCGCCATTACCACCAATTGCATCATTCTATTCATGTGGCCATTCAAATCGGACGTGGAACACATGAAGCAGCGTGGCCAGCACTGGAAATGGGCAGATGACAAGAATGTGACGTTCCAAGTCATCCCCAGACGCGCAGATACAGTCCCCGCTGGTTGGGAGAGTGGCGAGACGCGTTCGTACCAATGGTCGCGGAATGCCTTTCTCCTACACTCGGCAGCCGCATGGGAAGATGATTCCGGCAAGCTGTACATCGAGACATCTCGAGTCCTGGATACCAACCTGTTTCCTGCTTGGGGAAGCGAGAATTCGCCGCCATTCAGGATGGATCCGCAATGTGACTTTGTCCGTTGGGAGCTCGATACATCCAAGCCGACTAATAGCACGATCCCGGATCCGGTAGTTGTGCTCCCGCTTCCTTCCGAATTTCCGCGCATTGATGAGCGCTACATGGGTCGGAAGTATAATACCATTTTCCTCCCCGTAGCAGTACCCGATCTTCCGGAAAACGGCATGCCTATGTCGATTTCACTTACCGGTCTGGCTAAAGTGGACAAGAGAACTGGAACTACCGAGTTTTTCAGACCTGGCACCAAGTGCATAGTAGAAGAGCCCGTCTTCATTCCTCGGTCCAAGGATAGCCCCGAAGGTGATGGCTGGGTGCTGTGTATGGTTCAGAGGCTGGAGCAGAGGAAGAGCGATCTAGTCGTGCTCGATAGCCGCGAGTTTACAAAACCCAAGGCCATCATCCGGATGCCGCTCTACCTCCGAGGACAGATCCACGGCAATTGGGTGGAGTCTCAGGATATCGAGGGGGGCCTGCAACCCTTGGCCAGGGTTCCGGAGCCGACAAAAGTGAGCAATCGCGGGGCCTTGGAACCCCAAGAATACTAAAGCCAACGCAGGGAAAGGCAGGGATCGTCTCAAGATCAAGTTGATATTTAGTCCAACACTAGCTTTTGCAATACCGAATCGGATTGTTGGCATTACAAATGCTTTGAAATCAAGTGCAGCGCCGAAGGACAGCAAGCCCAGGAAGCTATGCCATAAGTGCAAGACGATCCTCACCATGTAGTAATTCGATCCCCACGAGCCAAGGCTTGTGCTTGCCTGCAGCTTTACACTAGATCGGCCGTAATCTGTAAATCAAGTTCGCCGGATCATTGATCAGGCAATGAACAGTCTCTCATCTTGCCGCGTTCAACTACCGATATATGATTCTAGAGCCTCAAGCCACCCGCAGGCGCCTTTAATTCCTTCCATCTCAGTCAGGAGTCTGTTCAATTCCGAGGCATTCCAACAAGTGATACTAGGTCACCGGCTTTGGGGCTGATCTCAGTGCGGGACGGTGGTCTTCCTTCGGAACGGGGACCGGCTTCGGAACGGAGCAGGCGCCATGTCTGGAAACAAAGTAGTTCCGTTGTATAGTGGGTATGCTCAATTTTGCGAGTCAATATTGAAGCGGTCCAAGCCTTCATGGCCAGGTTTGTCTTATTTTGCGGCGACAGGCTGACACCGTACAGGGGTTTCGGTCCCTTTCTGAATGGACTGTTATTCCAATCCAACTACGATATATCTCACCACTCTGGACCGAATGTTTCTTGAGTGAGCTCAGCAAGAGTTTAGGCATTGTCGCGCAGATAGGTATTCACATATCCCATGCGCCAGAGGCATACACGAGGATCCAAGTCTCGGTGTCCCATGAGCCGACCTTGGTGCCTGTCTATGTCATGACGGAACTTACTTGAACTTCGTCGAAGATTTTCATGTTTTTGAGCCTTATGTTATTGCAATAAAACTTGCCAAATTCCATCATTCCGCCTGAGTACGCTAGTGCGACTTGTATAATGGTGCTGCTGGATTGCACATCTGAGATGGGCTACATGGAGTATCGAACTCAAATGAGCTACATGGACTCGGTGGCTAGTTTGCGAAATTTTGACCAGGGCGCATTTAGCCGCTTTACGCGGCTTCCAAAGGATGCTGTCGACCTAATGGTACCCTTGCGCCAGAAAAGTCAGAGGTATGGAATTCCAAGTCTTAGGATAAAGGTAGAGCTAGTCTTGCAGAAGCCCATGACATTTCATATGCCATTGAGAAATGGGGTCGAGTTGCTATATGCAAGCAAACCTTTCAGCACTGCAACCCGACACACTTTCTCCCCTCACATATACTGTTCACTTACCAAATATGGTGTTACGCCTCTCCCTCGCGTGCATACCATCCACCAGAGACATCCGAAGGTGGCCACATCCAATTGTCAGTGCTCTACATGCGAAACCAGAGGAAGATAATCACAAAAAATCGTGAAATCATGAAGTGAATAGAAATATCCTTCGCCTTTTCCAGCGCTAGTTCGATTCCCGTTCAAGGTGGAATGAAAGAAAGCACAGAGGCATGCTTCCCTTACTTTGCGCGATGACATATGCTGTGTGAATATCACCCGGACGTAGCAGTGTAGCGAGCCTAGCATATGCTCGGCGTTGAGTAGCCGAAGCCTTTTCTTCTTCAGATTATCTTTGCTTTTTCTTGTCATGCCGATGTTACCATAGTGGAAGCGAGTCGGTATTAAGCGAGCCGCAACAGACATACCAATGCAGATCCTAGCTCCATGCCACCTTCGTCAATCTAGATTATGCAAAGGAACCCAAATACTCGGCTCACCGCTACGACTTTGACCAATCGCGATGCGTATCGGGCTCAATCCTAATCCTACACCAGAATCTAATTATCCCTTGCCAAGTCAGCTGAAAAGCCCCCTTGCGGGGAACGTATAATCCAAATCGCAAAACTGTCCAGATTAAGTACAAACACGTGAATTCAAACTCCAATGAAATGTTTGATCAGTTCCAAATCTGGTCACCTGATTAGACGTGAGATCGCTAATGCGATGTGACATTTTCAAACAAGAGCAATCATTTGTCCATTCAAGTTACCCTGGCACTTTTTGCAGGTGATTTTGCTAAGCCAGCGAGTCTAGACCATGAACCGGACATTGCTTACAAATTTTGTCGGTATATTGCTTGTGTCATGGAGTGATATTTCAATTGGTATGTGGGTAATATAACTGGAAGTGGACTCCCCCAAGAACCAGAGGGTATTCCAACGACAGAGTACACCAATATATTGCCATTTTACAATTCGTCTTCAAGTTACAAGTGTCTCCGAAACTACTCAAACTCTGGTCTCAGCACAGCCATCATGAAAAATGTACCTATCTCGTGGGAGAAAGTGCCCATTCTTGGCAGCACTTCATCGGACATCGCGGAAGAGGGTGTGTTGTTTCCAATCAAGAAACCATGCCTAGTCACACGAATCGTCTCTGTGCTAATGAAGATTGGTACTGCGGCTCTTTGGGCTCTTGGCTGCTTTTTCCTATACCTAACAGTGTCTGCATGCACCTCCAGGGAAGCGCAGATTTCACCAGTCCATCGCGATCAGCTAACCTATTGTAAGTATTCTAGCAAATCATTGCACTCCTGCTTGATTATACATTAACGTCAGGTCTCTGAAATACAGCCCCGGCACAAGACGCAATCCGCTACAAGGAGCAAGTCTTTACCAATGGCTTCACCGAGACATCACGCTACCAAGGTCCGCCCTCGAAGGAACTCGACCGGGCTTGGTGGGCCTTGTACACACACATGACACGGATCCCGCCCGAGGACGCGGCCCAGTTGGAAAACACCACCGTTCCCATTCCGGGAGACCCGGACGGGTACTATGGGGTCATATTTGATGTTTTCCACTCGCTGCACTGTCTTGACGAGCTGCGCAAGCACCTCTGGCCGGACCATTACAAGTCTTTTGCCGAGCGTTATCACGTCAGTCAGGAGGTTGCTGATATGCACATGGGTAAGACCAGTCCGATAAAATCTTGTGCCTTATCGTCCCAACTATGCGATATGAATATCAAATCTTTCAATGTTATCAAAGCCCGTGTATTCTAAGGTACTGATACATGAACCAGATCACTGCGTTGACGCCATCCGGCAATCCCTCATGTGCCATGCCGATGTGAGCACCATAACATTCAACCACGGAGGTCCCAATGACGACGAAACGGACCTCCATATCTCGGGAGGGCACGTACACACGTGCCGCGACTGGGAGGCTATTGAGGAATATGTTGCGGCCCACGAGTTTGTTACTCCCATGCGACCCAAGAGAGTTGAAGATATCATCCTAGGCGGCGAATGGGTTGACTCGGAATAAGACTTTCTCCAGTTTGAGAGCCCCGTACGTTTTCGCCGCATAAATAGGAATCTATTGGTTTTGTGTGATTATGGACAGTGTGGGTGACGTTGCTTGGAATCATTTCTTCTCTTGATCCAGCAATGCAACTGCACGGTAGCTTGAGGCTATCTTCAAACACATGGCATCATTTAGCGCAAGAAATTGCAACCCACACTACCTTTTTCATATGCTGTTGCGGATCTGCGTGTATATACCACTCTATAAGTCTCTTGCGGGAAAATCTGCAGAATTCAGCTTCATATGTTGCACAAATAGTAGATCACGTCTTGATAAGCAGTAGCTTTCAGTACCCTGAAGCTTTTCTGGCATTGACCAAACAAAGCACTCTCCAGCTTCCTATCAGTGGGCTAACACGTGCAAGAAACCCTGAGGGAAAACTGGTCTGGGGATGATTTGGTCTTAAGATGTCCGACAGCAATTCTCAGCCGCAACGGCGGGAAGGTTGGCGCCGCTTAGTCTCCTCGATTGTGGCTGAAACCATGTGAAAGCTATGGACAAATCCTATTTCGAACGAACTCGCCATAGCGTACCACAGTTTCAGCGCTCCATATCCAGAACGGCGGAAAACAAGTCGTGGACATGATGAGTGTTGAGCGAGATGTCCTTACCATGGCTGATTGCAAGCTTGTAATTCTAGGTATTAAAATGGGAGGTCTCGGTCAAACAGTTTTTATCTTGGACCGCTGTTTTCATCGAAGGTGATGCTCCCTAAAATTATCAGCTCAATACCTAGCTGGTAAAGTGCTGCCACTACTACAAAACAGCCTCACATTTAGGCTACTTTAGCACCACAACAGACATCAACCTTGGAACTTTATTGTATCACTGGCTGCTGCACTAACCTCAGCAGCTCATTCATCGCATTTCTTCTTCTTCTGTTTTTAGAAAAGGCCTCGATCAATTATATGTCGCACTGGCGTACATAGTAGATTGTACCAGCCCAGATCAGCTGCTGGTCTAGAATCCTCAGCTCGAGATAATAATTGCGTCGTCAGACATGTGATGCTGGCAATCCTCCTCCCACTAGCTTTGAATTCGCTAGTACTTTGCCGTGAGATTTTGCGCACATGAAAGATGCCACACCTCACCACTACTTCATTATTCTATATATACCATGTCGAGCAATACTGCTTTTAGAGCTACCTGAATGATGAGTGATGCGCACCATTTTGCCATTTTTCATGGCCTTATCTAATATCTATTAAAATACATATAAGTATTATTCTCAAGCTTTCCAGATGGCTGCAGACGATCAAGATCGACCCTGGAGCTTTGATGTCAGTTCACTTATGATTTTGATAAGTGAGGATGAGGAAATCAATTATCGTCTGAGTCAAAGATCCCTTGTCCAGTGTTTGGTAGCCACTCCCGTTGTGGGCTTGCAAAGCTACTTGCGCAACTACAATTTTCTCTCGGAAACTGCTTCTCTGGTCTACTTCTTACCATACGGGGTCAATGCGGCACAATTGGGAAATATGAGACTCCACCACGCTATCCGCTATGGCAAGCTTCTCAAAGACGGAACATATACTGTCTTGAAAATTCCAGCTTGGGATCACAGCCACTCGATCTCTGCCACAAGACGGATATGTCCTGCCCACGTACTCCTCGTAATCTGGACGATGTTTACATGGATTTTCTTGGCGGGTGTGTTGGTATTCCTCAATATGGTGAAAGGGATAACCTGGATTGGCATCAGCACTTGCACCAGTTTCATAGGGTGGTCAATCATTCTCAGGCTGGTGGAGTACCTCAATATTGAGCATTCTCCCAGCGACATGAGTAGCGTGGCGGAGCCGAACGCACGCGACGCTGCTTTCATCATAGGCCGGGCAAACTCGGCCGTCGTACTCGAAGGCAGTCGAAGAGACATCAGAGACTGGACCGCTCAGGGGCCCACTTACAAATCCAAGCCTTGGGGCGTGTCGGCTGTGGTCTGGCAGGCTGCGACTCGCACGGGAACAGTTTTCATGCTTCTCGCCATCTTTTGCCTAGTGCCCAACGGGAGTACCATGGATCAAGTAGCCTTCATCATAATCAATTTTCTGGCTCAGGTCAACGTCGTTGCTGGGCAGCGCCTGAACAGTCGGTGCTACCTCAGTCAACTTGAGCAATTGGACCAATACGACATGCCTACACGTACACATGTCTATGCTGCCCTCATCACACGCTATAAGGAATTGGTGGATAAGAATAAGGACTGGGTTCGTGCCTTGGGAATTCTACCACAGACTGACGAATGGAATGAGTGGAAGGACCTAATCCTGTCTGGCTCCAACCGAGACCCAAAGGAGTTGTACAAATCCTTACTACACAAACCAAAAGCGAAGACAACAAATTCCCCATAAGAAGGCGACTACACCCCTTGCTCATGTCAATGAGAATACGAGAGTTTATCACCAGTATCATTTTACTATGTCTGTGCACTCTTTTAATTTGAGTCGTCCATCGGTAGCAGCGAATAGTCACTTCTCATTATCGCGGCCATAAACATACAAAGTGAGCCTTTCTAAAATGAAGGGCATCTTCCAATACATGCCAACCAAGTATCATTGATAATGGGAAAATAATAGAAAATCTGCAAGAATGAATATATCTCACATGTACATATCTCAAGAAAATGACCATATTTTGCCTTCAACCCCAAGATCCGTATATACATTAGCAATGATAAAAACACCACCGTAGCCACCAAGGAAGCAGCATCGGGAGGACCTGATGGCCGGTCAAATCAGAATAAACCTTTAGGTAATAGAGAGTACAGTAAGAGTTCTCCATGGTGATGCTGCTCGGGGTTTGGGAATTAATCAATGTTCATCAACCAATTTATCACAGAGAAGCAACGTCGCCCGTGATCATTCCCCAGACGTAGCACACGGGCAGGATAACAATATAAGAGTTTTACCTACACAGTATATTACTATAATGTATCCATGTGGTCACTGGAGATAGCCGGCTTAGCTTTGTTCTTATTGCAGATACCTTGATCCAGTTTGGTAATGCACGCAACACAAGTATTGGGTTTGAGCGAGGTTCCAACCATGTTTGAATCCCTGCATCAATCTGGGGTTCCTGGGGAAGCTAGTCCCCAACAGAGTATGACTAACTCTCAAGTAGTCTTTCCTATCCAAGCTTAGAGGTCGCTTAGCTGTCCGTGTTCCATTATTTATACACATTAAGAACAAGGGCTCGTTCGTTTCGACCATTTACAGCGACCGAGAGGGCGTTGCATAGCTTCCAAATTGTAGGCACCTTTGGTGGCTCACCTCTCCACAAGTTGGAGAGAGCTGGACATTGAACTCTTCTCATTGACGGATATAGCATATAGTTTCTTAGCGCCATCAACATTCAGAATTGAACATGCGGCATGACGTCGTGTGGATAGTTGTAGTAACGCTGGAGGGAAAATATTACCTCCCCTCCGAAGATGTAATACCTGCAACATGAAGAACTATTAATATTGGCATGGAAAGGAAAGCTTTTGCCATCGACCACCTGTTTCAAGATGCAAAGGCTCATCAGGACTGGACAGCGACCTTTGTCCACGCAAGTTCAACGACCTATATATCGAGCAAGGTGTTTCCGGCTTATCCGTTTCCACAAACGATCCGGCGCAGAGTCTCCTACCCAAGAACTGGGCATCAGAAACTTCCACATTAATAGGCCTCAGTATTTGGGCGTCAGCAGTCCTCGTGCCGCCATGGCCACCTCACCGACAGACGTCGGGTTGACCAAGTCGGCCACGTTTCTAGTCTTGACCGTCGGCGACGATGCCAGCGCCGCGCAGCAAGTCAGGTCCACGCTGAGCAGCTTGGACGATCTCGCAAAGAACGTGGCCTCACGTGATCCCAGCGCTCACCTGGGCTGCACCGTGGGCATTGGCGCCGACGCGTGGGACAAAATCACCGGGGCTCGTCGACCGGCCGAACTGCGCCCGTTCAAGGCCATTTCGGGAACCAAGCATCAGGCGCCGTCGACTCCGGGGGACTTGCTCTTCCATATCCGCGCAGACCGTCGAGATTTGTGTTTCGAGTTTGAGCGACAGCTCATGGACAATCTGGGCAGCGCCGTCACGCTGGTCGATACCACTGTCGGTTTCCGTTATTTCGACTTGCGCGACCTCCTCGGCTTTGTTGACGGCACCGCGAACCCGATAGGACCGGCCATTCCCCAGACCATTACGGTGGCCGAGCAGGATGATCAGGCGGCGGCCGGGGGGACGTACGTTGTAGTGCAAAAGTACTTGCACGACATGGGAAAATGGCGTGCTGCATCAACGACGGACCAGGAATCCATTGTCGGCCGCACCAAGCTTGATAATATCGAGCTCGATGATGCGCCACCTGGGAAGCAGAAATCTCACAAGGAACTAGCGACGATTGTTGACGCAGATGGAAATGAACACGACATTTTCCGAGATAATATGCCATTTGGATCACCAGCTTCTGGTGAATATGGCACCTATTTCATTGGATACTCCCGGAATCTATGGGTTATTGAGAAAATGTTGGAACGAATGTTTGTTGGAGAACCGCCTGGCCTACACGATCGTATTCTAGATTTTTCGAGAGCCGTAACCGGCACGGTCTTTTTTGCGCCAGCAAATAGCCTACTTCAAAGTCTAGAGTCTTGAATTTCAAAGTGTCTAGTAGATGGTACAGTTTTACCTGGAGTGAAGAAAGTATTCGTGCACCTAAAGGTTCGTTGAGATTGCTAATAAACAAATATCCCATCGGGATACAACTACAAAATGAGCACGGATGGAAGACGGAAGAGTAGCTCTCGCACATTAATCCAAGACTTAAAGGTTGGTCCTTTTGCGTAATGCTGTTATGATCCCCGAATGTTTCATTTATGTGAAAGGGCATGCTGTCTTCGAGTTTCCATCACAAAATGTAATTCTTCTGCTCAAATATAATTTACAAGATCTAGTATCCTTCCTTCTTATTTACCTTGTTGACAAACTCCTTTTTGCCTTCTGCCAACCTCTGCAGATTCAGTGCAAGTATGTCATAGACTCTGGTATTATAGTCATTGGAAACACCGCTAACGTGCGGTGTGATGAAGACATTGGGCGCCTTCCACAGCGGATGTCCATCGGGCAGGGGCTCCGGGTCCGTCACGTCGAGAGCCGCACCGCGGATTTGTCCCTTCTCGAGCGCACCAATGAGGGCCTTGGTATCGACAATGGGGCCGCGGGCAATGTTGGACAAGAAGGTCTTTCTTTTCTCGAGGAGCTTGAACTCGGGTCCCGAGATTAGGCCCTTGGTGCTGGCCGTGAGCGGTACCGAGACGACGAGCACGTCCAGGTCCGAGCTTAGGAACTCCTCAAACTGGTTGTCGGCGCCTGACAGCCACTTGGACGGGAAAATGCCGTCAGGGTCGCCCGTTCCTGGTACGATATAGCCAGTGTCCTTGCGCGATTCCGGGGTCGCGCGCCGGCCGTTGGTATAGGCTATAACATCCATGCCGAGGGCCTTGGCGACTCGGGCCACCTGCCTACCAATACTGCCGTATCCGAGAATGCCACTGAATGGCTTGTGTCAGTCTCATGTAACTTTTTGTTATCACAACAGAGTCACGACTTACACTCGAGCACCAACGGCGTCTTGAAGTGCCGTTGTGACCCTGTTCCAATGGCCATCCTTCTGCTGGTCCAAGTAAAGCGCCACTAGCGCAAAATGTCAGCCTGGGCTCTCGCTACCAGTCCAGGTCGGACAAATGTCACTCACGTTCATGTTGGTGCATCAAATAGGTGGTAATCACCCACTCTGCAATCTGTGGGCTACCGGAGAATGTCAGCAAGAAAAGTACTGCACGCCGGGATTTGCATCTCTTCAAGCGCATTGATCAATAGACAGTCACAAAACAAAAAGACCACTCACCCATGAACACCATTGGCCGTTGAAAATGCCACATCCGTGTCCTTGAACAGCGGATTGTCCAAGAGGTAATTAGCGCCGGCGCTCTGAAGCTGGACAAGCTCGAGCCGGGGCGCCTGCTCAATGGTCGGGACAAGCGGGCCCGTGAGCAAGACTGTGGCCTTGGACCAGTCAATGTCCCGAGTGCGCGCCTCGGCCGCGGCGTGGATGGTCCACGGGTTGATGTCGATGTGCTGAACGTCGAGATCCCGGTGCGCCTTCTTGACCTTGCTCACCCACTCGGGCGCCGGCGCTGTCGGCGATACGATGAGCAGCTGGTGGCCCTTGAGGCTCGGGTTGGCGGCCGACGACCACCAACCGCCGAGGACGCGTTCGAGGGCCATTTGTCTTTGCGTCTTGAGGGTTTCTTATCTAGAGCAATCAATTGATCAACCTCGGATGAGTTATTGATTCTAATGAAAAGGAAAAGTATCCGAGATGAAACGTTTGAAAGAATCTTGGAATGTGGCTAGCGATTACTGAAGAAACGCTGGGTAGCAAATAGACCCGGAGATAACGACCCCGCTACTGCACTCCATCATTGGTCAGCATATTGACATACCCAACTGAGCAACAGGCCTATGATCATGTCATAGCAGTCCCAAGTTGCCTCATCGGCCATTGCTATGCATTTTCCATTTCCATCCGACAAACGCATTCAAAGCCTTGTGCGCTATTGTCCATTTTATGAACGAAATGCTGGACAAAGATCAAATCCTATTGTGCATATCCCGCATGGCCGGACAGATACTTTAATCTTAAATGATGCAAGCCTGTTTTTAACACACATGCAGGATGCGCCAGCGGCTAGTCGTCTCGAATACGCATGTATATTTTGCTCTTGTGTTCGAGCAGGACTGATCTAATACCACACTGCATTTGGACCTGCATATCGCGTAATCCAAAATTGGCTCCTGGTCTTGTTTTGTCAACAACTACACGATTATCCTTTCCAGCTCTTTGACAACATTTTCATAAAAAGCCATGGACAGTGTTGTAGCCACCTTGTCATTTGTCTCGTCGTCCCCGTCCTTTAACTTGAGGAATTCCCCACCCGCAATGCATCGTCGAATGGCCGTCTCATAGACGGACCCCATATTGCCTCTCAGTTCCTCTCGAGTCTTCTCGGCCAGAAGGATGTCTCGGACACCTTCAATGATGGACGGCTGGCGCCATGCCCTTTCAATGTTGATCTTTACAATGTCCTCAACGGGAGCCCAGTGGCCAATCTCTTGGAGGACTACACCCAGGCTGTACATGTCAAAGCTCTTCTTGAAACGTGGACGCTGCGCTGATTGACTGCTTTGTATAGATGGGTAGCGATAAAGGTTGTGCATTATATCGTCTTGACTAGCAATTTCCGTGGGCTCATCCTTTCTGGCTGGGCGCGAAAAGTCAAAGCCAGAAATGTAAGGTTTTGCATAATCAATTTGACCTTTGATATCGCGAAAGAATATGACATTATCCGATCGAAGAGATTTGTGTAGCCAGTTGGCCAAATGGAGGCTCTGCAGTCGTATTAGTCCGGCAATGATTCAAGCCCGTATTAGAGCACTATTTGAAGATGGTACTCACCAAAAGACAATTGCTCACAGCAAGAGCAAGATCTCTCCTGGCCGTCAAGCTCGGTTTGGGGTGACCTTTGGAGTCGCACTCTAGAAGCTCTCTGAGGCTCACGGCAGGCGACTCCTTGTCTATCGATGCATCTTCTGGCCGCTCGAAAACTAGACCGAGCCGTGAGCATCCTTCCTCGTCGCTGCTGTCATCGTCATTCTCTTCCTGGTCGAAATAACCAAGACAATGAGGGGTTCGAAATGCCTCGGGCTTGGGACTATGGTTCAAAAGGGCAGCCAGCTTTCTGACGCGATCGACAATGACTTGTTTGGCCGGCACGGAGTCGCTCGATATATGCCCATCAAACTCCTTCCATTCGATCCATATATTCTTTCTTTTCCCATCTGGTGCTTTGAATATTGCCTCGCAACGCTGGGACCCGCTAGCTCCTTGTTGTTTGAGCTCGATCATTGCGGAATCCAGCTTCAATTTTTCTTGCTCCTGTGGACGACCAAGCTCAAGCTGCGATGTTGTCTTTTCATCCAGTGCATTATTTCTTCCAGACTCGATTGATTCATTGAAGGCCTTGAATTTGGCCAATTGAGATAGGAGCAGCAGGCCCGATGCTTCTTTTGCTCTCACTTCTCTCTGCGAATCTGACTTGGGTGACTGTGCCTGCTGTGCGGGCGGTTCCAACTTTAGGTTCAAGGCCATGACCAAGCGTGATAGATCAGCAATCTTGTGGTGCAGTTGCAGCATACCCCTGTTTGTATCTTGAACAGTGTGGTGAATCTCAACCTGAAGGCGAGCATCAAGTATATCAGTCATGTTATCGTTGAGCACTGCGAATTTAGAAAGCAGCCTTTCAAAGCCGTCCCGGTCAAAAGATGCCCATCTCAGACGCAGCGCACCTTCTGTTGACAGGTTCTTGAGCTTGGACATGGCCTTTTGGATAAAGTCCCGCCGTCGCTGCGGCAGAGGAAAGTTGGCGTCAGATGCATCTTTTTCTGGCGTCTCGAGCGACTCGGCGGAATCAGGAATCACCAAAATTCTCTGGTACCGCTTTTGTTCGTCTTGAAATTCCTTGAAAAGACACTGCACTTGGACGAGCAGATCCAAGACGGTGGTGCGATGGAGAAAAAAGGTGTTGGTTTTCAATATCTTCTGCTGGTTCTTGCTATCTACGTCGGCGAGGCCCGATGTTTCACTCCAGGCGAACAATCGTTGCTGCTCCATGCGCAGGCGGAGATTGAGGTATTTGAACTCATCTGGGAAGTTCTTTGCCGTTATCAGCAATTGTATAGCTATAGCAGATGTCAGTAGAAACGCGTATGCACGAGCGCAACTGGAGATGATGGAGTATTCATTCACCTTGCACGCAGCCAGTGTAGACCTGAAAACCAACGCCCGCGACACCTATGGCCAGACCGGCAGCCGTGACAGGATCCATTTTGAACCGAACAAAAGCATTGGCGACTTATGGCGAAAGTAACAAATATATGGCTGGCTCACTGGATGCTGGGATGCTCAAGATTATGCGGCCACACAAGCGGCTGAAATCAATGGGAAGAATCGGAATCGGCGGTTTGGGTAATGCAACGTGGTGGATAATCGAGACCCCGCGTTGGCAATCGAAGCTGGACAATGAACCAGCCGCAGGAGAACCCCCCACTAAACCACTAAAAGCCAAAGCCTGAAGAAAGTCTCTAGGCCTGTACCTACCTACCTAGTATGTGGCAGGACATATATGTACCTGCGCATTGCAGTTTCGGCTCTGTCCATAGGTGCATGAGCAAGCTCAATAATTGAATGCCAGACACACTTTCCAGGCGTTGGTGACACGACGGACCTCGCCCTCGATTGGTTTCGATCACGAATTAACACACCAGAATTCGGTTGCTTGCACGTGTTTCTTCTTTCAAATGTTGAAGAATAATTTATTGCGAGCACTGAGAAATTGTAGCAAGAATTTAGTATAGCAAAACATCGAGCAGTGGGAACATACAGCAGGTCTAAACAGCATGTTTATAAATATGAATCCGCACGCCGTAGCTTTTCGGGCAGCTCCTCCCTTCACTTCATGTTCTGACGGTCTCAGCTACTGCTGCATATAATCGCTCCTTCTTCTTCATGCCGTTAGTTCGGTTGCCAATGCTATTGTAGATGCCGTTTCTTGGGGAAAGATAAACAACAACATTGAAACGTCATTCCAAAGTGCCAGCCATCCTTATCTTCAGCACTGTCAACTGGAGAGAGCTGCAAAAGATTGTCTCAATCCCAATTATTATTGCATTGATCAGCCCACAGATTCCTATTGCTTTGTTCCAATGATTAATCCCACACCATCATCTCTGCAGAGAGGCAGTCTCAGTATGGCATCACATAATCTTCCTGTGCAGCCCCGAAGCCAAGCACGACCAAACCCGTATCCTCCTCGAGGCATGACTCTCCTGCCCCGAGACCCAATCAGAGTGGCGACCCGAGATCCCGATCCTGACTCGGGAGAAGATTTCACTCTCCTTTCAAGAGATTCTGGCAGTCCTGACTTGATGAGTGGTGCCATTCCTGATCGAACGACGAACGGCATTCCTTCTCACACGGAAAATAGCAGTCCTGTTCCCATGCAAACTAACGATTCTGTCCGGACCGGGATTGACGATAGCGTTACGGAAGAAAATGACGAAAATGACGATGATGACGATGATGATGGCACTCTCCCGGAAGATTTCAGCTTCTGGCATGTTTGTATTCGCTGTATTCTTGTCATGAACGCCGACTATACCCCCAGTTCTGCTCGGCCGCTGTGGCCCAAGTGTTGCTTCGGTGACGACTACTTTCCCACAATCTGCAAAGCCTGCCTGCGAACTGGATCACGCTGCGAGTTGGTAGGTGAACGTCTGCCGTCGTACTTCTCTATACTATCGCTAATATCTCCTCAGCCCCCACGTGGCCTCGAAAGGGAGACCACTATCTTGATGAACATCATTGGTTGGGCAAGAAAGGAAATTTTTGACTCCCACCAACGTCTTATTCCACCCGTAGCCTGCAGGGATATTGCGAACGAGGTCCACAAGCTGTCAAGAGTATACGAGGGTGTTTTGATGGAACATTGTCTCCAGCACAGTCTCCTGGTCTACAAGCTCGCAGATGGACGGGGCCCTAGTGGCTCTCGAGATACTGTGAGTATCTCTAAACATCTATGGGTCTTACCTGCTAATAATATGAGAAGATCCTCCATGGATACGAGAAGTACATGGATTCTTGTCGCAAAGCAGCCGCGCGTGATTTCCAACCGCTCAATCCAGGCGCAGTAAGTGCATAGTCAATGGGAGGAGATGATGATTCCTGCCTGCTATCCGCATGCCTGGCTAAATTCTTGCTTTCTCGCAGGATTATCAAACCATGCGGCAGCATCAGGCCAGAATCAGTAAGCAATTTTTGTTTTGCATTTGTTTTGATCAGCCTCAAAGCACCTGTTTTCTGATATTGTGCTATAAAACATCATGTATGGACATGGTGCTCGAAAGAGATATTTCACGTTCATGTCCTTACCTGGCAATGCGATTGCTGACGCAACTTGTCGCAGTGGGCGGTCTCAAATACGGTGACAAGGGCTACATGCCTTGGCGAACCTGTCTGAGCAATCTTTTCAGAGATATTCGCAAGGTGCTTATCCAGTCCAACGGTGACGAAGACTAGCGGGATATTCGGTCTCGACTGGACCTAGAACTTTACGGAGTTCCCAATGATCACCACCGCGCATAGGCATTTTTATGTATTCCTGTTTCATGGGACTGCAATGGTTCAACCTTGCATAATATAACCTCCTTGTTGCCATCAATTAAGGACTATGTCAAGCACCCACCCTTATGGTAGAATGAAAATAATACACCAGGGTCTAAAAGCTTCTTGTTAGACTTTTTTNTTTTTTTTTTTTATCTTCGAGGCTTTATCCGTGGAATTATCTGGCTTATTAACGATGTAGTAAGGGACTTATTTACCTCATTTTATCATAGCCCCTTGATAACAACGGCAGTGCATTAAGAGTAAGAGGTATTATATATATTTAATCTGTTAGAGCATGGACTACCACTGTACCAATGGGCAAAGATGCATGCTTGCAATCGTTATCGGACGATCACGAACTGGGACCTATACCCGCGGACCCATGGGACGGTGCCGGCGCCACACAGTATCTGTCATGACAACCATCCCCTCTCCAGGGCCATCGTCCCTGATGGCCAAGGCGAAGGTCAAATTCTGATTACGAAAAGGCTCACACACCAGTAGCAATCACTCTCGACCCC